>NW_006160147.1:2908911-2926614 GCF_000334495.1 Tupaia belangeri chinensis
TCTTTCCCTGGAGAGGGAAGGGGTAACCTTCCTGTGTTTTCTCTCATCCCAGGTGTTCGCCTCCCCAGTGTGTCAGAGCTCCACAGACTGGTGAAATGCATGTTGTGCTGTTAGCAGCAAGGCCATCTTATTTATTATAGTAGGAAGAGGCTTAGACTCCAGCCCCAGCTGTGTGACCTTGGAGACATCGCCTCACCTCTCCGAGGCTCATGATTCCTATCTGCCATTTGGGGAGATGAATATTGCTCTTCCAACTCGCAGGACTATGCTGTGGATGGGACAGGGTCTGTGACCGGTCAAGTGACTTCCCAGTACCGGGGTGGGAAGAAAAGGATGACTTTGGGGGAAGGGGATTAGTACTGGCATGCTCGTTCTGCTCGGGGTGCTGGGGGTGGGCTAGTGGTTTAGCTTTCTTCACTCCAGCTTGCATCTCAGAGTCGTCCATGTCCATGGCTGCTGTGGGAGGCAGGGTCCCTTAGGAAAGGACAGGATGGTGAAGCTGGTGCCAGGACAGGAGGAGTAGAACCTGTGCAGGTGCACACCCGAGTTCCTTGGAGGGGTGTGGAATCGGGTGTGCCTTGATGCTGTGCACACCTGGCCTCTGGAGGACTGGAGCTGGAATAGAGTCTAACCCTGGTCAGGCCACTGGGTGGAGAAGGAATAGAGTCTAACCCTGGTTAGGCCACTGGGTGGAAAAGGTGCCCTCAGACAGCACAGCTCCAGGCCTTTGGCTTCAGAGCCCTGACACACATGACCGCGTGGAGCTTGCCAACCCCCCCACCCCGCCACAAGCTCTACCCTTCGATGGCACAGAGAGGATTCCCTCTGCCCTGTGTGCTGGGCTGCAGGGCCTAGGGGTCATGAGCAGGATGGACTTGAATTTCCAAGCCTTCCCGAGCCCAAGGGGTCGCCAGATGGCAGGGTCTTCTGTCTACACTGCAGGCTGACATCAGCTCTGGGATCTCTCTGTGCTCCAGTGATGTCAGCCTAAATCTATCCCCTGGTCACTGGCTTTTTATGCCTAAGGTCGGCACCATGGCAGAGAGTGAGCAGTAGGCATCTGAGCCCAGGGCAGGTGTCTGGGGCTTCTACCCTACATGGGCCAGCGTGATTAAGGGTTCCACGGGAAGAGCGTGGTGCCACAGGGTAGAAAGGGCTTGGGCTCGGGAATCGAATCCTGGTTTGTGTCCTGGACCTGGTGCATGGACTTAGTTTGTCTATAAAGGACGCTAAAACTCTCCACCTCAGCACGGAGCATTCTCAGGACAGTGAAGCTTCTCTGTGTGATGCTACGGCATGGCCCATGGTATACCTTTGTCCAAACCCAGAGAACGTACCGCCCTGGGAGGGAACCTCATGTAGGGTTGGACGTTGGGTGATAATGACGTATTAGTGTGGGTTCATCCATGTTACCAAGGGACACTCAGGTGCCAGATGTTGGTAGTGGGGAGTGTAGGGGGACTCTCTGTACCTTCTGCTCAATTTTGTTATGAGCCTAAAACTGTTCTAAAAGGTAAAGTCTAGGGTCGGCCCCTGGCACAGTGGTTAAGGGCTACACAGAAGAAGCTGGATTCCACACGGCTGACTGAGGTTTGAAACTCGGCTCCAGCAACTTCACGGGAGACACCCACTTGTGCATGTGCCCAGGATGCTAACAGGATGGAGAATGGGAGAAAAAGGATCACAGTGTGACCAGGCCCACTGGCAGGAACATTTTCTCTCTTTCAAAAATCTCTCTCTTAAAACAATAAGGATGTCTAAAACTAAAAAAAAAAAAAAAAAAAAAAAAGTTGATTTTTTTTAGAGGGTTTTTTTTTTTTTTTTTTTGCTATAGGGTGCATGTGCTTGCCAGAGAAACAGAGAGACAGAAAGTGGGAAATCACCCCCTGGGGAGATGGACACACTGCAACCCTTCTCGTCTCAGGACTTTAGGCAAGCACGCACATGTGCCCAGCATGAATTTTAAGCCGCCGAGTCGGGGACTTGAACCATGGTCGACTACGAGTGAGTCCAACAATGTAACCATTATGCCATCTGCTGGTCCCATAAATGAAGTCTATTAAACAAAAACAAAACAAAATAAAATAATGATATTATGAACATAATGCTGAATAGTAATTCTTATTATTAAAAACTTAAATGTGTGTACTGCTTTAGATTCACAAAACAAACAGCTCTCCACCTCCTGGGATGGTTGGGAGCCCCGATTATCATGCAGGCAAAACGCTTGTCTCACAGGGGCTGTGTGTTAAATTGCAGTAGCTACAGTTGCCAGGAGACTCCGCCTACCCCTCCCACCCTCTTGGAGTGAGTGGGGGAGAGAGAGCTAGTAAGTCCGCTGCTCTTTGGGGTTCTGCATGCCATTTTTACCTACAGCAGTGATGACCAAGTACTTGCCTAAAATGCCCTCATTCTCTAAGTTCCTGGTATATGCAAGCTCTGGGTGCCCCAGGTGCCCTTGGCACGTCAGGATGGATCGCTTCCTCTCTCCTCTCTGAATATTCTCAGTTCAGGCGCTTGCTGATTCTCAGTCGCTGGAAAAGATTCAGGAACTTAGGGGGAGATTTTTGTCTTGCTGAGTTTCCACGCTCCACAGGGAAGGGCCAATTAGAGCCCAGCTCGCAGAGATACATCACACCGCTCCTGGTTCCTTGGCCTCCCAGCCAGCCTTTCTCCCAGGGAGGCATCCATAGGTCACCGCCCTCCCCTAGCAAGAGGAAGAGAGGCTGGGGTAGGGAGGGATAGCTAGGGCCCAAGGGGACAGGGCAGGATCACTGGTCAGAAGCTGGCAGTCAGGCAAGGACTTGAAAAAAATCCCTTTTATTAAAGAATTATTTATTTAATTTTATTTATTTATTATTACTATTTTTAAATTTTCTACAGGGTATCTGTGCTCATCAGAGAGAGACAGAGAAAGAAAAAGAAGGAAAGTGAGAAAGTAAGCTGCCAGGTCTGGGACTCAAACTGCAATTAGCAGTGTGGGAATCCAGTGCCTTAACCACCACACCACCTACTGACCTGAAACTACCACCTCTTTGTTACTCAGTGTCTCCCGGCAGAGGAAAGCCAGCTGAATTCAAATACATCAGTACTTCGGAACCGCTTTCCAAAGGAACTCGGGGTTTGTGTTTCATGAGTGTGGCTCCTAGGTATGTAGGCTTCCTACTGTATTTCCCTGTCATTTTGGGAGACACTAAAGGCCAGAAGACAAGAAGCTGAAAGGTCTGGCTAAATTTTAACCTGGCCTGGTTGCACGTTAGGGCACTTTTGCTTACATGGGAGGGAGGGGTGACGGGAGGCTGGTAGCCCCCACTCCTCCCCGGTCTCAGTGGCCTTGTGATTCAGTCTTCTTTGCGTTCACTTACACATTCCTCCGCTCCTCAAGAAACTTTCAAAGTACACCTACGCTGAGCCAGTCAGTGTTCCAGGTGCTGGGGTGAATGTGGACAGGACTCCATTTTCAGGGAACCGAGGGTTACAGGAACACAGACAACTCAATAGGGAACACATGCAGTATGCTAACCCCCATGGCAGGACCGAGCAGAGGTCTTGACAGACTCAGAGGAGGTCCTGGGAGGCTTCTTAGAGGAAGGGATATCCAGGCTGAGACCCAAAGGTTGAGTGGAATTATCTAGACAAAGAGAAGAGGAAGAGGTGGTGTGGATGAGAAAAGGTCCAAGGTGTGAGAACATTGCATGTGAAGGCCAGCGGGGACAGTGAGAGTGGGGGACTCTAGCAACGGAAACACACGTGATGTGACTGAATCGGAGGAGCAGCCGGCAGAGGTACTGGAGAAGCAAGCAGGACCAGGTCATGAAGGGTCATCATTGTGAATCATAGTTTGGACTTCCACCTGAGGGGAGTAGGGAGCTTCTGAGACAGCCAAGCAGGGCAGTGCCCGGATCAGATCTGAAGGTAGAGTAGGCCTCGTAGCTGCAGATTCCCCACCACAGAGCCGATGGGCTGGGCTGGAGGCTGCCACAGGGAATCAGGGCAGAGTTGGTGTGGCCTGGACTTCCACCCTGTCCTCCTCGGCCTGACCTCTGCCCTGTCCCAGAGCCAGCCCACGAGTGGGTGGTTCCCCCTGTTCTCCTCAGTCTGTCCGGTCCTGAGGGCTGCTGTGCTGGGACCTGTTACATGAGACTCGCTGCCGTGGAACTTTGTTTTCTTTGTTTCTCCCAGGCTTGGGGAGGGGAGATGACTCCTCAAAGACTGAGTAATGGCCCCCACAGTCCTCCAGAAATGGAAACGGGGGCCTCTGAAGAGAAGCCAGGGAAGGGCCAGGGCAGTGACTGGTCAAACTTGGCTGAGGTAGTAGGTTCTCATGTCAAGTCCAGAGGTGTGTGGAGCTACTGCTTCTCAATGACCCTTTAAAAGGCAAAGCAGGGGGCTGGCCCTGTAGCCTAGCGGTTATGGAACTAGATCTCACATGGCTGACTTTGGTGTGAGTCGCAGCTCCAGCAGTCAGAAAACACGCCATGTGTGTGTGCATGTGCACGTGTGCTCAGAATCTCGGTAGGATGGAGAAATGTAGAAAAAGATTGCAGTGTGACCCCACCACATCGGAGGGTGTTTTCTTCCTCTCTGTCTCTGTCTGTCTGCCCTAAGCACAAGCATGCAACCTCTGGCAGGGAAAAACAAAGAAAAAGCAAAGTGAACGGAGAAATTGGAGCCCTGCTGTCCTGCTGGCGGGAATATAAAATGATGCAACTGCTTTGGAAAAGAATATGACCATTCTTCAAAAAATGAAAAATAGAATTACCATGTGTTCTAGCAACCCCACTGCTGGGTTTATTATCCAAAAGTCTGGAAAGGAGAGTTTTGAAGGGATATTTGCACACTCATGTTCTCAGCAACATTATTCACAGTGGACACCGCCAAAGAGGTGGACACCGCCAAAGTGTCCATGGACGCATGAGTGGGTGAGCAAAATGTGGTACGTACACACCACGGAACGGTACTCACCCTGGAAAAGGAAATCCTGATGCATGCTACAGCACAGGCAACTGGAGAACACTGGGCTCAGTGACAAGCCAGTCCCGGAAGGCGGAACCATAGGATCACACGGATGTGAGGTTCCTGGAGCGGTCACACTCACAGAGACAGGAGGGAGAACGAGGTCACCAGGGACTGCGGAAAGGAACGTGAGGAATTGTGGCTTGACGGAAAGTTTCAGTTTTGCAAGTTTTGCAAGGTGAAAGTACTTAACATTTATGTATACTTGGAAGTGATTAAGATGATCTATTTTTTTTTAAACCACAATAAAAAGGGGCTGGCCCTGTAGCCTAGTGGTTAAGGCAGCCAGCTCACACAATGGTGATGAGCTCAGATCCAAATCCTGGTAACTTCGAAAACATGCCAGGTGGATGTATGTGCCGAAAATCATGACGAGATTTATTTATTTATTTATTTATTTGCTTGCTTGCCACAGGGCTTATTCACTTGCCAGAAAGAAAGACCGAGAGAGAGGAAGTAAGCACTTCCCAAAGGGGCACGGTCACACCACAGGATCTTCTCTGCCATCCCTGCATGCTCTTGGGATCCCGAGCACGCACGGGCACACTCCCAAAGTGTTTTTCAAGCTTCTGGATCCACGATTCAAACCTCAGTTGACCAAGAGGGATCTGGCTCCCCCAACTATTAAGACATGGCCTAGGAGGAAGTTTTATTTTTTAATATTTATTTAATTTTATTTATCGTTGTTGTTATTATTATTTTTGGAGAGGTTTTTGCTATAGGGCGCATGCACTCACCAGACAGACAGAGAGAGACAGAAAGCAAGAAATCACCCTCCAGGGGGGATGGCCATGCCACAATCCCTTCTCCTCCATTCTCCTCTCGGGATCTTGAGCAAGCACGCACATATGCCCGGTGTGAGTTCAAGCCATTGGGTCTAAGACTCGAACTATGGTCAACTACATCGGAGTCCAGTGACATATCCATTATGCCAACTTCTGGTCCCCATTGTTATTATAATTATTTTTAAATTTGCTATAGGGAATGTGTGCTCATCAGAGAGACACAGAGAGAGGGGACCAGGAGATGGTGTAATGGTTACAACACTGAACTCTGACGTAGTCGAGTATGGTTCGAGTCCCAGACCCAGAGACTTGAAACTCATGCCAGGTGTCTGTGCATGCATGCCCAAGATTCTGTGAGCAGAATGGAGAAGGGATTGGGGCATGGACATACCCTCTGGGGGTGATTTCTCACTTTTTGTCTCTCTGTCTCTCCAGAGAGCACACATGCCCTATAGCAAAAATCTCTCTTAAATAAAAGAGAGAGAAAGTAAGAAAGCAAGCTGCTAGGACTAGAATTTGAACCATGTCAGCCATGTGAGAATCCAGTATCTTCAACCTCCATGCCATTGCTGGCTCCCAGGAAGAAGTTTTTTTTAACAAGTAGAATTGTTAGCTGGATGGTCTACTTTGTAAGGCAATGAACTTTCTGCCACTGAAGGTATTAAAGCTGGAATAAGATATTGGGAAGGATATAAATAGAGCTTCTACAGTGGATTGGCGGTGGGGCCAGAGGGCCTTCCAAGTCTGACAGCCAGTCAGTCCACATCTTCACACCATGCTCTAGACCCCCGAGGACAGGACCAAGTTTTACTCAGCTCTGCATCCCTGAAGCAACTCACTGGTCCAGTGGCAGCGGCATGGTTGACAATGAGTGAGTGAAGGAACCTGGCTGAGTGGACAAGCTGTGGAATGAATGAACCAGCTTTCATCATCCTCAGCAGTCCCTCTAGGGGTCAAAGCCAAGGTTAAACTTCGCCCAGTCCTTCCCATGGGAGCCAGAGGGGGAGCTGGGACACTGGAAAAGCAGAGGAGAGGAAGGCCCTGACAAGAGGGGCAACTGGGCAGCTCGTAAAGAGTGTTCTCAACTTAATGGAGCTCTTAGTACAGTTGCTCTCAACCTTGACTGCACATTTAAGTCACTTGGGAGCTTTAAAAAGGGTAGTAATGTCCGTATCGCACCTCTAGAGACTCTGATTCCATTGGTCTGTGGCGCTGGGCATCAGGATGTTTTAAAGCTCCCTGGGTGATGCTAATGCATGGCCGAGGCTGAGAACTATTCCCTTACTATGTGCTAGTTGCATTACATATATTTTCTCATTTAATCCTCACAGCAAGCTCATGAGTTAGATCAGAGTATATGGTCCCTGAACCAGAGGCACCTTGGGAACTTGTATTAAGAATGCAAAGTTTTTTGTTTGGTTTGTTTTTTAATTTGCCAGAGGGTATGTGCACTCCCTGAAGAGAAAGACACAGAGCCTGAGAGAGGGAAAGTGAGAAAGCACCCCCTATAGTGGCTGTCCACACTGCAATCCCTTCTTCATTTCTCCTTCTTTTTGGGATTTTGAGGGTGCACACACACAATGGGATATTTCTCAAGCTGTTTGGTCTGGGACTTGAACCACACAGTTAGTTGGTCATGTGGAATCCAGCTGTCTTAACCACCAGGCCACGGGCAGACCCAGAAATGCAAATTTTCAAAGCCCACTCCAGATTTAAGGAACTGGAAACTCAGGGCTTAAGGCCTTGCAATCTGTTTTAACCACAGTGACTGTGGTGCACGTGGAAGGCTGAGAACCAACAAGGAAGGCGTTCAGTTATTAGACAAGGGTGCGGGAGAGTACGGGTCAGAGCAGGGATCTGAATCCGGGAGCTCTGCCTCCATCCAGACCTGCATGCCCTCCCTTTGCACCTGTGGTGCTCTGTGGGCAAAGCAGACACACACCTCACTGCTTGTGGGGGGTCACTGGGGACTCTTGCTAGCCCTGGGTTGACTCTTTCTCCTCCTCTGCACTTGGTAGGAAAATTTAGCTCCATCTGGAGCCCGGTTGCTCTTGCCCTGGGGAAGCAAAGGGCAGAACACCCCAGGATTTGTTCTAAAACAGCTTTATTAGGTCTTAAAATAGCTTCTGGCAGATGGTGTGGAGAATGGGGACTGGAGCGGAGCTGCATGTGACATTACAAAGTTGTGTGTGTTTGTGCAAGCACATGTACATGCACGTGTGCGCATAACTCAGGTACACACACGTGTGCACGGTGTGGGAGGGAATCAGAAAAGTTGAGGAATTGGGGAAAAGATACAAAGGAGAAATAGAAGAGATGGTTCTAATCTACCCGAGATGAAAGAGAAGGGCTTTAAACTAGGTGTCCCATGGCACTCGGGTGAATCCTCTGCTCTCCCCAGGCACATGGCAGTCAGACAGGTGCTCCTGAGTGATCCCAAGTGTGCCTCTGAAGGGTGGAGGCCAGGGGAGGGGGCTGATGTGGGGAAGTGCTGTGAAGTTCTAGGAACCTTGTAGGTTTCGATGGGCTGAACGCCTAGGGCTTTGATGGAAGGTTAGGAGCAGACATAGCAGCCCTTGCATTGCAAATGAAAACACTAGGAATTTGCTTCATTTTCCCTATTCCAAAGGAAACGTCTATGTAAATCTGATTCCCATTTAGGTATGTTCATCAATCTAATTCTCACTGACAGACCCTCAAATTGTTGTGGGTGGCTCTGTTTCCCTTGGCAACTCCAGGCTGTAGTCTCGAATCCTGTGGCTATGAGGTGGTTCATGGACCATTTGATGCAGCAGTTCTTTTTTTCTTTTTCTTTTTCTTTTTCTTTTTCTTTTTCTTTTTCTTTTTCTTTTTAGAGGTTTTTGCCATAGAGTGTGTGTGCTCACTGAAGAAAGAGACAGTGAGAGGGAAAGTGAGAAATCCGTCCACCCAGGGGCATGGCCACATTGCAATCCCTTCCCCATTCTCCTCCCAGGATCCTGGACACACACGCGCCTGGTGTTATTTTGGTCTGGGACGCGAACCACGGTCGGCCAAGTGAGAGTCCAGCAACGTAACTACTATGCCATCTGCTGGTCCCAAGGCAGTAGTTCTAGACCTTTTGGGGTTTGGATCCATTTCACAGTCTTATTAAATTCAGGGTGCCCTACGTCCAAAAAATTTCACATACACAGAAATTCTACTACACAGGAAGATGTATCAGCAATTCATGGAGGGCCACAGGCTCTCCATCCTTGAACTACTAGCCCTGGTGGAAGGCGCTGAGAAGAAAGGCCATTCACCTTCCGGTGACTCTGACTCTGGCCCAGACACGAGTCAGGAGTCCTGGGTTCTAGTCCTCCATCCACCTCTCTCTGTTACATGAATGGAGATAATGGCACGTAGGCCATTAGAAGGCAGGGCTAAACCAGATGACGCCGGGATGCTAGCTTCAGCTGCAAGAGTGGGATTTTACCAAATGATAGCCTTTGACCTGTGGGCCAGTGGCAGTCCTCAGCCGCGGCTTTCTGCATTGGTGAGCTCCACCCCCATGTGCCCTGCATCCCTCTGGGATCTCGCTTCAGTCCACCACAGACCCAGCACCTATCATCCTTGTCAGCACGAGCTCCCCTTCTAATTCTTGGTAGTTAGTGCTTGATTGTTTCCACCCAATGTCACACACCCAAGAGGGGTGCTCTGCACCCACTTCCTTTCCCTTACGCAGAAGGTGGTGTGGTGGGTAACAGAGCAAGAGAACTCCGGAGTAGAACACTGGCTTCAAATTGCACTTTACCCTTATTTGGTTGTGTGACCTTGCGTAAGTGATTCAAATTTTCCAAGCTTCAATCTCCACATCTTTAAATGAGGATAATAATATCTGTCCTGCTGCCAATCTTATTGAGATGTTACTAAGAACAAATGGGAAAGTAGCTATCAATGAGCTTAGTAATTTGCCACAATCCACCATATTATTCTTATATAGGTTAAGCCTGGGTTCTTTCATTCTTCCTTTCTCCTGGGCTTGCAGCATGGCCTATTTTGTTTTTCTTAAATACACCTTTTTTTTTTTTTTTTAAGGATTATTTCTTTATCCTTTCCATGAGAGAGAAACAGAGAGAGAAAAGGAAGAGAGACACCCCCAACATGGTCTTCATGCTGTAATACATTCCCATCTCAGTTGGACTGGATCATGGCATGTGCAGGACAAAAGTGCTCAGTCCTGGGACAAGATCCTGGGCCCTTCCCCACATGGGTCCAGTGGCACTACCACTGCGCCACCACCTGGCTCCCAGCTGGCCCTTTTTGATTCCTTCCTTCTTTTCTTTTTCTTTCTTTCTTTTTAGAGATATTTACTGTAGGGCCCATGTGCTCACCGAAGAGACAGAGAGACAGAAAGTAAGAAATCATCCCCTAGAGGGAATGGCCATGCCATAATATCTTCTCCATTTTCCTCTTGGAATCTTGGGCACATATGCACATGTGCCTTTCATGAGTTTTAAGCCATTAGATCTGGGACTTGAACTGTGGTCAGGCATGTGAGAGTCCAATGCCTTAACCACTATGCCACCTGCTGCCCCCCCCCCACACCCACTCCTTTTCCTGAGGTGGCAATGAGGAGATGAGGAACAGCTCTTTAGTGGTCTCTCAACGTACCAATCTCGTGTTGCCAAAGGAGCTGCCATTTTCCAACAATGGCTCTTCCAGAGTTCTGAGCCTCCAGAGCAAGGCCCATCCGGTCTCCTTTCATGTGGGGAGGTGCTGAAGATGGGGGTGGGGGACTATCTATAAACAAGGTAGAGGGGTACTCTGAGTTCTTTGGCTGGGGGCTGGAGAAAAGGGGGTCTAGAGGAACACAAAGGTGTGGAGTATGCGCTAGAGGCGGGGGGATTGGTTTATTGGGGCAACGGTGTTGGTTTATGGGGGTAACAGGGCAACGGAGGGACAGGAGGCAGAATCAGCCTTGGGTGAGGAAGGAGAATGGCTCAGGAGGGCATTGTGGATTGTGGTATGAGGATGATACAAGCCACTGGGCTGGAAAGAGGCCATGGGGACCACGTTTCCTACCTGAGCCTCTAGACTAGTCATGGAAGTCAGAAGAAGCAGTGGGACTTGCTTGGAGCATGACTTTGCTCAGTGTCCAGCCTCTGCTCAGCTCCTGACTTGCTCAGCTGACACCTGATCAGAAGCCAAGGAAGCCCATGGGCAGGAGCGATTCTGACTTAACTTCTGGCAGATCAAGAAGAACTGACTGGTGAGGGGCATGATCGGGACCTCCAGAGGAAGCCACCGTAGAATTTTAGAGTTGATCAGCCCCAAGGAGCAAAAAGGTGAGGGTGCAGAGTCAGACTTGAGAAGGCCTGCCCCAAAACCTCAGAGAAAAGACTCAACCGCGACTCTTAAGAGAATAGAGTTCAAGAGGTTTGAAAACTGAAGTCCTGACAATAAAGTCACAAATTATCCTGGGGATTAAAAAAAAGAAGAAAGGAAGAAAGAAAGAGGGCAGCGTCTAAAAATAAAAGTGACTGCACAGAGAGCTCTGGAATGTGCACTGATTTTAGGCGTTCTCATATTCTCGGAAATTGTCTGACATACTTCTAAAGTATACGAGCTTGCATTCAGTAGAGCAGAGTAGCTAAGAGAAACCCTTTGGAATCAGACAACATTAAAATCCTGACTTTGGGGCCACCCCATGGCCTGGTGGTTAAGGCGGCTGGATCTTACATGACAGATCCCACAGTTTGAGTCTCAGATCCAGCAGCTTGAGAAACACACTGGGTGTGTGTGTGTGTGTGTGTGTGTATGTGCGTGTGTGCCCAAAAGGGACAGAGGAAGAGAAGAAAGAATAGCTGTGTGAACATTCCCCATGGGGGTCCTTTTTTGCTCTCTCTCTCTCTCTCTGTCTGTCTCTTTCTAGCAGATAATAGTACCCACTCTGGAAGGTGGCTGTGAATGGAACAGATTCATACCACAGGGATGGCGGCGTCCCTGTTGCAGTGGCTAGCGTGGAGTGAACGCTCAACGCGCTCCCTTATTGCCATTCTACAAAAAATGAGATGCTCTTAAACAAAGGGCACTGCAAAAGAACAGTGCAGATGGGTAGAAATCACACCTGATAGATTCGACACGACGTTATGACACTGG
This sequence comes from Tupaia belangeri chinensis, assembly GCF_000334495.1. Taxonomy (NCBI): domain Eukaryota; kingdom Metazoa; phylum Chordata; class Mammalia; order Scandentia; family Tupaiidae; genus Tupaia; species Tupaia belangeri. Next base: position 2,920,833 of record NW_006160147.1, read on the forward strand.
TGACACCTACAAGGAACACGAGGGCTCTATAGGTAAAATCGTCAGGAAGGCAGAAGCTCTGACTGGACAGCCAAGCACCGTCAATGGTGCTGGAAAGGCAGGATGGTAAGGTACACACGTCCCCGTGGCCCAGCCTCTGGATGCTGTGCTCCGACAACACACAGCTAAGACGGGACAGAAGGCCAAGTAAGAGCATTCCGCAGCAACTTATGTTGGTTTCAGTCTCTATGTTAAGAGGCAGGGCACCAAAAAGGCTTGCAAATGTGAGGGTGGAAACTTGATCTATAGGGACTGCTTGGAAGAACTACTTTCAAGGATCTTGGGGAAGGGCTGCCCCTAGCACAGTGGTTAGGTTCTGTACTGTGCATTGGAAGCCAGATCCCCCATGGCCCTCTGCAGTTTAAGTCCCACCCTGACACAGGAGGAAAGGGACTGTGACACCATGCTCCATTGCGGAGTGTGGTGTCGATTCTCAGGGTTATTCTTCTCCTTTCCTGGCTTCAGCCATGCTAGCCTCCTTACTCTCAGCTTTCGTCCTTGCTGTTCTCTGCCTGGATGGCTCTCCCTCCAGAAAACTGCTTGGTTCACGCTCCAAGTCTGCTCAACCGTTACCTTCTCAACGAGACCTTTCCTGGCCAGCCTAGGTAAGCCCCCACTCCTCATCGTCTTCCCTGCCTTAATTGCCGTATCCATACTACTCATTGTCATTGAGCAGATGATGTATATTTCCTTATTTCTCCTGTCCATCAGCTTTCTCCTCTTGCTCAGATGAGGCTATGGGCAGGGATTCTCGTCTGTGCCTCCAGTTTACAGAATGGTGTGCTCATGAAATGTAGAAAGATGGCTTGGGTAGACTTGGAAAGACTTCACTAGAGAAGGCGATCCACTCTCCCAGTTTTCCCAGGGCTGAGAGTCCCTAAAATATGGGCTTTCAGATTCCCAAGACTAGAAAAGTCCCAATTGGTCCCCCTGCACTGGAATAGCCAGTCTCATCTACTTTTGTGACACTGTGACTAGACTGACAGATCCCAGGTAAAAAAAATGCCACAAGCTCACTTTATCCTCACTTCAGCCCACCCTCCCACAGTCTTCCTTGACAGCCGTACAGATGCGATACAGAAATGTGGGTTGCAAGATAGTATTTTAGGTGGTTTGCAGCTGGCTGAGCAGCCACACCAGACATGTTGATTAATGGACCAGTGTCAGGCTGGCGGGAAGGCTGCAGGGGGAGCCACAGACGTCTTCTGCTTGGAATGCTCTTCTGCTTGGAATGATCTACCTGAGACATGAACGAGGGAGGGCAAAAAAGCCAAGACGGAATTTGGAGAAACTAACACACTTGACAACTGGGCTGGGTTTTGAAGTCACCTCAATAATAATACTAACAGCTTAAAATATAAACAGAAGTAAATATTAAACAGAAATAAATATAATTTCCTACTTGAAAACTTGTTTTAAACCCCCATACTGGGGAAATTGATATCCCAGAGACTTGCTCTTTGACATGCCGAGGGCCTTAGGAGTAGAATCAAGGGCTCTGTAGCCTTGTCTTTTTTATTCCCCTTCCAAGTACAGGGAGGGTCTCTGTCTGGAACTCCTAATAGAAATGCAAACTTTTTTCCAATAGAAACGCAATTGTTTCAAATCTCTAAGAATCTCCTTAAACAATCAGAATAAGGACTAAAGGTCTTCAGACCTGGGACTTTTTTTTTTTCTTTCTTTAAATTTTTTTTTTTTTCCCTAGAGGGACATGTTCACTAGTTGGAAAGAGACAGAGACAGAGAGAGAGAATGAGAGAAAAAAAATGAGAAAGCACTCTCCATGGGGGATGGTCACATCATAATCCCTTCTCCTCCATCTCTCCCTCCTTTCAAGATTTTGCGCACACAGAGACAGGAGCCTGGTGTGTTTTTCCAGCTGCTGGGTCCAGCACTTGAACTACACAGTCAGCCTTGTGGGATCCAGCCACCTTAATCACCATGCTACCAGCTAGCCCACGGCTCCTATGCTTGAGAGAGGCTCTCAGAGAGGGATTGGGTAAGGAATTTTATCTGCACAATAAAAAATCTTTGTTCCCGTGCAGTTTGCCCTTGTCGCTCACCTTTCAGTAAGGTCCCATCCAAGTGGTTCCATCTAGCTCCCAAAGACAGTCATTTATCAACATTTATCAACCATTGTCAACCATTGTCTGATTGGGCTCATTCATTCCCTCCATTTTCCTCTCTCATTTGAAGGGATATTTAAAATAAAATATTTTCTAGAGATTTTTGCAATAGGGTGTATGCTCTTGCTGGAGAGACAGAGAGGGAAAGTGAGAAATCACCTCCCAGAGGGATGGCCATGCAACAATCCCTTCTCCATTTTGGGAGTGCATGCACACACAAGCCCAGTGTAAGTTTCAAGCTGCTGGCTCCAGGATTTGAACCATGGTCAGCCACACAAGAGTCCAACACCTCAACCACCATACTTTCATTGATCCCATGAAGGGGTATTTAAGCCACAACCATTCTGTCCCTCTTTGAGCTCATTTTTTCTATGGCTCCAATGAATGTATGTACACGTTAAAATAAATGTGCATGCCTTTTATCTTATTAATCTGCCTGTGGTCAAGGATTTTCAGCAGACCTCAGAGGGGAAGGGAACATTCTTTCACCACCACAGCAGCATGTTTCATTGCCCACGTGCTTGGGCTAACGGGGAAGCTAAGACCCAAGGTGCCTCCTTGGGCTGTGTACATAGACACACCGAGGCTGACTGTAGAGTGGCAGTTACGCCTGGTGCATAGGGAGCTGGATCCCACGTGGCCGACTGTGGGATCTTCAGCCTCGGTGACTTGAAACACACTTCGGATGCCTGTGCATGCCCCAAATCCTGATGGGGTGGAGATATGGCGTGACCATGCCCCATTAATGGGTTCTCTCTCTCTCTCTGGCAAATGCATGTGCCCTCCGGCAAGGCATTTATTAGAAAAGAAGAAAACAAAAATCCACAGACACCGAGCAGTGCCAAGGGCAGGGTAGCCCCACTGTCTCCTCGACCCCACTGGTGGAAACGCATGAGCCCCGTGTCCGGTTCTGTGCCAAGGGAGAAGGCTGCTCCCTCTCACTGACACCGTTTCTTGCTATTCTAGGCCACAGCAACCCGCAAAGTGCCGTTCCCTCCCCTCCCCAGCAGCAGGAACTGGCTCTACCCCTGCCGCGTCCTATTCACTCTTCTCAGTAGAAAGGAGGTCATTAGCTACCTTCCTCTCCCCACCACCGAATTTATTTCTCTGGGTAGAAAAATTGTTCAGGACCCAGGGGTTCCTTGAGAGACAAAGTAAATCCCCATAACTGACTTTTTACCCCAGAAGAAGAGATTCATTTTTTGAGGACTTGGGCAGCTTGGGCTCTAAGGCAGCTGGGAAACAGCAGTGCTTTGAGAAATGAGTCCATGGTGGGAACCAGCAGTTAGCATAATGGCTATGTCACTGGACTCCCATGTAGTCGACCGTGGTTTGAGTCTTGGACCCGATGGCTTAAATTCACGCCGAGCGCTTGTGCGTGCGTGCCTAAGATCCTGAGAGGAGAATGGAGGAGAAGGGATTGCGGCGTGGCCATCCCCCCAGGAGGTGACTCCTCGCTATCTGTCTCCCTGTCTCTCTCTGTCTTTCTGGTGAGCACACGTACCCTATAGCAAAAACCTCTCTAAAAAAAAAAAGAAGAAATGAGTCCATGGAGCCTGAGAGCCAGAACCGCATCTTCATGGGTGGGGGACTTCTCCCTCGCCCTAACGGTTCACAACTTCTGGTCATTCCATTGACTTCCTGCCTGTAACTGAGGAGTCTTGAGGAAATGAGGGTAGCGAAGAGATCAGAGATGGCCACTAGTCCTAGGGGTTGGAGTCAGTCCCCCTTTTCATCTCCCAGCTGCAGGTATATTTGCAAGTACTTCAAGCTGAAGTTTTCTAAAACTCCAAGCCTCTAGATTTGCTGAAGTCACTTTTTTGGTTGCCACTGACCGAGCCAGAGGCTCTCTGGGAAGTTTGGGGATGGTAGTGGTGAGTAGGCCCGCTGAGGTTTAGCAGGACGGCAGCCATTATGAAATGACAGGCCGGGAACCAGCAGTTAGCGTAATGGCTATGTCGCTGGACTCCCACGTAGTCAACCGCAGTTTGCATCCCAGACCCAGTGGCTTAAAACTCACACCGGGCGCGTGTGCGTGCGTGCCCAAGATCCCGAGAGGAGAATGGAGGAGAAGGGATTGCGGTGTGGCCATCCCCCCTGAAGGGTGATTTCTCGCTTTCTGTCTCTATGTCTCTCTCTCTCTCTCTGTCTGACGAGCGCACGCGCCCTATAGCGAAAACCTCTCCAAAAAAAAGAAAAAAGGAAAGAAAAAAAGAAATGAAGACAGGTCTCCGACTAGAACAAGCTAAGTACTGAGTCATGGTAAGGGGGTCTGTTGGAGGAATGGTCGGATGAGAAACCGGGAGTGGGTATTTGAAGAAAAACAGGAACCAGGATAATTACTCGGGAAAACGATGGATTTCGATTGTAGTGAGGAATGATTTGCATGTGCTTGAATCTAGTCTATACATTCTGGAAACATGTTGAGTTTTTTGACAGTGTGGTGGCACTTTCTGCCTGTCTCCCTGTGACCTGGTGGCAGAAATAAACTCCCAGTCCAGCCTCTGCCTCTCGTTTCACTGACCCTGAGTAGAAGCAGCTGGATTCAGTGTGCAGTAACAATGGCAGAGCACTGCAGGCTCCACAGGCTCTCATGAGGCTCTGGTACTCATTTACAGGAACAGCACCTTCATTCTGCTGTCACTTGGGCCAGCCAAGAGAGGCAATTGGCCATCATCCTAGAGGAAAGGAGGGGTGTTGATTTCTGACTCCAGCTTTTCATGATCAGCACAGGCCTGCCCGCCTCTCCTGCTTCTGCATCGCAGAGGATGTTGAGTTGGCTAAACTGCACAGGCCAGCTCCAGTCAACTGGTGAGACTGAGTGAACCTCTGATGAAGTGGGACCGTCCTCCATCCCCTTCCCCAACTCTCGATGAAACCATAATCTATACCATTGGCTGTAAAAAAGTTCGAGACCTGGAGCAGGAGTGGAAAATTCTAGTACCTGAAAGCTTAGGCCTAGTGGCTCTCAAAAAGTGCGGTCCCCAGTCTAGCAGCAATGGAGTCACCTGAGAACTTGCTAGTGAGGATAGATTTTGGACTGTCTTCCTATTTCAAGAGTCTCTCTAAGAGGCCCTGGGGAAGTCACACCTACAAACATTAATCTGGCTATAACAGACCCCTTTGATGCAGAGCTTTGGGATGTTTCCTACACCCTGACCTTGACATAACGTGACACTTACTAAAGCCTTCTTGTCTCCGTTAAAGACTGTCCACTCTGAGTCTTTTGGAGACAAAGACTTGTGCTTTTAACCAATTAATAACCTAATAAGATTTTTTTTAAGAGAGATTTTTGCTTTAGGGCATGTGTACTCGCTAGAGAAACAGAGACAGAAAGCGAGAAATCATCCCCCAGGAGGGATGACCACATTGCAGTCCCTTCTCCTCCATTCTCCTCGGGATTTTGGGCACGCATGCACACCCGTCTGGTGTGAGTTTAAGCTGCTGAGACCGGGACACAAACTGTGGTCGATTACGTGGGAATCCAGCAGCATAACCATTATACCATCTGCTAGTCCCTAACCTAAGAATTTCTAAACCTACGTATAACCTGTAAGTCCCTGCTTCCCAATGTTCTGCCTTTTTGGGCCAGGCCAATGAAAAGGCCCCATGTGCTGA
>NW_006160147.1:2927371-2930135 GCF_000334495.1 Tupaia belangeri chinensis
TCTCCGTTAAAGACTGTCCACTCTGAGTCTTTTGGAGACAAAGACTTGTGCTTTTAACCAATTAATAACCTAATAAGATTTTTTTTAAGAGAGATTTTTGCTTTAGGGCATGTGTACTCGCTAGAGAAACAGAGACAGAAAGCGAGAAATCATCCCCCAGGAGGGATGACCACATTGCAGTCCCTTCTCCTCCATTCTCCTCGGGATTTTGGGCACGCATGCACACCCGTCTGGTGTGAGTTTAAGCTGCTGAGACCGGGACACAAACTGTGGTCGATTACGTGGGAATCCAGCAGCATAACCATTATACCATCTGCTAGTCCCTAACCTAAGAATTTCTAAACCTACGTATAACCTGTAAGTCCCTGCTTCCCAATGTTCTGCCTTTTTGGGCCAGGCCAATGAAAAGGCCCCATGTGCTGAATTATGATTTGTTTATGCCTCTCGCTCTCAGAACAGAATAAAAAACTGCTGCCTCTAAGCACTCTGAAACACTTTCTCTTGACTCCCAGAGATTGTTTCTGGGTCTCGGTCATTCATATTTGTGCTTATAATAAACCATTTTCTTATTTCCACAGAGGTCGGTTATTGCTGTCAACATTAGAAACATACATTCTCTGGCTCTACCCAGCTCTAGAGGATCAGAAGCTCTGGGAGTGGGATGGTCACGTGAGAGTCACAACCTCCAGCCTCCTGATGTAGGCTGGAGTGTGAGGACCCTGCCCATGAGGAAGAAGGCTTCCATGCTCCCTGTTTGCTGATGGTCCTCAGAGAGCCCAGCTCCCTTTGTGCTTCCTGAGGGAGAGGCTGTGCCGTTAGGCTTTGGGTAGCTATTCTCCTCAGTCCCTGGGACCTGATGCTCTGTCACTGGCCAGCTTCTACCTGTGTATACATCTGCAGTCTTGAAGGCGGCTCAGGATCTGCTTCCAACAAGCCTTCCAGCTGTGCTCTGTGACACAGGGGGACCTTCAGGCTCATGTGTTGCTTGTCACCAGTCTCAGGACACCCATTTACTTTGCAACCCGTCTCAGAAAGAGCTTTTGCCCAGAGGCCTCTACTCTGGTACCACCCCTGGGTTAGCCCCCACAGTGGGCCCTTTGCTCCTGGCTCTCCAAGGAATGTTCCTCTTCACATTTGGTCCTAAGAAGTCAACCATAAAACAAACAAACAAACAAACAAAAAACACAAAGATACCAGGCTCATTGCAAATTATAGCAAAATGGGACGGAAAGATAAAAGCAGCAATCCCCTTATCCACAGCCTCCCATCCTCAAATCCTCCGTCACCCCACGCCCGCCTCTGCCCCAGCAGCCAAAGTTCTGGCTGTCTTTATGATTTGCATTCTCGGCATGACTTTGCCTCTTGGGTTTGTTTAATTAGAAATAGGCCGGGAAGTGCTTCCTAGGCGCTGGCATGTTAATTGCTTATCAGAGAAGGAGAAGGGGTGCCGATGTTTGCTGATGGAAATTTCCGCTCTCTCCATCTCTGGGTTTCTCTCCATCTTTCTCTCCCACCCCTCTGCTCGCCTCCTGCAAGCTCTTCCTTCCTGCTCACGGCCACAGTCGGCCTCCCCTGCCCTCTCTCCCCCGACTTCCTTGCTCATAGGTCTGGGGCTCTCTGGGGGCTGGGAACATGCCCAGAGGTAGCTGGCAAGCCAGAATTCAAACGGAAAGAGAAAAACTGTCCTATCTTTCATCATGTCCCCTCCCTCTGCTCACATCCTAGCCCCCTCCCTCTGTCATCCTCCAAGCTTTGAAGAGATTCCAGAGCACAGAACTCTTTAGTCATACTCAGTGTTTGGAGGAGTCTTTTTCTTTCATTCCTTCCCCCCCTTATTATTATTGTTATTGTTGTTGTTTATTTTTATTTTTTACAAAACAGGAGAAAAGAATGAATTGGGTTGGGGGAGGTGACACATTTCTCCACAAAGGTACAAAATTGCCTATAGAAAGTCAGCTTCAGAGAGCCAAGCCTGGGTGCCAGGGTGAGGCCTTCCTGGGCAGCCCTCCCCACAGTGTCCTTCAGATCCAGGAGGGCCACTTCCCCTGGGAGAGTAGTCCCCGAGATAGGAAGGAGAGGTCTCCTTCAGCCCTGCCCAGGAAGAGACAGAGTGAGCAACTGAGACTGTACAAAGAAAGAGAAGAGGAAGGGGATGCATCCTGTGGGCCACGGCCTGGGGCCATGGGCAGGGGACAGCCAAGCGGAGGCCCAGGGCCTCTGGGCACATGGGAAAAGAGGGAGGGGCAGGCTCTAGCCAGAGTCCTTCCTGGTCCTTGGAGACGTTCCTCAGAATGGCTGCAGAGGAGCTCCAGAAGGTAAGGACGGCTTTTTGGAGGTCGTGGGAGCACCCCCTGGGGCTATAAAGCCCCATCTGTCTAGGTCCAGCTGCCAGACCTCGAGCACATGGGTCCGTGTCACTCTCCTGGCGGGGCATCTGGCCCAGATTGCTTCCCTTTTGGTGAAAAGTAGTCCTCGTTCTTTCTCTGCTGCTGAGAGCAGGCCGAGCTTCAAGAATTCTGAGACAAAGGTGACCATGGCGTCTCCCCTCCTGAAGATCTGGACAGCTTCCTCCCTGGATTCCAGGGCAGGACCAGGGGTGCAGACACCACCCGGAAAGAGGGGGCACTCCAGCCCCAGAACGCCCAAGCTGGCAGGAGAGGCCGCCCGACCACTCCCTGCCTGGGCTGGCCTGTGCCAAGCTGGGCACCCAGCCCGGCTGCTAGCAGAAGGACAGCCAGAGCCAGGATGGCTACGAGCCCAGGCC
>NW_006160147.1:2930178-2938213 GCF_000334495.1 Tupaia belangeri chinensis
GCGAAGCGGGCCGGCCAGCCCGGCTGCTAGCAGAAGGACAGCCAGAGCCAGGATGGCTATGAGCCCAGGCCGGTCCCCCAGGGCTCTGTGGCAAGGAGTAGCCTCTTTAGTCCTGGCCCATACACAAGCCAACTGGGTGTGGGCATCAGCAAAGGCCACTTGCAGGCAGGCCCAGTACTCTGTGGCCTGCAGGAGGCGGGTGATGTTGTAGCTGTGGGTGCCCTGGGGCAGGCGGGCCACACCAGTGGGTCCCTGGCCCCGAAGGGAGGAGGCGCTGGACCACGTGAGGTTGGTGGAGATGGTGTTGGGTGGAGGGACCCAAGACAGCAGGATGTGGTAGGGGTGAGTCTCCTGCACCTGGAGCTCCAGGTCCCGCTCCTCATCCCTGCCTGACTGGTGAGGAGCACGGCCAACGACCACACTAACTGTCTTCGTGTCAGCCCCCACCAGGTTTTGGGCCACGCAGGTGTACAGTCCTGCCTCTTCCGCCGTGACTCTCCGCAGCTCCAGGGTCCCCTCAGGGTACACTCGGTACCTCCTGCCTGCCCGGGCTGGCGTCAGTCGAAGCCCAGCGGGGGTGACCCAGTAGATCTCGGGTTCGGGTTCAGCCAGTGCTCGGCAGTGCAGCACCATGCTTTCTCCGCTGGCCACCTGCAGGCTCGGGGGGAAGCTGCGTGGGGAGATGAGGGGCAGGCAGTGGTCCGTCATCTCCCGGAAGGGCACCTCGCGGACTGGTCGGCGCTGGAGGTCTGGCGGTTCCGCACACAGGGTGGACTGGGGCTCGATGAAGCGGACCCGGGTGCCTGTGGCGTTGGCCCAGCGGATGACACAGTCGCAGCGGATGGGGTTGCCGTGGAGCCCCACCTCCTGCAGGTTGGGCAGGGACTCCACCGTCTGCTGGTGCAAGGCACTGAGAGCGTTGTTGTTGAGCATGAGGGTCTCCACCTGGGGCAGGTGGTGGAAGGCGCGGGGGTGGATGAAGGACAGCCGGGGGTTGTTGGTGATGTCCAGCTTGGTCAGCTCGGGCAGGTTGACCAGGGCGAACTTGTCGATGGAGACCAGCTCCTCCATGCTGTTCAGCCCCAGCTCCTTGAGGTGCAGCATGTTGGCAAAGTCCCCTGGCCCCACCCGCTGGAGTGGGTTCTTGTTCAGGTCCAGGAACTTGAGCCCCGGCACCTGCTCCAGCGCCCGCCTGGGCACTCTAGCCAGCTGGTTGTCATAGAAGGAGAGGCTCTCGAGGCTCTGCAGCCCCTCCAGAGCGTAGTCAGAGATCTCTCGCAGGCTCATGCCCGCCAGCACCAGGCTGCGCAGGTTAGCCAGGGGCCGGAAGTTCATGTCCAGGATGGCGTCCAGCTTGTTGCCACCTATCATGAGGATCTCCAGGTTGGGCAGCATCTCAAACCAGCGGCTGTCAATGGCCCTCAGCAGATTGGAGTTGAGGTGCAGCCGCAGCAGGTTGCCGAGGCCGGCGAAGGCCCTGGGGGCGATGCGGTAGAGCTGGTTGTGGTTGAGATAGAGCTCCTGCAGGCTGGCCAGCCCCGCGAAGCTGTGGTCCTCCAGCCGGGTCAGCTGGTTCTCCTCCAGGTGCAGGCTCAGCAGCTGGGGCAGGGCGTGGAAGTCGCAGTCTCGGGCATCTGAAAAGCTGTTCTGGGACAGGTCCAGCTCAGTGAGATTGGCCAGGTAGCCGAGCTCACTCTGGTCCACTCGGACGATGCTATTGCTCTGCAGTAGTAGGGTCTGAGTGCCCGCAGGGAGTGCTGGTGGCACCGCCGTCAGGAACAGGTCATTGCAGTCCACGGTGGTGGCCTCGCGGTAGGACGAGCGGGGTGTATACCAAGGCCGGATCTGGCAGGCACACTGAGGAGGGCAGGCCACACGCCAGGGCACCACGGGTACAGCAGCAATGGCACCAGCCACCCAAGCTAGCAGGACGGGGGCCACCAGGAGCCTCATGGTGGAGCCGCAGGGCCGGGAACCATCCACAAGAAGAGTCTGGAGTCCTGCTCTTTGCGTTCTGTGGATTGAGGGTCAGCAGCCCTGCCAGGGCCTGGGGAGCTGCCCTCCAAGGGCAGTCATTCTACACCAGGATGGGTCACCATCACTTCCGGCCCGCCTGGGTGCTGAGCCTCATCGTCATCCTCTGGGGCTGGGCCTGCTCACTCATTGCCATGCTCCCTTGCAGCCCTGGAAAGGAGAATGCAGGATTATGGTGGGGCAGAGAAGCAAGAACTACTCCCTCTTTCTGCGTTGTCTGACTCCAAAGGCCAAAGGATCTGCAGAGGGCAGGACTGAGGCAAGCCAGGGCCCTTGGGTTCTGTTCTGCAGTCCTTAAGGCTTTCATGTCCTTTCCTATGACCTGTCGGGGCGTGGGTGCCTGTGCATCTTCAGGGAAGGTGTGAGAGAGCGCTATGGAAGCTCCCGGGATAGAGGCTCAGAGGAAGCGGTATGAGTGGGTGCACATGTGTGCGTGTGTGCGTGTGCATGTGTGTGCGTGCATGTGTGCACTGGGGAGAGAAGGAGTAGATACCTTCAGAATCCTTCTGAGTCCAAAGGGATGTGGAGCAGATCTTCTAATCATCCTACCTCCTCCATCCCTCCCTCCTTGGCTCTTGGGTAATTGAAGGGAAAATGATAGTTTCCAGACCTCCCTCTGGAGTTATAGGTGGAGCCGGGCAGGGGAAGGTGGACCCAAGAACAGCTCCTCACATCTGAGACAGGCTCTCAAGGACTCTGAGGGCTGAAAAACAGCTGACCCAAGCCCTATATCCAGGCAGGCTGGGGAAGCGGAGGTAGTCCTGCCTGGAATCTGCTAGGTGTTCCTGGGTGGGAACACTTCCTGTCTTGAAGGTACTCCCTGGAGGCAGGAGCTTTGCTTTTCCCAACAGCCTGAGCTGCCTGGGAGAAGATACTGGGGTTTAAGAAGCCTGGGTCTGAGCTCCTCAGCCCTGTAGGTAAGATCTTTTGTGATTTGGCTTGGCTGCTTCTGGTTTCTCTTGTTGCCACTTGGCTCACCCACGGTGCACAAACCTTGGTGCAGACGGTATCTTAATGTGCCACCCCTTCTCCTGTCTCCTCCTTGCTGTCTCTCAGACAACTCCTACTTGTTCTTTAAGACTCAGCTTAAGTTCAGTCACCCCCTACAGAGTTTCTCCAGATCCCCGCCCCCCACCCCCTGCCCAGGCAGCTAAGGAGCCGGCTTTGTGCTTCTTTCTGTCACAGCTTTGACCACATCACCTACAAAAGTCTCTCCAACTAGAGACCATTGGCTTAGTGCTGCACCCTTAGAACTGGACAGGTGCCCAGTGAGTGCATATTGTATGAACCTATCTCTGTGGCCCCAGGCCCCTTCCTCCAGCTGCCCAGATAGCCCCCTCCATCCCCAATCTAGAATCTGGGTGTGGGTAACCAACCCAGGTCCTTGCTCAGATCCCAGGGCCAGGCTGCATTGCTCTGAAGACAAACCCAACCCTGGTTTAGAACTGAAGATGGAAACAAAAGGGCCAGACTCTGTGTTCCCTGCTCCGGCCTGGTCTAACTTCTTTCTTTTTTTGGAGAGATTTTCACTGTAGGGCGCGTGCGCTCGCCAGACAGACAGAGAGAGACATAGAGACAGAAAGCGAGAAATCACCCCCCAGGGGGGATGGTCACGCCGCAATCCCTTCTCCTCCATTCTCCTCTCGGGATCTTGGGCACGCACGCACACGCGCCCGGCGTGAGTTTTAAGCCACCGGGTCCGTGACGTGAACCACGGTCGACTACGTGGGAGTCCAGCGACATAGCCATTACGCTAACTGCTGGTTCCCAGGCCTGGTCTAACTTCTGAGTGGCAGTTTGATCCCAGATTTTCAGCTGGGAGTGTCGGGGAAGTGCACACGCATGTCATCACCTACCACTGGTCAGTCTCGGAAAGACTGAATATCTTAATTCACTTCACCGTCATAACAGGTCTATGAGATAGGCATCAAGACCCTCATTTTACAGATGAAGAAACTGAGGCCCAGAGAGGTTAAATAACTTGGCCCAAGTCACATAACTGACAAGCTGTAAGAGACAGGTGTCAACCCATGTCCAGAAGCCACACATCCGCCCTCACTTCCCTGCCCCCAGGTCCAGCCCTGGCCTAGGCTGGATCTCTGGAGGGCCTGGGGTACACTGGCTGCTGCAGCAGCTGGCTGAGTGCCCATTCTTGTCCCAGGGCCTTGGCCCAGGGTTGTCCTTCTTCCCACCATCCAGGCAGGTGCCTCTCAGCTGGCCAGGGGGCTCCTTGACCACCTCACCCTGCTTTCAGGATGCTGGGGCTTGGGAGAGGGGCCTCTGGAGGCAGGGCACTGTCCCCAAGCAGGAGAGCAGCATGCCTATTTACATCTGACGACTTCCCACTTATTCTTGCAGCCACATCTGAAGGTGGGAAAAACAGCCGTGACTGAAAAGGCACAGAGGTTTTGCGTAGGGGTGTGTGTGTACTGACACAGAAAACTCAGGGTAAACAAACACGCATGCACACGTACATGCGATGCTGCAAACATGCGCCAGGGGACACCTGAGGAAGCCAGCCTCCTGAACCAGTGATTGGGGTCCAGAAAGGGTAGGGGATTTCGTGGTGAGCTATGTGAGTGTAGAGGAAGCAGAGGACAAACAGTCCCCATGGGATCCCTGTCATGGACTTGAGTTCAAGGCCTGTGCAGGCTACACTTACATCCCAGAGGCTCCTGACTCCCACTTAGACCTGCTATGACTAGATCCACCAGCAAGTAGCTCAGGACCCCAAGCTTGCCTCTGCCACTCATGGCTGGAGCACCTGGGAAAAGTGACGGACTTCTCTGAGCTTTGTTTCCTTATATATGAAACAAGGTTGGTGTTTGAATGAAATGAGTCAAGTGTGTTGCACATACACAGCCTATAAATGGCAGCGCCTTTTCAGCTCCCATCATGCTTCAGGTTTGGGGAGGCTCTCCAGCTATGGACTTCTCAGGGCGAAGTGGAAGTTGGGAGGTGTACGGCCTCCATTAGTGAACCCACTGTGGGCACAGTATTGCCCCAAGAGAGTGGAGAGCTGGGAACAGAAACAACTTACAAGGTCATGCCTTTAAAGAGCGCCACTCTGGTTGGGAAGACAGGACCAGGAATGCAAAGTGACTGCCAGAGCCTGAGGCAGGTCACGAGCAGAGAAGGTCTTCGGCTGGCCCTCAGCAACTGCCCGGCCTTTAATACATGTTTTAGGACCAGCAGTTAGTGTAATGGCTATGTCACTGAACTCCCATGTAGCCGACCGCAGTTCGAGTCCTGGACCCAGTGGCTTAAACTCACACCGGGAGCGTGTGCCCAAGATCCCGAGAGGAGAATGGAAGAGAAGGGATTGCAGTGTGGCCATCCCCCCTGGGGGGGGGAGCAGATTTCTCACTTTCTGTTTCTCAGTCTCTCTCTGTCTTTCTGGAGAGCGCACACGCCCTATAGCAAAAACCTCTCCAAAAAACAAACAAACAAAAAAACACCTCTCTAAAAGGAAAAAAATACATGTTTTGAAAAAGTTTACTTTTTTTTTTTTTCTTCCACGAGTGACAGAGAGACAGACAATACCCCCAACAGGGTCTCACCGCCACGATCCACCCCTAGCCTCTGCCAGCCCTGGATCATGGGCACTGCATACTCAGGCAGGTTTTGAGACTTGAACTCGGAACCTCTCCCTGCCTTAAAGAGCACTGTGTTTTACCACTCTGCCACCATCCAGCCCCTCCTTGCTCTTTCCATCCTACCTGAGTTCCTGGCCTTTCCTTCTCCAGGACCTTGGCTCCAAGTGCCCAGTCAGTGCTCACCCACACAGAGGGGATTAAGAAACCATTCGCAACTTAATGGAAAACCTCCAGGGACTGTCCTTTCCCCTCCTCACAGGCAGCTCCCTCCTCCCAGCCTCCTGGGGCTGGGCTGGGTGGGTGATGGTGGGGAGCCGGAGCCTGGACAGGGGTTAACTCCAGGGGGGCGGCAACTGGATGGCTGTCTGCCTGCACTTTGACCCTAGGCTTGGCCAAGTCCCAGAAGTGTCCTCCCCCTCGCTGCTGAGCCACAGCCCCTTCTAGGATGGAGCCTCGAGCTGCCCACTCGCCTCCCATCACCAAGTAAGGCCGTCTTGCACACGGCCCACTCAGGCAGGCTGATTAGCAGCTTCTACTGGGGAGCTGCAGAGAAAGCTAATTGTCTTCCCTCTGTAATCTCTCAGGGTGATCAGGAGTTCAGACAGCCATGTGCGCGTTTTTCCCAACTGGATTGCAAGCTCCTTGCGGCAGGAGCCATGTCCCCAAAGCACCAAGTGTAGGAATGAGCATATAGCGGGTACTGGTGAGTGGATATGAATACCAAACCATGCACAGCACGTGTATATTATATTAAATCCTCCCAGCAACCCTGTGCGTAAGCAAAAAAAGTATTTCGTGTCGTTTTGCTGGGAAAGCAACTGAGGGTCAAAAGGGGTAAGTGACTTGTTGGAAGTTGCACAGCGTCTATGTGGTGGGGCCAGGATTCAAGTGCAGGGTCTTAGACACTAGCCTGACCCTCTAACTTGGCCCATGCAGAGCAACGCCTGCTTTCCAGGAGTAGATGCTGGGCCAGCTCAGAGTGCCCACCTCAGTTGCAAATCCCGTCAGAGATGTGTCCTCAGCTCCTCCATCCGGACTGTTACCCCCTGGGCCTCTTGGGCCTGTTCCTTGACTCCTGGATACAACGACCCTTGGGGGCCAGTGCAGGGAAAAGCACTGTTCCTTGGTGAGTGTGGTTGGATTGCAGCCTCAGGGACAGACAGCCAGCTGCCACACACAAATCTCAGCTGCCTTCTGGCTGGGGACAGGGGACAACTCTTTGTGCAGAAGCCAGCATGGACCTTCAGGTCAGCCCTGGAACCATGGTGTGGGAAGCAGGATTGGTCGCCCATGCCAGGGGCAAGTTTTTTCCTTGAGAAGGCTTGCTCTGCAAACCCCATTGGACCTACCTTCTCCAGGCAGCATCTCTGGATTTAAGAGAAAGTGTGGGATTGATCCCCTGAATCCTTCTGAAACGCAGAGCCTTGGCCAAGCTCCTCCCTCCTTCTCTACCTACCAAAGCACAGCCCAGAGAGCCTGCCTGGTGCTGGGATCCAGGTGGCAGGTAAATGCAGTGTCTTTCCCTCCCCTCCCCTCCTGTCCTCACCACTCCATGAAGCCCCCCACCCAGCCTGGGGAGGAGCGAGGGTCCAGAGGGAGGACGGCAGGTGGTGATCGATTGCCCGGCCTTGGCTGCTTCAGTGCCAGGCCTCCCGGAGCTGCAGAGACAGATGGGCAGCATAATTGAGTGTAGCGTTGATAAACTCCGGCCTCCTCACCAGCAGATAAGCCTGGGTGGGAGGATGCGGAGGAAGGAGGAAGGCCAGCAGGGCAGAGGGAAGACCAGCCCTCCATCTGCACACCTGGCCTCCAGCTCCTCCTGGGAGGTGAGGCTGCCCCACACGCCCGCTTCTCATTTAATCACACGCAAGCCGAGCCTCAGAGCTGGAGGAGACCTCAGCGTTTATCTAGTCTGCCCGAGCAAGTTCCATAAATAACTAATGCCAAGGAGGAATAGTGGAGCGGAGGCGCTGGGCTCTGTGATCGGAGTGTGAGCCTGGCACTGCCGCTCGCTCTGTGACCTCGGGCAAAGTATTTTGCCTTCTGAGCCTCGAGTGCCTTAGCTGGAAAATGGGAACAACGCAGTCCACACAGAATGGCTGTGGGGGACACAGGATTAAGGGGCATGCAGGACCTGTCAACGCCCCTCACCTCCCGTGGCTGCAGCCACCGTCCACCCCCGCATGCACCTGCCTTCTCATCTTCTATGATAAACTCTTTTTATACTGTTGAGCTATAACGTACGTATAGCAAAGAGCAGAGCAGCATGAGTCTTGAACTCGATGAACTTCTACACATGTAGCTATGTGCAACCACCTCCTAGAGCGATATTCCCAACGCCCCAGTAGGTTCCGACATGCCCCTTCCCAGGCAATATCGACGCAGTACCCTGCTGTGCAATGTTT
>NW_006160147.1:2938244-2943662 GCF_000334495.1 Tupaia belangeri chinensis
TTACTTTATTTATCATTATTATTATTATTATTTTTTAATTTGCTATAGGGCATGCGTGCTCTCCAGAGACAGAAAGAGAAAGAAAGTGAGAAAGCATGCCACGAGGTCCGGAACTCGAACCATGGTCAGCCATGTCAGAATCCAACACCTTAACCACCATGCCACCTGCCAGCCCTCTCTTTTTTATTTTTTTAAAAATTTGCACTCACCCAAGAGACACAGACAGACATGAGAGGGAGAGGAGAAAGCAACCCCCATGGGAAATGGTCATGCTGCAATCCCTTCTCATCCATCTTTCCCTCTTTTCAGGATTTCGAGCACATGTGCATACATACGTGATGTACTTCTCAAGCCAGCTGCCTTAATCACCAGGCCACGGAGCTGGTCCAATCAGCTTCATCTTTGGAACCCAGAACTCCCCTTTCCTTTTCTATTGCAACTTGGGGCCGGTATCTTTGGAATCAGGCAACTCTGGCATTACAACTTCAAATCCACTGACTTCATCCTCCGACTTCAATGTGGGTTAGAGTTCCCAGGGTCTCATGCTTTGCTGGTGCTCTCCAGGAAGTGACACTGACTCTTTTCTAGAGTTCTCATACCTGGAAGCTGCCGTACACTGTAAGGCCCCACCTCTGCTGGGGATCTCTGTGGCTAAGCCTGGGAATGCGAAGCTGCCTTGAGGAGACCTCCTGGCCCCATCAGCCTGGGTCTTCATCACAGAATTCTGGAGCACTAGGCAAGAGGACGAATCAGTAGGGGCCCAGAGGAGGGGCCCAGATCCACACTTCCAACTGTCCCAACCTCCTCCCCAGCAGTCTCTGAGGCTCCCCACCTTCAGCTTGTCTCCCGCCACCCATCCTGCTCTGACGTCTTTGGTCCCATCTCTATCAGCACCAACATTCTCCAGCATCTAAGGCTGGAAGTCTCTGCTGTCTTGCTTAGCCCTCTCCCACCTCGCACTCACGCCAAAGCCCTCATGCTTACCTCCTCTTTTCATTGCTGGTCTTGACCTTCGCAGTGGTCTTTTTGGTCCCTCCTGCTCACCCTGGAGTGACCTCCTCACTGCTGCCCTTGCTGCCTCTCATTCCCCGTCATCCCACGCCCCCTTACACCAGACTCGCCACTTCCTTCCACACCAAGGGCCTTGGATCTGCCTACTATGCCCTTCCCCAACTTCAAGTCAAACCCCTCTTTAGCCATAACAACCCAACCCAAACGCCACCTCCTCTGCGATACTTCCCCTGATTCTCTTAGAGAAAGGGAGTTACTCCCAGAGCTGTCCCTTAGACTTGGGCTAGAGCACGATTTCTCTTCCTTAGGCTGTGGGTTTGCCTTCCTACCGGAAAGGATGGCTTGTTACTCACCTAGCTCAGGGCGCTTTCCCACAGGTGTTGGGGGTGGTTAAGTAGTTGGGGTGGGGAGTGTTCTGCCGTGATCATAAATGCAATCCATTAGCAGGTCATGAAAACAATTTGAAGTGGGTCACATTTGCATTAAAAAAATGAAATAGAATACAAATATCAGAGCACATTCTTTGCATGTAGCTAGACTAAGCAATGTTTTAAGAAGCTCCCCCATTTCATTTTACACACACATGTGTACAGGGACATAATGCTGGCATTTTTACTTCGGGCTATACCTATAAAAGCTTTCAAACTCTTATTCTACTGAGCATCCTTCTTTCAGCAAGACAAGTCCCTTCACTTCTAGCCAATGCCACTGGGATGAGGACGTAAAGCAAAGTCTTTGAGGAAAGATGTGACGCATTCTTGAGGGTCTTCTTTGTGTCAGGATTTCTATTTGCTAGCCCCTTACATACCACAGCCCATCCTCCTCAAAACCCTTCAAGGGCAATGAGAAATCGGAGCTCAGCGGAGGTAAAGGACCAGACCATGACCCCATGACTGGTATGTGGAACACCCAGGACTTGAACCCAGAGGCACCTCATTCACCAGCCTTTACTTTTTCCACAGTTCCAAAAACAGGTCTGATCTCTAGGGTGACACGATGGGAAGGGACTGGAGGAGAGTAGGGGAGGAGAGCTGGAGGGCTTCTGGGCAATGGTTTCCTTACTGTGTCCCAGTCTCTTGCTGTCCCCCCGCCACCTCACCCCACTCCCGGTCTGGAATGAATGGTGTCAGCATTCCTGGGCCTTGGAGGGAAGAGGCCTGTCCCCAGGCAGGGATCTCTATTCCCAGCTCTGGGGCTGGCTCAGGCAGGCGTGTCAGAGCTATGCCTGGAAGCAAGCTTGCCTCATTATTTCTTTCTTTCTTTTAATTTTTAAAAATAATTGTTTATTTATTATTGTTATTTTTCCATTTTGACCAGAGAGAGACAGAGAGAGAGAGAACAAATCACCAGGTCTGGGACTCAAACCATGGTCGGCCACGTGGGAGTCCAGTACCTTTAACTGCTGTGCCATCTGCCAGCCCCTCGTTATTTCTTAGGAGTGGAAGGAGCGGTAAGTAGCACATGGTCATCTCTGCCTGGTTGCTCTGCACCAAAGCAGGCTTCAGAGAGAAGGGCCAGCCTGCCCGGGCCCAAGGAGCAGCCCTAGGCTTGTCCCATCATCGCTGCTGGCCCCCAGGGAAGCTGTCTCTGACTCTTGTACCCCTTGTGGGCTTCCACAGTACCCCAGGGACCCTCCATTATAAATGGGCTGTTTTCTGGTTTGTCTGTCTCTCCCACCAGACTGGAGCTTCTCAGGAGCAGGAACTGTGCTCCATGTTGCCAGCGTTTTGACAATCTGACACAGGAGGAGCCCAGATAACATCTGGAGAAGGAAGAAAGGCAAGGGAAGGTGGGCCAGCCAGCTGGCATAGAGCTTAAGGCACTGGATCCTACATAGCACACTGCTTGGTTTGAGTCTTGGACTCAGTGGTTTGAAAAACATGCTGGTGCATGTGCATGGATGCCCAAAATCCCACGAGGAGATTGGAGGAGAAGGGGCTGTGGCATGACCATCCCCCCAGGGAAGGGTACTTTCTCACTTTCTCTTTATCTCCTTCTCTGTGTCTCTCTGGCAAGCACATGTGCTCTCTAGCAAATAAAAGAGAAAAGAGAGAAAGGCATGGAAGGACCATGCAAAGTGTTAGGTATGGCTGTGTCCCCGAGAGTTTGCGGGGTGGCCAACTTAACCCCCAGTGCAGCAGTGTTGGGAGGTGGGGCCTTCCAGAGGGGATTAGGTAATGAGGGTTTTGCTTTCAAGAACAGACTCACGCTGTCATTGCGAGAGTGGGTTCATTATCATGAACGTGGGTTTGTTACAAAGGTGAGCTCAGCCTGCTGGCTCCCTGCATGTACACTACCTTGCACTCTCTTGTCCTCCCATCTTTCACCACGGAATGAAGCAGCATGTTGCTTCATGGTGCCTCAGATGCAGGCCTTTCCAGTCTCCAGAACCGTGGGCCACATTAACTACTACTGCTTATAAATTACCCAGTCTGTCTATTCCGTTGTAGCAACACGAAATAGACTCAGACCCAAGGGAAGAGGAAGGCAGGGGACCAGTTGTCTAAGAGCTCAGACCCTTCTGCCTCCTGCCTTGCCAACTGGCCAGAGGCGAACATCCTGCAGAGTCTGTCTTCCCTGCGCACACCCCGGCTCCCATGCCTTGTTTCCGGCCGCTTTAGCCCCTCTAAATCAATGGTTCCTGGGTGGAAAGACACTTTTTTCAGCCTCCAGTTTCTGCCTCTGGGTTTGACATGATTCTATGGTGACCATCCACCTTCTGGATCTCTCAGGCTCCCCCTCCTAAAATCCTGTGGACTCCACGGAGAACGTCAAAGCTCAGGCTAGTGGGGGAAGCAAGGGCGTTGGAGTCTGATTTGCACCGGAATGCTGCTGCTGGCTGTGTGGTCTTCGGCGCCCTCAAAGTGGGTTCTTCTTCTGTAGGAGATGAGACCTGCCTCATATGGGGAGGGGGGTGTTTAAAAAGGGTGATGTCTTTATTTTATTTTTTATTTTTTAAAGTTTGCTATAGGGCATATGTGTTTGCCAGAAACAGAGAGAGAGAGAGAGACAGAGAGAGGGAGAGAGAGGGAGAAAGTGAGAAATCACCCCCACAAAGGGAATGGCCATGCCATCATCTCTTCTCCTCCATTTTTCTCTCAGGATTTTGGGTATCCCTGTACATGTACTTGGTGCGATTTTCAAGTCACTAGATCTGGGACTCAGACTGTGGAGTTAGCCATGTGGGATCCAGTCACCCTAACTACCATGCTGCCGGCTGGCCCAGATGACGTCTGCACGACCGGTGCTCAGCAGTTTCTTTCCCTTTTGATCCACCTCACTGTCAGGGGCACACTTCCCTGGCAGGGCTGCACCTCAGCTTCTCAACCAAACTTGTGCTAGGCCATCCCAGCCCAGCTGTGCAGGGTACCTGCTCTCCAGGGCAGCACTCTCCTCCAAGGACCCTTTCCACTGCAGGCCTTCCCCTAGGTCAACACTCTCCAGACCCCCAGCTGAATGCCTTGTTTTGTCTCCAGGCCTGCTCTGGGTCTCAGTCCTCTTGTATATCACAGATGTCCGATACCACTGTCACCCAGCTAACATCCCAGCTCCAGCTCCCTGGGAGGGTGAAGAGTGCCCTTTCAGAAGAGTTCCAAATGCCCCAGCTTGATGGCATCCCAGATGTCCCACAGTGACCACGGTCACAAATCCGAGGGACAGCCAAGCTCTGCTGTAGGCCCCTGAGCATCTCCAGGCTCCTTTCTGGCAGGATAGGGGGCAGGCTAGGCAGACCCTTCAACACCCTTTAAAGGCCCCTCCTGCAGCCCGAGCAGCAGGGAGTCCCTTTGGCTGCAGTGATCCCTGGGAACTAGGCACAAGGGTAGGGGGAAGGAGATGGAAGACTTTAGAGAGGTGCAAGCCCACGGCCTTTCCTGTCCCCGTGCTTGTGCACACGCGGAGTCCTGGCCCCGAAGTCCCCTTCCTTGCTGTGACTTGGGGCATTCCTTCCATCTCCAGGCTCTACGTTTATACTGCAGTTCAAGAAATCTTCTCTGAGAGCCTCCCATCCCACTCAATTAATCACTTTTGCATCTCTCTCCCACTTTAAGAATCTAGAGCTCTGACGGTGAGTGCCCCATGGCAGAGACAGTGGCTTTGCTAGGCCCCAGAGCCAATAGTCAGAGAGGCGAGCTTGGGCAGGACTTCCAAGATGCGTGTGAGACCATGGTGCAGGGAGAGGGATCCCAGGACACAGTGCAGGTGGGAGAGGCCTGATGGGCTGCGGAGAAAGGGAGGCAGAGGAATGGGGAGCAGGCCAGTTACATACGGGGACAGGCCGAGCCCCTTCTAAGGGGAAAGCAAAATGAAGTCAGAATGAAAATTGATGAGGCGGGGAGAAAAGGAGACTGGTTTCATCAGCAGGTTTGCCAGATGAAGCTCGGAGATAAATCACGGCAGGCTGCCTGC
>NW_006160147.1:2943895-2944659 GCF_000334495.1 Tupaia belangeri chinensis
AAGCAGAGTACGGGAGGGTGCAGGGAGCCGAGGTAGTGGACACTGGCAGGACAGTCTGGGTTCTAGTTCTGCCATGGGGCAGACTCAGAGATGTCCTCTTACTCAGCAACGCCTTGGTTTCCTCATCTGCTAAATCAGGGGGCTGAGTTACAGCGGGGGCTCGAGCTCATTAGAAAGCAGGTTTTCAGGCTCATTCCTGACCACTGTGGAATCAGGAACTCCAAGGGGGAGGCCTAGCGACCAGTGTTTGAACACTTGAGTTTGAGATTCATGGCCTAGATCATCTCTGAGTTCCCCTCCCACTGAGATTAGACTTCTGTAAACCAGGAACAGGCGCACCTCCAATGCTCGGTTTAAGAAACGACACGGCAGGGACCAGCAGTTAGCGTAATGGCTATGTCGCTGGACTCCCATGTAGTCGACCGCGGTTTGTGTCCCGGACCCAGTGGCTTAAAACTCACGCCAGGCGCATGTGCGTGCTTGCCCAAGATCCTGAGAGGAGAATGGAAGGGAAGGGATTGTGGCGTGGCCATCCCCCCTGGGGGGTGGTTTCTCGCTTTCTGTCTCTATGTCTCTCTCTGTCTGTCTGGCGAGCGCACATGCCCTACAGCAAAAACCTCTCAAAACAAAACAAAACAAAAAACCAAAAAAACAAAAACCAAAAAAAACCAAAAACGACACGGGCCAGGTGCAGTGTCACAGAGGTCACACTCTGATGCTGAGGCCACATGGGAAGGTCCTGGATTCAAGACCCCAGGCGCCCC
>NW_006160147.1:2944926-2950393 GCF_000334495.1 Tupaia belangeri chinensis
GGTGCAAGCCCACGGCCTTTCCTGTCCCCGTGCTTGTGCACACGCGGAGTCCTGGCCCCGAAGTCCCCTTCCTTGCTGTGACTTGGGGCATTCCTTCCATCTCCAGGCTCTACGTTTATACTGCAGTTCAAGAAATCTTCTCTGAGAGCCTCCCATCCCACTCAATTAATCACTTTTGCATCTCTCTCCCACTTTAAGAATCTAGAGCTCTGACGGTGAGTGCCCCATGGCAGAGACAGTGGCTTTGCTAGGCCCCAGAGCCAATAGTCAGAGAGGCGAGCTTGGGCAGGACTTCCAAGATGCGTGTGAGACCATGGTGCAGGGAGAGGGATCCCAGGACACAGTGCAGGTGGGAGAGGCCTGATGGGCTGCGGAGAAAGGGAGGCAGAGGAATGGGGAGCAGGCCAGTTACATACGGGGACAGGCCGAGCCCCTTCTAAGGGGAAAGCAAAATGAAGTCAGAATGAAAATTGATGAGGCGGGGAGAAAAGGAGACTGGTTTCATCAGCAGGTTTGCCAGATGAAGCCCGGAGGCTGCCGGCCCCTCCCTCTGTCAGCGTCTCAGGCAGGCCGGAGATAAATGGCTGCAGTGGAGGCCACAGCAGCTGGGGGCTGGTATCTTTTTTCCCTGTTACCCCCCAACTGCAGTGAGACCGGCCTGTCAGTGCTCGCCACCTCCTCCAGGACTGCCTGGCCATTCCGGCTCCTCTGTCCCTCCCCAGATCATCAGGTTGTCCTGGGCAGCTCCAGATGGCCTTCTCCATCCCTCGTCCAACTTCTGGAAAGCCAGAGGGGAAGCAGAGGACGTGAGGGTGCAGGGAGCCGAGGTAGTGGACACTGGCAGGACAGTCTGGGTTCTAGTTCTGCCATGGGGCAGACTCAGAGATGTCCTCTTACTCAGCAACGCCTTGGTTTCCTCATCTGCTAAATCAGGGGGCTGAGTTACAGCGGGGGCTCGAGCTCATTAGAAAGCAGGTTTTCAGGCTCATTCCTGACCACTGTGGAATCAGGAACTCCAAGGGGGAGGCCTAGCGACCAGTGTTTGAACACTTGAGTTTGAGATTCATGGCCTAGATCATCTCTGAGTTCCCCTCCCACTGAGATTAGACTTCTGTAAACCAGGAACAGGCGCACCTCCAATGCTCGGTTTAAGAAACGACACGGCAGGGACCAGCAGTTAGCGTAATGGCTATGTCGCTGGACTCCCATGTAGTCGACCGCGGTTTGTGTCCCGGACCCAGTGGCTTAAAACTCACGCCAGGCGCATGTGCGTGCTTGCCCAAGATCCTGAGAGGAGAATGGAAGGGAAGGGATTGTGGCGTGGCCATCCCCCCTGGGGGGTGGTTTCTCGCTTTCTGTCTCTATGTCTCTCTCTGTCTGTCTGGCGAGCGCACATGCCCTACAGCAAAAACCTCTCAAAACAAAACAAAACAAAAAACCAAAAAAACAAAAACCAAAAAAAACCAAAAACGACACGGGCCAGGTGCAGTGTCACAGAGGTCACACTCTGATGCTGAGGCCACATGGGAAGGTCCTGGATTCAAGACCCCAGGCTCCCTATGCACCCCGGGTGCATGCGTGCCCTGACCCTAGCTGGGTGAGGCTGGGGTAGATTGTAGTGTGAAGACCCTCTTCAGGATGCCTCTCTTTCTCAGAAGAAATAAATGAATTAACCTTTAAAGAGTATTTTTAAACATGCGTATCTGATGAGGTTCTTTAAAGAATTTTTTTTACGTTAATTTATTTTTTAAATTTATTATTATTTTTTTTTAGTTTATTTTTTATGAGAAAGAATGAGAGAGAGAAAGGGGCACCCTTGACAGGCCCTTATCACACCAGAATCTCTTCAAGCCTTTACTCAGCAGGACTATGGGCACACCTGCAGCGTGTTCAGGTCAATCCAGGATCCAAATTTGGGACCTCCCCTATGGTTCCAGCATTGCACAGTGGCGCCCTACCACCTACACCACCACGGCTGGGCCTGATGAGCTCTTACGCCCTGTCAGTATTTCAGATGCCCCTCACCTCCCCTGTCCTGGCCACAGACAACCCTCTGCCCAATGGGCATCAATAAGGCCCCAGCCGCAGCCGTGCTTGTGTGAAAGGCTAAGGCTGCCACGTTATGGGGAGGGCAAATGGAACTTCACGGGCTAAAACACCCACAACCACTCAACTCGTGTATGGTAAAGGTTCTCACGGGGCACAGCACAGGGAAGAGAGCAGGAGTCTGCCTGTAGGAAGCTGGGCAAACATTCAGAGAAATTTACTAAAATTCATTGGATCATACACTAAAAACAGGCAAATTTGAGAATATGCAAATAGTAGTTCAATAAAGCTGTTAATAAAAAGTCACGAGGCGCATTGCCTGAGTCAGCCAGCCTGTCTGTGCACAGATGGTGGAAGACATTCTGCACATACAGGAGACATCAGGAGCAAAGGTCCTTGGATAAGAGCTTAAGAGGTGAATTCTGAAGAGTGAGTGGTTCCCCTAGGTCCCAAGACTGTGGGTGATGAGGCAACAAGGCTGGAGCAGCAGGTCAGAGCCAGAACGGCCTAGACACGAGACGGCAGGTAGAGGGCAGCCAAGGGGGCATACAGGGCTGTAACCTCTACGGCCATCAGTGGTAACAGTCTATGAGGACCAGATGCACTTTGCGATTCTAGCTCTTCCACGCCTATGACCCTCTGTGCTATGGTTTGGATGTGTCCTCTCAAAAGCCATGTGTTGTAAACTTAACGCCAGTGTGACAGTACTGGGAGATGGGGCCTTTCAAGAGGTGTTCAGGTCATGAGAAAATGGATTGTTGCTGTTGTAAAAGGGCTTGATGGAACGTGTTTGGTCCTTCTTTGCTCATCCATCTTCTGCCATGTAAGGACATAGTGATCTTCCTCTCTGGAAGATGTAGTGTTCAAGGTCCCACCTTAGAAGTGAAGAGCAACCCTCACCAGATGCGGGCACTTGGACTTCCCAGCATCCAGAACTGTGAGAACTAAGTTTGGTTCTTTATATTACCCAGTCTGCGGTATTCTGTTATAGCAGCACCATATGTGGATCTTATAGGAGCCCTGTGAAATCTTAGGTGCCATTATCCCTGTTTTAATAGGAATGATATTGAGTGACTTTCCTAAGACTGCTCAGCAAATACACATAGTTGAGTATGCCTTATCCCAAATGCTTGGGACTAGAAATGTGTTTTGGATTTTTTCGGATTTCAGAATATTGGCAAATCCATAATGAGTTATTTTGGAGATGGGACCCAAGTCTAAACACAACATTCATTTATGTTTCATATACAACTGATGCACAGAGGCTGAAGGTAACTTTTTTTTTTTTTTTGAGAGGTGTTTGCTATAGGGCACATGCGCTCACCAGACAGACAGAAAGAGACAGAGAGACAGAAAGTGACAAATCACCCCCTGGGGGGGATGCCCATGCCACAATTCCTTCTCCTTCATTCTCCTCTCGGGATCTTGGGCACACACGCACACGCCCGGCGTGAGTTTAAGCCACCAGGTCTGGGACTTGAACCGCAGTGGAGTACATGGGAGTCCAGTAACATAGCCATTATGCCAACTTCTGGTCCTGAGGCTGCAGGTAACTTTATACAATACTTTTGTATTGCAGTTTTCCGACTGTGACTCATCACACAAGGTCAGGTGTGAAACTTTCTACAGTGGTGTCATGTCAATAGTTTCAAGAGTTGAGTCAGCAGGTAGTGTGGTGATTAAGGCTCTGGACACTCCCACATGGCTGACCATGGTTCAAGTCCTAGACCTGGTAGCTTGCTTTCTCACTTCCCTTTCTCTCTCTCTCTCTCTGGTTAAATTAAAGTAAATGGATGAATAAATAAAAATGAAATAAATAATTATTTTTTAAAACAAAAGTTTTGGGTCTTAGAGCATTTTAGAATTTCGGCCTGTAATGGGCCGAGGTTAGAAGACACTGTACATCTCCAGGCCCAGTCCTCATTTCCCAGTGGGAGGGCAATGGTGGTAACAGTGGCCACTGGCCAAGCACTGGCTATGAGCCAGGCCTTGGGCTAGGTCCCTGCTGGGGGTGACTGCATCGAATGGTCACAACATCACTGTGATGTGGGAATTACTCGTCTCATTTCACAGATGTGAGAGATGAAGAATCTTCCTCAAGAACATTCAGTTGGTAAGGCCAGGACTCAAACTTGGTTCTGGCTGGCGTTAAAGGCTGCTCTTAATCCCTGACCCCCATCACTCCTCCTTGCATCCCACTGCCTGGCTCTCCTCCTTTTTCCAGCCCTGAATGAAATAGAGGGATTTCCAGTTAACTTTGTAGTCAAGCTCCTCTGGGCATGGGCCTACCCAAGGGAAAGAAATTGGCCCCTGGCCTGAGCTCAGCAGCCTGTCCTCAAGGGATGGTCCTGTCTGATCTGGCTGAGGCTCCCTCTCCTCCACGCTTCCCCCACGTCTTCCCCCACGTCTTCCCCCACGTCTTCCAAGCCCAGCTCGCCCTCGAGACACAGGGCCCCCGAGCCTGGTAGAAGGAAATGCTTCACTCTGTGATCAATAACCAGCATAATTCAGTGACTGCGGCAAGTACAAAGGAGTGTAGGTTAAATCAATATTTAGAAGCTTCAGAATTAAACTAATTAAGAGCAAGTCTTAATGATTTTTACTGTCTGGGAATAAAAAAGACAAAAACCCACCTATATTTCATGATTCTACTTTAGTAGCTTATAATAATTTGGAAAGAGCAGAAAATGGAAAGTGCTCCCAGGCAGCGCCCCAGTTCTGCACTGCAGGAGAGGGAGCACCTTGTCCTTGGAGATAGAGATGAGGAAGGGAAAATGGATGGGAGGGAGCCCAGCGTGCCACCAGTGTATGCGCAAGGCCCGGCTTGGGGACTTGGGATGGGTATAGGCTGAATTATGTCTCCCCCCAAAATATATTCGAGTTCTTTTTAAAAAAGTATTTAATTTTATTTATTTATTATTACTTAATTTGCTACAGGACACATACATTCACCAGAGAGTGACAGAGAGAGAGAGAGAGGGAAAGTGAGAAAGCAAGCCTTCAGGTCTGGGACTTGAGCTATCGTCAGTCATGTGGGAGTCCAGTGCCTTATCCACCATACGACCTGCTCGCCTGATATATTGAAGTTCTAGTCCCTGGTCCCTGGGAATCTGAACTTACTTGGGAATAGAGTTTTTGTAGATGTAATCAGGTGAAGATGAGGTCACAGTGGAAGGCCCTAACCCAATAGGACTGGTACCCTTATAAGAAAAGGAAAATGCTGGGTCAGTCAGTGGCATGATGGTGTAGGTGGCTGGATCCCACATAACCAACTGGGTGGTTCAACTACTGGATCTGGCAGCTTGAAAAACACGCCAACTGCTTGTGCTTGCCTAACCAAGCTCCAGAGAGGAGAATAGAGGAGAAGGGATTGTGGTGTGACCATCGTCCCTGGGAGAGGGACTTTGTCACTTACTCTTTC
>NW_006160147.1:2950424-2955018 GCF_000334495.1 Tupaia belangeri chinensis
TTTCTCTGAGGTGAACAAACCTATCCTATAGCAAACAAGAAAGGAAGAGAAAAAGAAGGAGAGAAAGGAAGAGAAAGAGAGAGAGAAGATAAAAGAGAGAAAGAAAGAAAGGAAGAAGAAAAGAACATGCTATGCAGAGACACACAGGGAGAATTCCACGTGCAACAGAGGTGGAGACAGAAGGGCTGCAGGTGTGCACCAACTAATGCCACTGATTGACGGCCACCACCAGACGCTGGAAGAGGCAGGAGGATGCTCCTGGCGGCCTCAGAGGGAGGATGGTCCACCGACACCCTGGTGTTGGACGCCCGGCCTCTAGAACTGTGAGCCAACACTCCTCTGTTGTTTTACTACGCCCAGTTCATGGCACCTTGTTATAGCAGCCCTGCGAAAAGTGCACTGTGAGCTGTGGGTGCTAGAGTAATACTACCCAGGCTCATTGCTTCGTGGGAAACTATCTGGGAAGGGACTCAAGTGCCATCTGTCAGATGGGCAGGAAGTTTCCTGCCTGCTCGCAGGACTGTTCTAAAGAGCCATCCGATCAGAGGTGTGAGTTCACTTGGCATCGTTACAGATGTTGCATACATGAAAGATGTTTTCATTGTTGCTCTCAGCAGGGATTTTATTTGCTGCCCACTTGACCCTGGTTTTCTCATCCATAAGGTAAAAGGATTGGACATCTTTAAAGGTATTTTTCAGCATCATTCTCTGGATGGGTACACACACACACGCACACACACACACACACACACACACACATGCACACACATAAAACATAGTGTGTCTTGGCAACCCCAGGCTCCCTCTCGTCCTTAAAGCTGTCTCTGAAGCCAGTCCAATTAAGAGGGCTGCCAGCTGAGCCATGCGGAGCGAGGTCAGGAGAGCTCCTGGGCCGTGCCTGCCTCTGCCCCCTGCTGCCCCAGTAAAGCAACCAGAGCAGTTTTCCTCTGTCCTCCCTGGAGTGAACCAGGCATTAAGGGAACAGAAAACCACACAGACCTTCCATAAAATCTCTATTGATCATGAGAGGGCTGGCATGCCAAGCCCGGTTGGCTCCTGAACTGTTCATCTTAAATAAATGCTCCTAATGATCCTCTCATACTTAACACTGGGGCTTTGTCTTACAGCGCAGCGGGACAAGACAGCAGAGCACAGAGCTTCTTCCGGGGTTCAGGGGGAAGGTTCTCAGGTGGTCTCCCAGAATTCTGGAGGGAGTTGCACCTTGCAGAAGTGGGGGCCCCAGCCGTCTGCCATATGACAACCAACACTGAGCATCTGTTGGCACGCCAGTTGCCCTCACAGGGACAGCCACCATCATCACATTATCGCAGTGCCACCACTATGGGCGGCCCACCTGCAGCCTCCTCTGCCGTGGCCACCAGCCTCCCTGCTTGTGCCATCGCTGCACATCACTTCACACTCTCCACTAGCATCATGGCCTCTCCACTCACGGTCATGGCCCTGGTCCTTAAAGAAAAAGCGTATGGCCTCGCTGCAGTGACTAGTACAGAAAGAGATGGATACGGATCAGGTACCCTTGGGAAATACCCTCGAGAAGACGAGAGCCCTGCAGTGCTAGTGCACACAAAGGTCCGCATGGAGGGAGCATGACTGTGGACACAGGTGCATGCACACACAACACTGTCATGCAAGCCATGGCGCAAGCAGGGGGCGGGACTTGGTGTGACCAGGAGAGGTCCAAATACTGCCTGGGGCCATAAACATAACAACCATTTGCCTTGCATTACCTGTGTGTGTGTGTATTTTAATTAAATTAAATTAAATTATTATTATTATTTTCCAATTTTTTATAGGGTGTGTGCCCTCACCAGAGAGAGACACAGAGAGAGGGAATGTGAGAAAGTGAGCCACCGGATCTGGGACTTGGACCGAGGTTGGCCATATGGGGACCCGGCACTTTCACCACCATGCCACCTGCTGGCACTAACCTCCCTGTTCTTTTTTTTTTTTAAACTCAAGCTGTGCCATAGAATCATATAAGGATATATATATATATATACACATTCTCTACTTCAGACCAACAAAATCCATCTCTGAGGAGTGGGGTCCAGGCATAGTATTAAAAAAAAAAAAAGGCCAGCCTTGTGGTGCAGTAGGTTAAGCACTGTGTGTAGGGAGTCAGATCCCCAGGGCCAGCCCCACACAGTTAGAGTGCCAACTCTGATGGCTTGAAAAACACGCTGTGTGTGTGTGTGTGTGTGTGTGTGTGTGTATGCGCGCGCATGTGTGTGCTTGCATGTGCACCTGCCCCAAATCCTGACAGAATGGAGAGCTAGAAGAAAAGGTTTGCATGTGACCATGCGCTGTTATGGGGTGCTTTGCTGTCCCTCTCTCTCTCTGACAAGTAAACATACCCTCTGGCAATTAAAAAAATATCTTAAATTTATAAAACTTTCCAGAATTTCTTTGTATGTAAATTTTATATTGAAATAAAAAGGCAAAACCTGCAAGTGAAAATTGAACCCTGTGGTTGATACCGAAGTACTCAGGAAGAAGATAGCGAGGCCTGCAATTTGCTTTGAAATGCACCCAACATAAGGCAGCCTGATGGAGAGACAGACTGGATAGGGGAGAGATGAGAAAGAAAGCCTAGGGGAAGGCTAGTGGTCTGCTCTAGGGGCTCACTGTAATCATGTCCCCAACTTTGCTGTTGATTGGGTATTTTTCATAACATATTGGGGAGAAAAATCCCCAACTTTTTTTTTTTGACATATTTTTGCTATTGGTAATGCGTACTAGCTAGAGAGACTGAAAGTGAGAAATCACCCCCCAGGGGATGGCCATGCCACAATCCCTTCTCCTCCATTCTCCTCTCGGGATCTTGGGCTCGCAGGCTCACGTGCCCAGCGTGAGTTTTAAGCTGCCTAGTCTGGGACTCGAATTGTAGCCGACTACGTAGGAATCCAGTGACCAGCCATTACACCATCTGCTGGTCCCTCCAGCTTGCTTTGATGTGAAGCCAGGGCGAAGAACCACTGCCTGCCAGGGGAGATGCTAAGCAGTGAGGCTCTCTTCCGTAGATGACCATCTGCCCCCTCAGACTCCAGCCTCTCAGCATCTTCCCTGTCATGGCACACAAACGTGTGTCTGTGCAGTGCACTCGGGGAGATAGAGGTGCCAGGTGTAGCCTGGGGAGATGCCCGGTTGTCCTGGGCACCAGGGCTGTGCCTGGAGGCTCCCGCGGCCACACAGGTCTGCCAATTCTGCTCTGTGTAGACACCCCCCAAATCTCCCTGCTCTGAAGCCTGGTTCTGCATTCTTAGCAGGGATTAACTCCTTTCTCAGGAAAACCAGCCGACTGTGGGATCTGACTATTGCAGCGTGTGTGACCATGTGAGTGCGCGTGTGTCGGGGGGGGCAGCCGGCGAGGGAGCAGGGAGAGCACTGCGGCTAGAAGACCGACCCCACCCCTCATCTGTATGCTCCTCCACACCTCGCAGCCCTGGCCCTGGTGGGGGAGTGCCATGGCAACACTGCTTTTGAAACACGGGAGTTTGTGCTGCCATCGCAAAGCAGCACTGGGCAATTTAATTAAGGAGCTGGCAGCAGACAAACTTTGTGAGTTAAAGGCATTTTATTAAATCCCATTGTATTATGCGCTGAGTTCCCTCAGGAGCTGCGGAGCGGGGAGGGGACAGAGGAGAATTTGCTGGGGTTTTCTTTTCCCTTCCTCGCTTATTCTGCTCTACGCCCTGCTGCATGAGTGCCATCACTGGGCGTCATAGGGGGACCCCAGCTGGGAGCGCCTGCTCCCTCCATGAGACAGCAGGCTTGTAGGCAGCAGGTGGGGAACGTGAGCACAGCGTGGAGCTGTGAGTGTCACCATTCACAGTGCTGGCCGGCCCGCTCTCAGGGCCAGGCCTCCATCCCCGGCGTCAGTATCCGTACTAGCAGGTTTCCGTACTAGCATCTTAGTACCAGCACTAACCTCAGCTTCCACATCTTGTTAAAGCCCGCACACCCTTGGAGTCCAAATTCCTGTACTGGCATTCCCATTTCACAGATAGGAGAACTGAGGCCTCTAAGTGGTACGTAGCAGAGAGGCAAGCCTGCACTTGCCAGGAGACCATGCGGAGAATTTAAGGACCACGTGACACCTTGTCTGCCACACGAACCGGGTCTGCCTGGTTGGGAGCTTCAGCTCCTGTCTCTCTCTGAGTCCGTCCTATGACAGCAGGCGGAAGGAGTTGCAGCATGGTCCTCTGGGCAGTTCCAGAGGGGCCCGCTGGCCTCTAGGGCCCTCGCAGTGTCCTAAGTCATAAGGGCCTCCTCGATCAGCCTCACCTGAAGCGGAGTCCAGGCTCAGGAGTTCAGAACCATGCCTTCCGGTGTGCCAGGGCCCGGCCGGGCAAGGGGTGCAACACCTTTTACTCTGCACACATTATCAGAGCCCCACCGCGGCACAGTCTCATAGGGAGGACTAGGACAAGGGGCCTGTGTTCCAGACCTGGGCAGAGGGACATCCTCCTGGGCTCAGTTTTCTCAACAAAATATGCCTTGTATAGCTAAAATGGGTGCAAGAGAATTGACTAATATTTTAAAGTTTATTCATTCATTCTGTGAAAGAGAGGGA
>NW_006160147.1:2955047-2963934 GCF_000334495.1 Tupaia belangeri chinensis
GGGAAAGAGAGAGGGAGAGGGACAGGCGCCCCCAATATGGTCCTCATTCAGTGATCCACCCCCAGCTCCAGCCAGCCACATCACAGGCTGTGTGCCCCTGACTGCTCAGGGAGGTCCCAGGACACAAACTCAGGACCTTTCCCACGTGGGTCCAGATGTATCCACTATGCCACCATCTGGCCCTGAAATTATCCAATTCTTTTTTCCCCTCCAGAGGGTGCATGCACTTGCCAGAGAATGAGACAGAAATACAGAAAGAGAGGGAGAAAGCATTTCTCTGTTTGGCATTGTTGCCATCCCTTCTGCTCCAGTTCTCCACCCTGTCGAGATCTGAGGCATGCATGCACACATGCTCTGTGTGTTTCCTAAGCCACCAGGGCCAGGATTCGAGCTGTGTGGTGACTGTGTAGGATCTGACTGCCTTAACCACCAGGCCATGGAGTTGGCTCTCCATTTTCTTTTTTTTTTTTTGAGAGGTTTTTGCCATAGGATGCGTGTGCTCGCCAGACAGACAGAGAGAGACAGAGAGACAGAAAGCGAGAAATCACCCCTCAGGGGGGATGGTCACGCCTCAATCCCTTCTCCTCCATTCTCCTCTTGGGATCTTGGGCACACACGCACACGCGCCCGGCGTGAGTTTTAAGCCACCTTGCAGGGCTTATTCTCTGCCAATGACTTGCCGTTCATTACCTTTTTAATCCCAGAACAGCTCTCCTATTATCTCCATTTGGCAGATGAAGAAACTGAGGTTAAAAGAGGTAAACCTCCTGTCCAAAGTCATACAACTAGTAAAAGGCAAGAACCAGTGCTCTTAACAATTGTGTATATATACATATATATATATGCATACATTTGCATATATACAGATATAGTGATACAATAATAACAATTTAGAGTTATAGTTCATAGACCATAAATTCACAATCATCACATTTTTATTTATTTATTTATTTTGCGATAGGGTGCTTGTGTGAAAGAGGGGGAGAGAGAGAGAGGGAAAGTGAGAAATCACCCCCAAGGGGATGGCCACACTGCAATCCCTTCTCTTCCATTCTCCTCTCAGGATTTGGGGGCATGTACACATACGTGCCTGGTGTAATTTTAAAGCCGCCAGATCTAGGATTCAAACCGTGGTCAGCCATGTGGGAGTACAGTGCCTTAACCACTATACCACTTGCTGTTCTCCACATCATGTTTTAAAAGTACATTTAATAGCTGCTTTTGTCACTGTCTTAGTTCATTCGGGCTGTTATAACAAAATACCGTATACTGGATAGCTTACAAACAACGAAAATCGATTTCTCACAGTTCTGGAGGCTGGGAAATCCCAGGTCAAGGAGCCAGCAGGTTTTATATCTGCTTCCTGGCTCACAGAGGAGTGCTGTCTTCTGCTGTGTTCTCACATGGTGGCAAGGACAAGGCCTCTACAGGCCTTTCCTTACTTCCTTCCTTTGCCACAGGGTCATGCATTCTCTGGAGAGAATCAGAGAGCAAAAGAGGTAGGAAGACGAGAAAGCACCGTCCCCCATGGGTAATGGTTATGTCACAATCCCTTTTCCATTTCTCCCTCTTTCAGAACTTTGGGCATGCACACACATGCAGCAGGCATATTTCTAAAGCCACTGGTTCCAGGACACAGACCACACAGTCAGCCATGCGGGCTCCACCTCTCAAAACCACCAGGCCACATAACCTAATCACCTTGGAGATCAGGTTCCAGTGTTTAAATTTTAAGGGACACTAGCGTTCACATCAGAGCAGTCAACACACCTAAGGAAGGAGGTGTTATTGCCTGATAGGGAGAAATGGGTTCATAAACATGGGGCTTCTTGGAAGGTGCTATGGTTTGGATAATGGCTTGTCCCGCAAAGGTTCATGTTTTGGCATTTGGTCCTAGTGGGCATTGATTGAATGTCCCATAAAGTTCACATGATGGGAGCTGGCCCCATGGCCTAGTGGTTAAGGGAGCTGGGTCCCCACATGAGGTTCAAAGCCCAGCTCTAATGCCATAAAAAACACACCAGGCAGGACCAGCAAGTGGCGTGGTGGTTAAGGTGCTGAACACTCCCATATGGCTGGCCACGGTTTGAGTCCCAGACCTGGTGACTCGCTTTCTCACTTTCCCTCTATCACTCTCTCTGGTCAAATTAAAATAAATGAATGAATAAATAAAATTAAATAAATATTTAAAAAACACACACACCAGGCACCTGTGTGTGCATGCCCCGAGTTCTGATAGAATGGAAATAAAGAGGAAGGACTGCGTGCATCATGACCATGACCCATTGGGAAGGTGCTCTCTCCCTTTCCTATGTCTCGCTATCTCTCAGGTGAGTGCACATACCCTCAGACAAAATTAAGAAACAGGCTACATGGATACGGACCAGAATAAGCAGAAACTACAGACAGCCGCAGTGCTATCCTCCGCCCTCCACCGTAATCCTGCCCTCCGCCATGTTGAAGCATTGCCGGAAGTTGGCTCTGGACCTTGGACCTCCAAACTGTGAGCTGCATAAACTCCTATTAAACCTACTTAAACTCCTACATAAACTGCCCAGTCTCAGGTATTTCTGTGAGCAATGTGATGACGGACTAAGCGGTGGACATGCAGAAACTGTGGAGATGGAGCCATGCAGCCTGTGAGGCATAAGGGCCTGCGTCTTTGTTCCCCTTCCCCATCTCTTCCCTTCCTTGTCTCTCCTCCTCCCCTCCTCCCCTCCTCCATCAGTACTCTTCATCCATCAGCATTTTCTCCCATCCTCATGGGACTCCAGGGATTCCCCTCAGTTTTGGGTTCTCCTCCTCTCCCCATTCCCTCACCCTACTGGCAAGGCCCACAACCATGGGCTCCAGGTGACACCTTTGAGAAGAAGTCCCCAGATGGTGGTCATGTGTGCACAGCAGGCTAGAGAGGACAGAGCTGGCTGCAGGGAAATCCGAAAGGCTGACTTGAGGGACACCCCATTCCACTCCTCCCTCAAGAGAGGAAGGCAGCAGCACACGGAGGGTTTGGCAGTAAGAGACTTGGTCTGGGTTCTAATCCCGGCTCTACCACCTACCAGCTACAGGACAGTCTCACCAAGCTCCAGCCTCAGTTTCTTCTCATCCATAAAATGGGAATAAGCTCCCTGCCTTGAATGTTAGTAGGTGCCATTCATTGAATGCTTACCATGTACTGGGCCTCTAACAAAGCTTCTGAAAAATTCAGTCCACACAATAACCCTGTGAGGGTAGTCATGTAATACTCACTGAAGGGAAAATGAAGGCTCAGAGAAGTTGATCACTTACTCAGGGTCACACAGCTAGTACCCAGGGCAGCCACAATTCAAGCCCAGCACTGCGTGACACTGAAGCTCTTACTGTGGTGGTGACCACACCATGTGGCAGTGAGGGAGCCTACAGAATGTGCGTGTGAAAGTGCTTGTAAGCAGAAAGCTCCAGAACCACTAAAGCAGGGGTTCCCCCTTCTCTCACACACACGCAGCTGTGCTACAGCTCAGTCGGTTTTTTCCCAGCGAGACAGCGAAGAGGACCAAATCCACTGTCTAATGCCACAGGGCTACACACCCTCCTCTCTGCTGGGGCAGCTCGGGCTGCACATGTGGGTGAGTGTGCATGTCTGTGCACATGTGTGCATGTGTGTGTTGGTGGAGGTGGCAGGCAGAGAGGCATGGTGCCCGGGCCAGGTGGGTCCACTGGAAGGGGTGGATTTGGAGGCCGTCTTTGCCAGGGCTGCCCTCCAGGGTGCAAGGCCTGGATGTTGCCAGCTCGTTTTTGTAGCCATTTTCCCGGGGAATTAACAGGGGAACATTCTCCCCTGCAATAATGATAAAAATAATAATAATTAACACAGCTACAGCTTATATTTCTCCAGTGCCTCTCTCCCCAGATCTCAAAACTCAAGGCAAACAGCAAATCTGCTGCTTTACAACTGCACCCCAAGGCCCGGGAAGGCTCGGTCATTGCCAGATCCTGCGTCCTCCAGATGTGAGTGAGGTGCAGGTGCAGGTGCAGAGGGGACTGACCTGTCCCAGGAGCTGCCCTGCAAAGGGCCACTGGCAGAGCTGGAAAGCGGCCCCAGGTATCCTGCCTCTGAACACAGTCTCCACTCCCTCTCCCCCATGTTGGGGTCTGCTGTGCCCAGGAGAAACAGGCTGGGGGGGGTGGCGTGTCAGCTCTTTGCCCAATTCTCCCTTCCCCCTCGTGCTCCCTGACTTGGGCTCTGCTTCAGGGAAGACCGTCCCCACTCCTGCAACCAGTGGGAACCAGGTCCAGCAGGGCCAGGGCCCACAGGGGACAGCTGATGGCTTTCTCTGGTCCCAGCCAGGAGTCATTACTCACCAAATGCCTAGTTTAAACAAGTGATTAGGCAGCTCTATTAAGGGTACACGTGCTTCCCGCCAGGGAGGGAGGAGAACTTCCTGAGGCAGCAACCTGGAGAGGGAGGAGGACCTCCGGCCTTGGGGCTACAGGCTTTTCTGCTCAGCACCTTCCCATGGGTCCCGTGTAAGGCAGAGCACCAAAGGGTTCCATGAACCAGCATCTGAGGGGCTCAGGGCCTGACAGATGTACAGACACAGACCAGCTCCTGACTGTCCAACAGCCTCCCCTGCTATGATGGACGTGAGGGACTCCAAGCAATTCAAATAGACAGACCACCCAAAACTCTCCTTGTGACCGGTGGTTTCAGCCTCCAGGCACAGGGGGTGGGGGTGGGGTGCCAACCCACACTTTAAAAACCATTACCGGCCCTGAGTTACATAACCTTCGCTTTCTCCAGGAACTTCAGGACAGGGAAGTGGTGAGAAGGGGAGACACCACCAGAAACTGTGGTGTTCATTACCCATTCACGCCCCAACCCCAGCATCTCCAGGGAAGAGCCTTCCCCGTCTCTTGAACTAGGAGAGTCTGGGAACTGCCTGGCATCACCTGCAAACGAATGTGTGTTTGTGTGTGTACCAGTGCATTTGTCTGGAGAGAAAAGTCCTGGCTTCTAGCAGCTTTGCAGTGGGGTCTGCGACTCCCCGATATTAAGTGATGCACCAATCCTTGCCCAGTTCTGAAAATGAGGGCTGGCCCCTTTCCATAAAGATGACTGCAGCTTTCGGGACCCCAGGGTGAAACGTGGGGCCTGTGCTACCTTTGAAGGGGGGGCTACGGCAAGTTTGGGATGCAGCAGAAGCAGAATTATGACAGGGATCTCGTGCCAGGCAGAACCGTGGCTGTCTCCAGTCCGGAGGCCGTGATGGAGTGCCTTCCGCACTGCCTCATTTTTCCCATTGTGACAGCTCCATATCTACTGCTTCCTGTCACCCTGGTGACAGCCTTCTAATGATGAAGGCAGCGTCAATGTCATATAAATTCCTCCAGAACCCCAGGGGCTCAAAGGAGATCTGGTTCAGGAAGCCGGAACCAAATGCCCTGCCCTGCACACTGAAAAGAGTAAGGCCTTTAGTCTCTGCATGGTCTGAATTCAAATCCTGCCTTGGCCTTTTCCTAGTTATGTGACCTTGGAAACAATGACTGAACCTCTCTGAGTACCAGCTTCTATATTAGAAAATGAGAACGATGTCTCGCAGGGTTATCTGGAGGGTTACCTGTACCTGTGCTAAGCCGGCTCAATCTGGCCTCATGCCTGGCGTACAACAGGTGCTCAATAAATGAGCTTCCTGGGGCCAGCAGGTGGCATGGAGGTTAAGGGCGCTGGACTCCCACATGGCTGACTGTGGTTCAAGTCCCAGACCCGGCGGCTTGCTTTCTCACTTTCTCTCTCTCTTTTACTCTGTCCCTCTCTGATGAAACTAAAATAAATAAATAAAGTTAAATAAAGTAATTATTTAAAAATAAATAAATAAATAAATAAGCGAGCTTCCTTTCCCAGCAGGCATGGGTGGAGACAAGCACTCCTGCACACTGTCTACCTCGCCACTGCGACGTCAGACAAAAGGGGGCCTGGGGGAACTGTGCTCAGAAGCCGCTGCCCCCGCACTGCTGGCTAGGTTTTTCCTCTTCATGGCTGACTTGTGGCTGCCCTGCTCTTCGGGGCTTCCCAGCTGCTGCCTGTTCAGTCCCTTCCTGCACTCACTTTGTGCTGAAAGAAGTCACTGGCTCTACTTTAGCAAAGGGCAGCCCCCTCCCTGCCATCCCTGCCCCCCTCCCCTCCTCTTTCCTCTGAACTACCTGGGAGCTGACTCTTCTCTTTTGTTCTTTCAGGTCTTTGAACCTATTGTTCTGGGATGTCCTTCTAGTCTCTGCTTGGGGAGCTCTTAATTATCCTCCAAGTGCCAGCTCAGTCGTCATCTCCTTTGTGACACCTTCCTTCCCTCTTATGGCCCCACAGCACTCACCCTGTGTAGAAGTCACCAATGTCCATCTGCCTCCCTGGACGAGCCTCCTCCCTGCCGGCAACCCGCTGGCCGGGCACAGGGTCAGGCACGTGGTCAGGGCTTGGTATGAGTGGGCTGGGGTAAAATGCTGTGGTTCCCATGGGTGGCAGTGGGGTCCCCCTTAATAAAAGCTTCCTGCAAGGTGCCACCCCCTACTCCAGGGTGGCCAGCAGGCGCCTTGCTGGAGCAGGCCTGCAGGGGTGAGGTGCTCATCCCTTCTGGAGTCTGCACTTGTCTCCCCCAAGCCATGGTCCCAGGTACCTGCCCCACCTCGCACCTGCACTGGGAGAGGATACAGGGGGAGAAGGTAAGGAAGGGACTGGACCACCATGAATTCTGGCAGTGTCCACCTAACTGAGATGGGATCTTGAAATCATTTTACAGATGAGGAAGCTGAAAAGACTTACTTGCTCCGCGCATCACATAAGAAATTGCACAGAGCTAAAATTGGAGCCAGGCTGGCCCAGCCTAGAAAAAGAGTTATTTTCTTTTCTTTCTTTCTTTTTTTAAAAATTTACTCATTCATTTTAGTTTGACGAGAGAGACACAGAAAGAGAAATAGGGAAAGCTGCTAGGTCTGAGACTTGAACCATGGTTGGCCATGTGGGAGTGTCCAGCATCTTAACCACCATGCCACCTGCTGGTCCCTTTAGTGAGTTTTTTTTTAAAAAAAATTTATTTATTTATCTATTTATTTGTTGTGATTTTTAAGCCACTGCATCTAGGACTTGAACCATGGTCAGCCAGGTAGGACTCCAGTGCATTAATCACCACACCACCTGCTGGCCTGAGAGTTCTTTTCTTTATGAGATGCTGCCCTTCTGCAGAAGATAGCTCTTAGAAGATGCAAGGGCAGGGGAAACCTTGTGCTGAAGAAGAGTATGTGTGTGTGTGTGTGTGTGTATGTGTGTATGTGTGTGAGAGAGAGAGAGAGAGAGAGAGGGAGATATTTCTCCTTAAAGGAGGGAGACGAGGTTGAATCCACTGCTAACGTGGCACTGGGCAGCCTTTCCTCCACTGTGTCTGCATGTGGGGTCAGGAGTGAGTTCCCCCAGGGGTCGAGGTCTACAAGGTGCTCTTCCATGCAGTCATCACAGCAACCCTCTGAGCAGGGCCTGCCGTGGCCTCCTGATGAGGAACTTCTGAATGGCTGTTCTTGTTCAGCGCTGTCTTCCCCTAATTCGTCCCAACCCGGGGCCTTGAGAGACCTCCATCCTCTATGCTTGGTTACTCACACATCTGGCCAAAGTCTCAACCACTGAAGAGTGGCGAGGAGGACCAGAGGAAGAAGGTTGGGGGAGGAAGCCTTCCATAGTGAGAAAAGAGGTGGGACTCCAGACACAGGGGTGCAATGAAGGGAAGGGCTGGGGGCCAGACTGCTTGGAATAAGCCTGCCCATCTCATAGGGACTTGACTGCCTCTGGCTCACATCAAAACTATGTGATCTGAGAAAACTCGAGACTTGCTTCTAGTCTTTCTGTTTTTTTTTTTTTTGGAGAGATTTTCACTGTAGGGCGCGTGCGCTCGCCAGACAGACAGAGAGAGACATAGAGACAGAAAGCGAGAAATCACCCCCCAGGGGGGATGGTCACGCCGCAATCCCTTCTCCTCCATTCTCCTCTCGGGATCTTGGGCACACACGCACACGCGCCCGGCGTGAGTTTTAAGCCACCGGGTCCGGGACACGAACCGCGGTCGACTACGTGGGAGTCCAGCGACATAGCCATTACGCTAACTGCTGGTTCCCTAGTCTTTCTGTTTTTGTCTTCCCCAGTATATGTGTTGTTTTTCTTTTTCTTTGCCTTTTTGTTCTTGCTTTTTTTTTTTTTTTTTTTGCTATAGAGTGCCAGCGAGAGAGCGAGAAAGAGAGAGAGGTTGAGAGAGAGAGAGAGAAGGTGAGAAATCACCCCCACGGGGGATGGCAAGGCCATAATCCCTTCTCTTCCACTCTCCTCTTGGAATTTCGGGCACGTATACACACATTCCCGGTGTGATTTTTCAAGCTTCTAGGTCTGGAACTTGAACCATGAAGTTGGCCACATGAGATCCAGCCTCCTTAACCTGCACGCCACCTGCTGGCCCTTTCTTTTTAAAGGAATGTCCCTTAAAAATAATAAATTCATTAATTTAAGAAACTACTCTAGTTTTTGTTGAAATTGAGAGGCAATAAGGGTCATAAGCCCTGGATTCACAGGGTTGAGGAGCTGAGGGTGCTGGAAGGAAGGTAGAGGAGAGAAGGGGGAGGGAGGGTGAGCAGCAGCCTCCAGGGAACATGGACATTGAGGAGGGGTGGATCTCCTCCTACACAGGTGAGCGGTCCCGGGCACCCGGAGCCAGGACCCAAAGGCCCACACCACACATCTCGAGTCAGAGCCAGGGTCCCACCCCAACCCAGTCACTTCCACACGCTTCCTGCGGAGGTGGCAGGGCCCCCGTGACGGTAGCTGGCTTGGCTGCTGCTGGTGTGGGACAGGGGATGCCCAGAGCTTGGCCCGCAGTGA
>NW_006160147.1:2964185-2966352 GCF_000334495.1 Tupaia belangeri chinensis
AGATTCTGACTACAGGTAGGAAAGGAGCAGGGAGGCAAAAAAAGAAAAAGAAAGGCTTTTAGAAAGTCAAGAGGAAAAGAAGGCCTTGAAGAGCCTGGCCTGGCAGGGTTAATGGTCTCTTTCCTTCCAGAGAGATTTCATGCCACATTGAATAAATAAAATACTACGCAATTGCAAAAGATGCATTCTCCAGCATGTTAGATCCCCCACACTGTTACCCACATCTGTCAGCCACCATCAGAGTGACTGATGACTTATCAAAAGCCACTCTGACATTTCCAAATGAGATGTTTTGATAGAGGTGCCATTCAAGAGGGGCAAAAACCCAGATAGAACCTGAATGTAAATGAGGAACATTTGTCACCTTTGTCTCACCTATTTAAGGGTTTCTTGTCTGACAATAAGGCCTTCTCCTGGAAAGAGCTA
This sequence comes from Tupaia belangeri chinensis, assembly GCF_000334495.1. Classification (NCBI taxonomy): domain Eukaryota; kingdom Metazoa; phylum Chordata; class Mammalia; order Scandentia; family Tupaiidae; genus Tupaia; species Tupaia belangeri. The sequence goes on from NW_006160147.1 coordinate 2,964,612, forward strand.
AGGAGAAAGAGAAGAAATGAGCCAGAAGAGGTGGGAAATGGGCAGGTGATGGGGAAGGGAAAAGGAGAGCCAATCCCAAAAGAGCCCAAAGTGGGAGGGCTGGCTCCAGGGGAGACAGGAAGTCAAAGGGAAGCAGCTGGCCCTGGCCAGCAGGCTCTGAGTTTTATGCTGAGTCACTGTGGCTCAGCACAAAGGGGCAGTGGTCAGAACAAAGACCTGAGCTGTCCAGAGTGGTAGCCCACATGAGGCCGCTGGGCTACACACACGCACGAACCAGACTTCCAAGACATGTGAGAAAGAATGAAAAACAGCTCATTAAGCGGTGTTACAATTACATTTCAGAATGATGGTATATGTGATATATTGGATTAATCTTACTGATTTCACTTGTTTGTTTATTTATTTTAGAATTATTATTATTTTTTAATTTGGCTAGAAAGAGACACAGAGAGAGGGAAAGTGAGAAAGCAACGCACCAGGTCTGGGACTCTAACTGTGGTCAGCCATATGGGTCAGCAAGCCCAGCCACCATGCCACCTGCCAGCCCCTCTTTTTACTTTTTAAAAGTTTATTTATTTCCATGAGCTCGCAAGAGAGAAAGGGAGACTCCTCAACAGGGGCTTGACGCCACAATCTACCCCCAGCCTCTGCCAGCCCATGGGGGTACACTTGCCTGGCATACTGAGGGACGTCTCCGGACTCGAACCGGAAGCCCTGCTGTGTGCGATTGCTCACAGAGCGTCAGGCTTTACCACAGCACCACTGTCTGGCCCTTTTACATTGCCCACGTGGCTATTCCAGCATGAAAATCACACACGTGGCTTGCATTACGTTTCACAGAACAGAGCTAGCATGGGCTGTGGATTAGAGAGTTCAGTTGAGATCCTGCCCCTACCATTGACTTGGGACTTGGCAAGAGAGCCCAGCCCAGCCGGTAGGGAAATGGCACAGCTGGACCTGGTGGGGGTGTGGGGTGGGGGGATGCAGAGAAGAGCACTGGAGAGGAAGGGCCAACTGTGCTTTCTCTCAGGAGGCAGAGCGAGGGCGCTGGCAGGATGTAGCTGAGCTGTGGCCCCCCACTATTGGGTAAAGCTCTAAACTGAATCAGAGTTGGGAGAAGCCTGAGACATGATTTAGTGGGGGCCAGGCGGGAGGCAGGAAATGGGTGTGCCCCAGGGAAATCCCTCCCCTTCCCACCTGGGTCCATGCGCTTGCTGTCCTCTCCCCACAGAGCCTCCAGCTACTGCGGCCACTGAACCGAGAGATGGTATGTGAGGCGCACAGGGAATGACCACTAACATCATACTAGTATCAAGGTCCTCTGGGCATGCTGTGGGTTTACTCAGGGCAGCCTTCACCAGTGTAGACCGGGTACCCTGCAGCTGGCTACTGCCTTCCCCACTTTCCAGATGAGAAACCTGAGGCTCAGGAAGCTTACAGGTACCTGGAGGGGGTGGCAGGCCCAACCCAGGTTGCTCCTGATCAGATCGGAGACCCTTCCATCAGCCCAGTCAGGTGGAAGGGCCAGAGACACAGCCCTGGCTTCGAGAAGGAGAGAAGGGATCTGTGGAAGGCCATGGTCCAAGTTATCATCAAAGCCAGAACAAGAACTCAGGCCTCCTGGCTGCTAAACCCGACCCCTCAAGCTGCAGCTCATCCCTCAGTGTGAGCGAGCTTAGGCTTACCTGTGGCAGGGGGCGGAAGGGGGAACGGATTCTCTTACCTACTCAGGAATGGGGGG
>NW_006160147.1:2967200-2988012 GCF_000334495.1 Tupaia belangeri chinensis
GGGGGGGGGGTCAGTTATCACCAGAGGGCTACAAATTGAGGGTCAGGGGCTCTGGGCTGAACAGGGCGGAATGCAGAAACCGCTAGACTGTGAAGTCCCTGAGGGCAGGGAGGGGACATATGGATCTGGGTACGTCCAGCCCAGGGCATGGTTCCCAGTGCACTGCTACAGCATGTGAATGGATGGGTGTGTGTGAATGAATCAATCAAACTAACCTACCTGGAAGGTAGGTGGGGGCAGGGTGGAGGCGAGGAATGTGAATGGGGCAGGGTGGGGGTGAGGAGCATTGTTGTGTGCTTCCTTCTTTCCTGCAGCCATGAATACGCCAGGCATCATGCTAGTACAAACCACAGCACGAGAGGACAATGAGAGGACAATGAAGCAATACCGAGTCAGCATGAAGGCTGCGAGTTCCTGCTGCACCTTGACCCCTGCGTGCCAGTAACGGAGTCCCTTCCCTCTCTAGGCTTTAATTAAACGGACCGAGGTCACTTCCCACGCCAAGCCCCATGGCTGGCACATGTGGGCTTCTGGCCCTGCCCAGCTGCAGAGGATCACGGCCTCCACATGATGGCCGTGGGTTGGGTGGGACACAGCGAGGCCAGGCAGAAGCGCCCTGGCCCAGGGGAGGCAGACACTCCTGGAAACTGGGTCCCCAGAGACTGTGCAGCCGGAGCTAACTGGCTGTGACAGGAGGAAGCCAGTAGTCAATTCTGTTCAATAAAACTTTGATTGCCTATGAGCCTGGTAAACAGGCAGCTCCCCTGTGGGCCAGGGGTGCTCTTCTTCCCTCCCTCCTTCCTGCCGCCACCTGCACGGTCCAGCCCAGTCTGAAAATAGCCACCAGCCTCTGCTGCAAGCTGGGTAGCCAAGGGTTAAATGCTCACTGGCAGGTGAGGCCCTGGGCCTAGGGGCAGTGGGAGGGAGAGGGAGCTGGAATCACTTAGCCCTCATTAGTCCAAATTAAAATCAGGAGTGAGATGACAATTACAATTTGCAGTGGGCTAATTGTTTTCCCTCAGAAGCTGATCGTTTTGTAGATTGGGGAAATTAATTGTTGGAAGTCCCAGGTGGATTAGCTCTGAACCCAGCGAGGCAGACAGGCCCTGCCTCCACCTCTTTGTCACCCCTCAGGGCAGACACCCAGCAAGGGCTTCTGCCCTTCTGGATCCTCAGACTGAGACCACTGAAGGCCTGGGGTCCACTAGTTTTAGCCTTGAGCAGAAAGGGAGAAAGTTGGCAGAGGCAGGGCTGGAAGATGTCTGCATCATCCAGAAGGAGGCGCTGTGGCCCACCAGACACTGCTTGCCTTTGCCCAGCTGGGGGATGGGCTCTGGGAAGCCTCCTGGATTGTCCTAAGTGCCTTCTTCCACCAGGCACCCAACAGTCATTGTAACATTCATTCACTTAAACATCGACAGCAATACAGACACAGTCCTACCCCTCATGGAGTCTCTGAGGGTGGGGAGTGGGGCAGGGGGATAGACAATAAACATGAAAGTATTGACAAATTAGACTCAGAGATCGGGCAGCCCATGCCCTAATCCACGGAGCCTGTTGCATCTGTCACCTTACAAGACAAAGGCCACTCTACAGTCATGAGGAAGGTTATGGATTTTCAGATGACACAGGGTGTATCTGATTATCCAGGCAGGAAAAAAATCTCATCACAGGAGTCCTCATGGGGCCAGCAGGTGACATGGTGGTTAAAGCACTGGACTCCCACATAGCTGACTGTAGTTTGAGTCCCAGATCTGGTGGCTTGCTTTCTTGCTTTCCCTTTCTCTTTCTGGTCTAATTTTAAAATAATAACAAATAAAATTAAATAAATAATTCTTTTAAAAAGAATAGCAGAACTTTCTCCAACTGGAAGGAGAGGAGATTTCGAGATTTTGAGAGTTTGATGCACAGGACGGCAGAGGTCTCCAGGAGCTGAGGGCGGTCCTCAGCTGGTAGCTAGCTTGGAAACAGGACCTCAGTTCTGCAGCCGCAAGGAACTGGATTCCACGGGCCACTCGAATGATCTCAGAAGCAGATCCTTCCCAGAGCTCCAGAAAGAAAGAGTCCAGTCTGGCTGGCACCTTGATTCTGGTCTTTGAAACGTGGACAAAGAAACTCCCTGAGCCAACTTGGACAGACTTCGGCCAACTGACGGAACTGCGAGAGAGCAGATGCGCGTAGCTCCAAGCCGCTGAAATGGTGGCATTATTACGGCAGCAACAGAAACGAATTCCGGAACTGAACAGAGTAGAGGACAGAGAAGGGCTTGGTGCTACCTTAACCTGAACAGCCTCACTGAGGGAGGCACATGTGAACTGAGGCCTGGCGAGGAGGAAGCAGAGCAGCCTGTTCTAACTGCCTGGTCTTAGTGAACTGGAAGTCTGCTCATGCTCAGGAACTGCAGCAGGTGACCTGGGGCTGGGGACGAGATCCGTGGGAATCTCTCAGGAGACTCCTTCAAAGGGGCACTGAGCAGCCCTTGCTCAGGGCAGGGAAGAGCTCTCAGGGCTCCTTCCTCACGGTCCTCCTGACTGCCAGCCTTTGGAAGAGGGCCTGGCCCTGGAGACTGCCTCTCTCATCTACCTCCCTTCCCCGGCTGGCCATGCCAGGGCCAGGTGTCTCCACGTGCCAGGTACCAGGTGCCTGGTGCTGCTGTCCCAGCGGGCTGTTGGCACTCTGCCAGGCAGCACAAGCAGCAGGGGGAGTTTTTCAAGACGTCTTTAATTAGTGAGACAATAGGAGGCTGGGAAGAAAAGACTCACGTTGTGGCTTCACACCCTGTCAAAACAGCTGTGAGCCTGAATGCGCAGGGAGCGGGAAGGCGGAATGGGCAGTGGGACCCTTATGCCATCCCTCTCCTCTCCTTCTCCCTCTTCCAAGCCCTCCTCTCTTCTCCATCCCCTCCTCCTCTCTTCCCTCCCCTCTCCCATCACCTCATGTCCAGCTCCCATTTCTCCTTTCTGCTTTCTCCTCTTCCTCCTATTCTCTTCTCCTCAGGCTGCTGCCACTTTCACAGTCACCTCCCTCCCAGTTCCGCTGGTCACCTCCAACTGCTGTCTGGAGTCGGGTAGGAGGTGGCTGTTTAAGACTTGAAAGCTGCAGAGGCAGAGCCGCGTGGTGGGCAGAGCAGAGGGCCCTGGGTTGCAGTCTTTGTCTCGTTATCTGCACGATGTCTGGCAAGTTAATTGCTCTGGGTCTCAGTTTTCTCTTTTGTACAATTAGAGTAATAATACCTACGCTGCGAGGTGGTGGGGGGAAAGATTAGAGATGTCAAAAAGCGCCCCACGTGGAGTAGGGACTAGATACATAGCAGCTATTTCTGCTGTGAGATGGTGCTTCCCGTCCTGAATCCTGGCCCCCAAATCCAACATTTTTCAAACTCTGGAGCGTTTGTCACCATGCAAATCCCACCCTTCCCCTATGATTCTGCCAGTTGAGGAGCCCAGGAACCTGCAGGCTGAACCAGCTCTGAGCAGGCCACCCTAATGAGGTTGCTGGGTGACCCGTCTTCCCAGGCCAGCCTCTGCCTCTTGGGAACAGAGATGGGCAAGGAGTCCAGTAACTTATGTCCACTTCCAGAGCCACCCCACCATGTGGGAAGGGCTGGGTGGGCGGTTCAGTGTCCCCCCCCCATCATCTACCCCCTCCCCTGGGGGTCTGCTGCTGGAGCAACGTCCACACCTGAGAAGGCCAGAGCCTCCAAGGAAAGCACTTTGCACCTACCTCATTTTGCTCCCTTGTTTTCCAATGGGAGAGACTGAGGCCCAGAGCAGCGATGTACAGGGGCAAACACTGAACTCGGCTTCCAATACTCATCAGCAAACGTGCGTGGCTCCGCCACAGCTGGTCCCTTGACTCTGAAGTTCTAGATGCCAGGGATTAGTTATTCCTAGAATTGGCACCACTGGCCCAGGAGGGGGAACCTTGAGGGAAGCCCAAGCGAGTTTCCTTCCTTGATCTCTAACCACCGTCCTCATTGCCCTTCTTATTTCCTGGCCAGGAGGTTTGCTACTCTCTTGTCAAATGGTAATAAACCCTGTGCTCCCCAGAGAGACAATGGGGTTGTGGGGGAAGGAGGAACGTACTCTCCACTGGGGCCTGGTCACACCACAATCCCGTCTCCATTTCTCCATCCTGTCAAGATTTCTCAAGCCACTGGGGAACCAGGGTTCAAGTCATGCAGCTGGCCATGTGGGGTCTGGCTCTCCTAACCACTGGTCTACAGGCTGTCCGATAGATCCTTACTGGACATCTACACATCAGAACGATTAAAGATTGCACAAGCCTGGGACCTGCAGTTAGTGTAATGGCTATGTCACTGAACTCCCATGCAGTCGACCGTGGTTCAAGTCCTGGACCTGGTGACTTAAACGCACGCCAGGCATGTGTGTGTTTGCGTGCCCAAGATCCCGAGAGGAGAATGGAGGAGAAGGGATTGCAGTGTGGCCATCCCCCCAGGGGATGATTTCTCGCTTTCCATCTATTTCTCTGTCGTTCTGGCGAGCACACACACCTTATAGCAAAAACCTCTCCAAGAAAGAAAGAAAGAAAGAAAGAAAGAAAGAAAGAAAGAAAGAAAGAAAGAAGAAAGAAAGAGAGAGAGAGAGAGAAAGAAAGAAAGAAAGAAAGAAAGAAGAAAGAAAGAAAGAAAGACAGCACAAGCCTACTTTCTTAGTCAGTAATAAAGCCAAAACTCTTTCTCCAGAAAGCAGGTCCCCTCCTTTTCGTAGCTCTGGCAGGACTCACAGTGCATCTGTGTTGTCTCCTTCCCTGGGTCAGAAGCTCTTCGATTCCATCCAGTCACTCAGTTCACCCAACTTTATGCCCAGGTGGAGGTGGCACTTGGTGGTCACCTGCATTAGGCCATGGGCCAGTGGGTATGCAGGAACGACTCACTCCAGTGTCTGAGAGCTGGCTGCGCTCCACTCTCCCCAATGGCACGCTCAGTAACATTACGTAGTAACTTGACATTCAGCAGAAATGCTCATACTGTGAAAGTCGGGCCCAGGTGGAGTGGCTCACAGGTAGTACTATTGCTGGGGAGGCTGGAAACCACATGGGAGGCCCAGGTTCAGTTCCTGTGTCAACCTGAACACATAGGGCACAGGCCTGTAATCCCAGCTAATGGGTGGCTGGGGCAGGAGGACTGTAACAGTGAGATCCTGTCAAAAAATGTCTCTCTGTCTATCTCCCTCCCCCCTTTCTCTTTCTCATAAAAGAAGGAAAACAACAACAAAAAGAAAGTCAGCAAACACTACAATTCTGAGCTTCCCCCACCCACCCCACCTGCACACTACTGTCTAATGGCATTAGCCAAAAGCAGGCCCCAGGAGGTTTACAAGAGCTGTGGGCCTGCCAGGACCTGGCGAGCTGAGGTCTAAGTGCAGTTATCCTGAACTCCAATGTGCCTAATCCACAAGCTCCATTCTTGAGCCCCTGTGGGCGCTCTCAGCTCCCCGCCCCTGGCTGAAGTTGTGGCTGGGGGGATTCTGTGGCTGGGCCTCGCTCCGACAAGCTCTCTGCGGGTGGAACTGACCAGCCTCAGCAAGTGGCTATAAAACCTTTATTGCATCCCTACTCCAGGTCTCATTCAGTTTATGGTCCACATTTCCTATTTTATTTTTCCTTCTCATTTTCTCTTTCATTCACTCAAGTGCTGATTCTGTGCCTGCTCTCAGGCACTGGGGATAAGTATACAAGAGGACAAGAACTATTCCCGGTCCTAGCAGGGCAGACAGCCAGTCACAGATAGGACTGCAGTCCCAGGGACCGTGAGGTGTCACAGACAGGGCCACCAGCAATGTGGGTTAGCGCAGGGTGGCTCCTTTCCGCTTTTTCTGTATCTCTCTTGCCCCCAGCTCTCTGACTCTGCACATGACAAATATGTGGAAAATGGCAGATACAGTATGACATTATGGAAAAATCAGAAAACATAGAAAAGCATATGGGGAAAATTTAAACACTCTCCTTTCCCATCTTCCAGTGCTAACTACTATTAACATTTCAATGAATATCTTCCCAGGCTTTTTACTATGGTAGTAAATATTCTTACTACAGGTTTAGTATCCATTATCCAAAATGCTTGGGATCAGAACTGTTTCGGATTATGGATTTTTTTTTTTTTTTGATCTTGGAAGATTTGCATATTCATAATGAGATATCTTGGGGAGGGGACCCAAGTTTAAACACGAAATTCATTTATGCGGTGCACACATTTTATACACAGAGCCTGCAGGTGACTTTACACGATATTTTGTACTGTGGCATTTTGACTATGATCTGTCACATGATGCCAGGAGTGGGATTTTCATTTGTCGTGTCATGCTGGCACTCAAAAAAGTTTGAGAATTTGAAACATTTCAGAGTTTGGGTTTTTGTGTTAGGGATTCTTGTTTTGTCTGAGTTTCAAATGATCTTCCTTCTTTTTTAGTTTGCCAGAGAGCAGGTGCACTCATGAGAGAGAGAGAGAGAGAGAGAGAGAGAGGGAGGGAGAAGACACTTCCCATGGGACATGGTCACTTCCCAATCCCCTCTCCTCCGTCTCTCCCTGCTTTTGGGACTTTGGGCACTCATGAACACATAAACACCCTGGTGTGGCTGGGACTCGAACTGCACAATTGGCCCTGTGGGATCCAGAAGCCTTAAGTACCAGGCCAGGGGTTGGCTCATCTTTCTCGTTTTCTACCTTGTTTGGGTAGAATACATCCCTGAGTTGCTTTAGAAAAAGACGCCAGGTTCTTGAAATGCTGCAGGTTAGAAAATATCTTTATTTGCTCTCCATACTTAACTGACAGTTGACTGGAAACATCATTTCAGATGGAAAATAACCTTCCCTCCCGTGTCGGAAGGCACTGCTCCACGATCTGCCTGCTCTGCGTTAGCCGGAACTCAGCTCCCAGTTTAGTCTTTTTCTTTCTGGATACTTGCAGTACCTGTAGAGTCTTTATCCCCCAAATCCCTGAAATTTCAAAACATGACTTTGTGAGGTTCCTTGCTCATTAACTGCGCTGGGCACCTAGTAGATCCTTGCCGTCTGGGAAGGAGTCATCTTTATTTAAGCAAACAGGACACATTCTATATTTCAAGACTATTCTTGTTCTCTGCAATTTTGTTAAAAATCGCCCAAATGTTCATCAACTGGTAAGTGGGTTAAAAACTATGGTATATCCATAACATGCAATGCTGTTCAGCCACAGAAAGGAATGAAGAGCTGACAGATGCTACAAGGGGGAACTTTGAAAACAAGCCAAGTGAACGAAACCAGACACCAAGGCTATACGTTGTGTGATTCATGTATATGACCTGTCCGAGTAAGCCAATCCATAGAGACAGAAGGTCAATTAGTGGGTGCCAGGGGCTGGGGGCAGGGAAGAGCGAGGAGTAACTGCTTATAGGCATGGGGTTTCTTTTTGGGATAGTAAAAATGTTCTGGGGGCTGGTTTCAGGGTGAAGTGCTCTGCAGTGGGAGCCGGAGCCCACATGGTGGACTGTGGTTTGACTCTCAGCCCTGGTGGCTTGAAAAACAAGCCTCATGTGTGTCTATGCACGTCCTAAATCCTATCCTGATGGGATGGAGGCAGGACTGTGATGAGACCACGCCCCATTGGGATACTTTGTCTCTCTCGCTATCTCTCTAACAAGCCTATGTGCTCTCTGGATGTGAAAAAAAGAAAAGAAAAAAAATTAAAAAATGTTCTTGAGTTAGATAGTGTGATGGTGGCACAACTTTGTGAATATACTAAAAAGCACCAAATTGTTCTACCCTTTAAAAGTGTGACTATTTGATATGTGAACTGTATCTCTCTTTTAAAAAGGCCTCGTGTTCTTGTTTTCTAGGCATAATATCTTATCTCTCCAAGGATATAAAATTACAATAGGGGAGTTGTGGGTGGTTTTTGTTGTTGTTTGTCCCCTGCAAAATATTTGCTTTCTTCAATGTGTTGATTTCTGTTTGTTTTGGCTTAAGCTTTTAAATTAATTAATTAATTTTTTAGAGATATTTTTGCTATAGGGCACATGTGCTCGCTAGAGAGACAGAGAGAGACAGAAAGACAGAAAAAGAAATCACCACCGAGGGAGGACGGCCACGCCACAATCCTTGTTCCTCCATTCTCCTCTTGGGATCTTGGGCACGCATGCATATGCTTCTGGCGTGAGTTTTAAGCCACCAAGCACAGGACTCAAACTGTGGGCGACTTTGTGGGAGTCCAGCAATGTAACCATGATGCCATTGGCTGGTCCCAAAGCTTTTTAATATTTTTTTAAAAAAAGAATTATTTGTTTAATTTTATCTATCATTATTATTTTTAAATTTGCTGCAGGGCACATGCACTCACCAAAGAAAGAGAGGGAAAGTGAGAAAGCAAGTCTCCAGGTATGGGACTTACTGCATGGGAGTCCAGCGCCTCAACCACATGCCACCTGCTGGGCCCTGGCTTAAACTTTTTAATATTAGACACTGTCCTTAAAAATCTAGTAATTCTTGGGCAGTGCTTCGTATTTACAAGTGAAGCACTTAAAAACTGTGGGGGCCAGACCGACATAGGGGAATTCTGGGTTTGTGCCCAGAGACCTTTCTGAGTCACTTGGGCACGTGCATGCCCATGACTTGGAGAGAACTGGGACTGGAGGTAGATTGTGGCATCAAGACCTGGTTGGGGTGCTACCTCTCTGTCTCTCACTCAGGGAAGAAAAAGCCTTTGGAAGTTCTATGTATATATGCTGAGCTTGTTAAGTGGTGGGTCTCACCGTGGGACATTTCAGTGGGAATTTACCAAATATCACCATTTGCCCAGAAACCAGCATTCTAGCCAACTAGAATGGGCAAAGGACTTCTTTGTGGGCTCATGAACTTTCAGCAAAGGCCCGTTTTTCAACAGTCCCTCATCTCCACCCATACTTGTACCCACGTTCTCAAGTCAGAACTTCTTGGGCTCAGCCTTTCTGGAAGGCAACGTTCTCTCCAGGATGCTGTAGGGGTAAAGCAGAGATGGTTACGGGGGTCACATGGGGCACGGAAGGGATCTGGGGTATTACGATCCTGTTTTGGGTTCGACTCCATACTCTGACTTCAGATGTCACCAACATCTGAGCCTTTCTGCAGCTCCGAGGCAGAAATCTGTCCATTTCTCATTGGCTCCTCTTTTCAGGGTCTCCAAGTTTTTCTAGGTTTCAAGCCAAGTCAGTTAGCATCCTGATTTCCCAAGCTGCACTGACACCACTTAGCTGGCTTCTTCATGCCTCACTTGCCCTTGTGAGTTTGCATCCTTTTTTACACCTCTCTTTATTTAGGTATGGTTTGGGGACATAGCACAGAGAAACAGAGAGGCATTTCGTCCACTATGTTTGACTGGAAGTCCCTACTTGCTATCGTCATTCCAAAGCAGCAGTTGCTAGTGTTCTCAGGTTCATCATAAGGTGGTTTCTGCTGTAACAAGCATCCCCACTATAACACGAACCTGTGTGGTACTGGCTTGTGAATGCAGCGAGACTGACGCGGGGAAACCTGGCAGGCTGAGCATTGGTGACTCTGCCCTTGCTAGCCATCCTCATCACATTTCTCAGTCGTACTTTACTGCATTTTACGGGGAGATTATGTGCTAATTTCTAATCCATGGATTCATGAAGAGCTGTGATGTTTCTCTTGAGGATGTCAAGGGTCTACTGTACCTCTGTCGCTATGGGAACTGGTTCCCTGGTGGCAATCGGGCTTAGTAGCATCCACAATGGTGTGATGCACATGGCTTCTGGCTCTGGTAATGAATGGGCAGGGAGCAGCCCCTGGAGAGAGGGCCACACGCAACTTAATGACCAACCATATCCTTCAGGGTGTCTCCTGGGTCTTCTCCCAGCCTGAACACCTTGTGTGGAGCCTAGGCTGGAGGGTGACCCTGCTTGGTGAGCCCACTAAGATCGGAAACCATTTAAGAGCTCTTAGAATTGCTTCCAAATCCAACCTCCCAGGACTTCTGCTTCATGGTCTTCCAAGAGAGTGGTTGCTCAAGGTGGTCAGTAGTTGATAATCGGCTTTTAGGGTGTGTATGTGTGATGGATAGTTCAGAAGTCACTTGTGTTTAGCTCTGAAGTGTCTTGAAGACCTTTTCCCAGTGTATTTACTATGCAAATGAGTTAATATGTGTGAAGTGCTTACAACAGCCTGGCTCATGTTAAGTGCCTTGTAAGTGTTTGCTATTATTATTATTACTAAAACTGTATTTAGCTTGGGTCCATATGGAAATAAGTTTGAATTCCCTGCCTCTTTGCAGCTCCCTAAACTCAGCAAAGGAAATGGATGAGATAGAGACCCAGGCATGGGTAACTCCTTGGTCCTTAAGGTCACTTTACACAATAGAGAATAGCTATCACCCAGCTACTCTGTTTATTGGTTCCTTCCATCCATAGGATTGGACTCTTCCCTGCCAGCCCCATCCCTTGGCATATCACCAAGATCCAATGACTTAATGCCTATAAAGGCATTTGTGACCTCTCTCGTTCCAGGAGTCCTCTAGGCAGTCCCTCACTGGTCCAGGGGCTGACAGGCCAGCCCAGCTCATTTTTCCCTGCTCTGTACCTACTGCTCTGGGACAGCCCTTGTCTTGTAATGGCTGTGGCTTGCCCACAGGGCCCCTGCTCCTCCTCTCCAGGTGTATCTGTGAGCTCCAGCTCTCCTGCCATGCTCAGCTCTCCTCCAGCTCCTCCTTCTCCCTTTCACAGAAGAGTCTCCATCTCTCCTTGGCGCTCTGTCATTATCGCCATCCTCTCGCTTTCTGTCTTTCCCTCCCCTGGGCTGGGCGCTCCTTAATAGCAGGTCATGTTCATCTTTAGAGTCCCAGCACCAAGCACGAGGCCTGGCATGGTTTTAATTTTTCTTGTCCATTTTTATTGTTTTGAAACATAACGTCTAACGTAGAACGTTGCTGCAAATATGCGCTGTTTAGCAGGGGAGCAAGTGCTTAACTACAAATGAGAGACACGACTCTTTTGTTTTAAATAAATACTTCCACACTCTTCAGGTCCTACAAGCATCTGAACTCTAGGTCTGAGTAGAGGAGCTGCCTTGCCGAGGACCTGCGATGATTCCCCTCTCCCAGCAATCAAAACACAAAATTGGGGTGCCAGTGGTTGAACGTGATCACAATAAGCCCCTCTGCTGGTGCCTTCCCCAGACATGATCTGGCAGGACAGAGATGACTGGAGTTTCTTGAAGGTCAGTGGTCCAGAACAGTTAAGTATTCTAAGTGATTCTCTTGATCCCCGTATTTCTCTCTGTTTTTGGAATGACAGTATCCTCTCTCTGAATTGCCTTGATTCTCCGGTGCCCTCTGTCTGTCCTCTGCCTGGCCCCTCCTGCTCGCCGCCGTTACTCTCTCTCCACCCCCGAGCTTCCCCTCAAAGCCTCCTGGGCTGCTGCTTGGCCTGGCTGGGTGTGGGTGTGAAGGTGGTGGTGGTTCCCGAGGTGGGAAAGCCCTCCTGACCTCGGCTGCAGAGAGAGGCCTAAACAGGCTGCTGTGCGTGTCAGGACTGATACGTGCTGATGAGAACTAGCTTGTTCTGTGCAATTTCCATCTCATTTGTCTTTTCGCTTGTAGCTTAAATTGGCCAATTTTGTCGGGAATGTGCCTGGACTTTCTGGCAATCCTCACACAGCAAAGTGTCCCCAGTAGCCGTCTATAGAGCAACGGGCAGGGACAGGCCCAGGTCCTTCATAGCAGCATGGCGATGGCTCCTGGGCCTTTGGAAGGAGGGCAACCAAAAGTGACCTTCACAGGGCCTTGGAGAGTGGGGGAGGAAGCTACTAGGAGATGGATTTAGGGCGGGTCCTGGGAACATCTGATTTCGCCCCTCCCTCCCTCCCACTCTCCCTTCCATTCCTTTCTTTCTTAACTCCTTCCTTCCTTCTTTTGTTTCCTTCTATCTTTTTGTTGTTGTTGTTGAGAGTGTTTTTTTTGCTATAGGGCACATGAAAGACAGAGAGAGCCAGAGAGACAGAAAGCGAGAAATCACCCCTCAGGGGGGATGACCATGCTGCAATCCCTTCTCCTTCATTCTCCTCTCGGGATCTTGGGCACGCACGCACACGCACCCGGCGTGAGTTTTAAGCCACCGGGTCTGGAACTTGACCCACGGTCGACTACATGAGCATCCAGCAACATAGCCATTACACCAACTGCTGGTCCCCCATCTGTTTATCTTGATGGAGGGATAAAGTACAAAAAATGGGAGAAGGGTTGTTCGGGCTTTTAAGAGTGGACAGCATTGGGCTGACTCTGGTGTGGCTGAAATACACTGCCCAAAGAGAAGCTGGATCTCACATGGTGACCTCATTAGACCTTCCAACCTGGTCAGCCTGCAAGACACCAGGCAGGTGCACAAGTGCCTGAGGCCCTATAGGCTCGAGGACGGGAGGAAGGGGATGGTGGCAGGACAGGACCGCGCGGTGGGTGCTCCTCTCTCACACATACGCTCGCAAGGGCACGCACGCTTGCTCTATCATGAATAAAGAAAGTCATGTTTTTCAGTAAACAGCACTGATACAATGTTCAGTAAAAGAAGTCAGATACCGCATTCACGGGACATGTAGAAAGAGGCCCAACCAGCCTATGCTGCTAGAATCCCAAATAGGTGGTTATCCCGCCAGGGTTACCAAGCATATGATGGCATGAGGCAGCCTTCTGGGAACTGGAAACGTTCTGTCTCGTTCTGTGTCCTCAGTTGGGCTTTGAGAACAGTGGGGGTTATCGCAATCTATACCCATGTACAAATTTCACCACGTTGCATGCTTACGCTTTGCTTCATTGTGTCAGTTCTATCTCAATAAAAACAGAAAGACAGAAGTCACACCCATGTTTTCAGATTTTACCATGCAGAAGAACCTTGTGGATGCTTATTTAAAATTTCTAGCACCCTAGAATCTATTTAGTCAGTCTGGAGTGCTGGAATCTGGTTGGGTTTTGTTTGTTTGTTTGTTTTGGTTTTTTTTTTATGTTTTTGCAATAGGGTGTGTATGCTTGTCAGAGAGAGAGAGAGAGTGAGAGACAGTGAGAGGAGAAGGGATTGTGGTGTGGCCATCCCCACTGGGGATTTTGGGATTTTGGGCACCCACATACACACATGCCCAGCATGATTTTCAAGCCATCGGGTCTGAGACTCGAACTGAAGTCAGCCATGTAGGAGTCCTGTGCCTGGCCCCTGGAATCCGCATTTTTAACATTTCCTACCTTCAAAGGTGATTTTGAGGCAGGTGGACCACAGGCCAGGCAAGACCATGCAGGGGCTTGAACAGCTACCCAGTCAAACGGCCCAAGTGCCACCCTGCTGGGAGTCACATAGGGCAGCTGGGTGGTCAAAAGCTCCCAGATGCCCTTGGCAGGAAGAGTTAGAGGTTGGCCATACGGTGGCATAGATGAAACACTGCCAGAACAACAGGAATGGTGGGGGGAGTAAGGGGCCCCCTTTGTGCAAAGCAGGGCAGGCTAGGAAGTGGGTCCTCTTCACAAAGGGTGGGCTTTTTGCAAAGCCAGGAGCACTCTCCAGCGCTTCTCTCTCCTGGGCACCTGCCCCAGGATGGCTGGGAAAACATGGAGTGGCCTGCTGCTCAGAGGTGTAGCAGCTGGGGAAAACAGGTCCCTGGCAAAGGTGGAGTTGCATGGTATGGCTTAATAACTGCTTAGTCTGGAGACTGGATTTGATCAGTCAATGCAGGCCTCATCAGCACCTGATGTTCCACCTGAAGGAGGAACCTGAGACTGTGGGCACTTGGCTTAAGATGAGACCCTGGACAGGGTGCAGGCCACGCAGCATGTCCACAGATAAGTACCAGCACAGGCTGAGCCTGGAGAGGTCTTCTGAGCTGTCCTTGCCCTGAGGGCCTGGGAGGGCTGAGATAAGAGGAGAGGGGCCA
Source organism: Tupaia belangeri chinensis (assembly GCF_000334495.1). Taxonomy (NCBI): domain Eukaryota; kingdom Metazoa; phylum Chordata; class Mammalia; order Scandentia; family Tupaiidae; genus Tupaia; species Tupaia belangeri. The sequence continues at coordinate 2,981,101 of NW_006160147.1, forward strand.
CACACAAGGCTGGGGAAAGGAAGGGAGCACCGACCACAACACCAGACTGCGCAGACACCACCCGTTGGCCCCTCATGGCAATCCTCTGGCTGAATACACTCACGTCCATTTTATAGGTGGTGTCTATAAAGTGACTATGAAACCACGACTGGGAGAGGTTCACTAATGTGTCCAAGGCCAGGAGCTCACGAATGGCTGGAACCTGAACTCAGACCTGTACAACTCAAGCCCCAAGATGTTTCCATATTCCCTCCCACCTCTCCCTCTCAACCTCTAACAGCGATAAGACATTTAAGAACTTGCAAGGTTGGCCCCAGTCCACTGCATTTAAGCACTTAAACAGGATCCCATGAGGCCAACCACGGTTCAATTCCCAGCCCCGTGGCTTGAAAAACATGCTGGGCACGCGTGCATATGTGCCCAGAATCCCGATGGATGCCGAAATGGAGGAAAAAGGGTTGCAGTATGTCCACACCCCATTAGGGGGTGCTTCCTCTCTCCTCTCTCTCTCCCTTCTCTCCCTCTCTCCTTCTCCTTCTCCCTTTTTCTTTCTCTCCCTCTCCTTCTCCCGAGTGAGGACACATGCCCTCTGGCAATAACCCAGGAAAAAAAATTGCAAAATGCTTTCTTACACAGTATCTATTTCATTTTCACAAACATCTTGTGTGAGGCAGGTACAAATTCTATTCTACCAATAAAAAATTGACCTTCAGGTAAAGAATAACCTGCCCAAGGTCAAATAGCTGCTAAGTGTTTAAGAACTGGGACTTAAATACCAATCAGATGGCCCTAAATATCCTGTGACCCCTCTCATCTGGACATAAACACAGTCTGGCCCTGTCGTGAGCCTGGAGGAATCTGCGGCTACCCCTACTTAGAGCATCCATTCCCTTCTCCCTGCCTTGGTCACCTCCTAATGAAGAGGGGGACACGGTCCCCCATGGGCCAGCCTTCATCTGACTCTCTTGGAGGCTAGTAAGCTGCCATGGCGCGAGAGAGGAATGAACACAGTGCATGGGGAACAGTGGACAGCAGATGGGACTCTTAAAACTGGATCCATTGGTAAGTCAGGCCAAGGAGCAATGGCCGCAGGCTTTGCGAAGAGGAGAGCTCCTCGAACAGCAAAGCCAAGTCAGCTGGTGCCCACAGTAGGCCAGCCTATGAAGGTCTCTCTGCAGAAGACTGGAAGCCAAGGCACCAGGCCACAAGGCAAAGCCTACAGAGTCATTTCTGCCCGTCTCCATTAAAAAGGAGAACGCCTCCCTGGTCTGTCCTGTTCCTCCCCCCCTGGAGCAGGGCAGAAGAAAGTCCGGAAGCCGACAGACCAGCCCCATTCTAGACGCTGAATTCCAGCTTCATCCGGTCCTCTCTGCTGCAATCCTTGTGTTCCCCTCGTGCTGCCCCCTGGCACGTGCTGCATGGCTCTTCCCTGGATCTGCTCCTCACGGAGCTCCCATCCGCATCCCATCCTGTGAACAGCGGGCCTGCCTGACCTCCTGTGGCCGATGGAGATGGGCAGCTGGGCCCTCAGCCCTCCACTACTGCCTCCCGCATCTTTGCCCAGACTGCACCACTCATTTCCTTCCTCTGACTCAGAGAATAGGTTCTCTCCTTTAAACAATGTCCTCCCTCCTCACCTCTTTGGGAAACTCGGTCCTTTACTTATCCTCTCTCTGCCTTTAAAAATAATAAAAATGCCCCTTTGGGCTGTTACTCTTTCTAAGCACAGTCCCTTCTTGCTTAAACCAGTGAGTTGCTTTTTAAACTCCAAGACCTTCTCAATCCAACAGCAATTTTCAGCTTTCAGCCTCTGGGAACTCTTGATGGGATCATCCAGCATGGTTAAACCCTTCCTTCTTGAACTCTCCCCTGACTTCTGTGCTTTCCTTGGGCTCATCCTCCCTCCAGGAAAAGGCCCTGCTCTCCTGTAGGCCCAGCCTTCATGCTGCTCCACAGTCCTTCTACAACTCAGGTGGGCCTCATTTCACTGTCAGTGCTTACCTGGTGACCATCTGGCCCTGTCTTCTCTCCCCACTCAGTTCCCTAAGGTACTGAACTTCCACTTGAGTCCTTAGAACACTAGTTCTAGGGACCAGCAGATGGCGTGGTGGTTAAAAGTGCTGGACTCCCACATAGATGACTGGGGTTGAAGTCCTAGACCTGATGACTTGCTTTCTCACATTACTCCCTGTCCCCCCTTATCAAACTAGAAAATAATAATAATAAATAAAGTTACATAAAATCATTCTTTAAAAGAACCCTAGTTCTAAGACAGACACAGTACGCCCTCCTCCCTGATACTGGCCCTACTTCCTAACTAGCCCTCTCACCCCACAGTCTGTTCGATCTCCCTAGCTTTCATTCTAGTCTTTTTAGGAAGATGGCTTTCAACTCTTCCTTGGAAGCCCCCCAACGACAGGGTCATCCAGCATTCCCAGGAGTCTGAATGTGTAATTTCAGATGGCCTGCCCAAAGGTTGAAATGATCTTGAAGTCTTGTGTAAAATGTGTTTGCAAACTTCATCCTAGATCTGTGTCTATTTCCCTGTAACATTTCCTCGCTGAGTCCAAGGCAGTGTGGTATTACCGCTGAGAGGTACCTGTGAGTCCCATTTCCTCCAGCACACGATGTCCAGCTATTCCAGTTAATATGGCCCCTCTTTTCCATTACTACTGGCCTTAGCACCTGTACAATTTGGGTTAGCACTTACAGCCATGGGACACATAATGACACCTCAGCATATATACCTAAGGTCAATGACATTCTGGGGCTTACCACAGGGGTCCCATAGAATTATAATACCCTTTTTTTTGGCCATTATGGCACATGAACTTACCAGAGAGAGACAGTGAGACAGAAAGTGAAAAATCACTCCAGAGGGGGATGGTCATGCTGCAATCCCTTCTCCTTTATTCTCCTCCTGGGACTTTGGGCATGCATGCAGCCAGGCCCCATGTGAACATTCTGGGGCTTACCACAGGGGTCCCATAGAATTATAATACCCTTTTTTTTGGCCATTATGGCACATGAACTTACCAGAGAGAGACAGTGAGACAGAAAGTGAAAAATCACTCCAGAGGGGGATGGTCATGCTGCAATCCCTTCTCCTTTATTCTCCTCCTGGGACTTTGGGCATGCATGCAGCCAGGCCCCAGGTGATTTTTCAAGCCATGAGGTCCGGGATTTGAACTGTGGTCAGCCATGTAGAAATCCAGCACCTCAGCCACCATGCCACCCGCTGCCGCCTATAATACACCGTCTAGCCTAGGTGTGCAGCAAGCTATGCCATCAAGGTTTGTGTAGGTATGCCTATCATGTTTTGCATAATGAGTGATTTTGGAACTTATCCCCATCACTAAGTGACACATGACTCTAATTATTCTTAATCGCATCAAGGGTGAGTCAATTCCATTGGCAGTTCCTTGAAGGAAGGCCCTACAATCTTACTCCCCTACCTGTGGCCCTTGGTAAGGTCGTGATTGGCCAAAACCGTAGGTGGCCATTGAAGCCACAGGACATGTTTTAAACACCCTCTGTGAAAGTTCCACCCTGGAGACCCCACTTATCTCCAATGTGTCCCTGAAGGCTAGGGTTGGCTCTCTTGTCACCTGACCTTTCCAAAGATGGGGAGTGCCAGAGGTGCTTAAGTAAGCCCCTCTCCTGGGCACTGAGCCCAGGACTGAGAGTATCCAACTTACGGTTCTTTCCTGATCACTTAATCGCATTTGGCTCTCCACACCTGAGGCTGAGGGCTTCCAGCAGCTCTGCAAATCCTCCTTAATTAAACCTCCTGGGGCCCCTGCCCAATGACAATAACTCCTCGCCTCTTCCATGAGCAAAAACACACCAGCAGACTTTTCAGTTTAGAGTGGGCACTTTCAGACCTAACCCGTTATTGCTGTGGACGGGACCAGTACAGCCTGACCCTGCAGCAGTGGAGAGGGCAGTGGTGGCAAGAAGCAGGAACTGGAAAGGATGCTTTGCATTTTGATAAAATGAACAACCTGCAAATTAGATGCAAAATGCCACGCAAATATGGCATACATTAATTTGAAATCAGTAGCTTTGGGCATTTTGGGCAATAAAGTGCCAGCCCTGGATGTGATCATCTATGCTGCCCCAGTTTTCCTTTCCTGATTGTAAGGAAAACTGAAAGTGAAGTTACCATGTAAGCTATTGAAAGGGACATAGTCCTCTCTGTGACTGCCTAGGCACAGATAAAACTTGGATATGACGCTGCTTACGGAAATATCAGTGTCATCTCGCTGTGTCCTCACCGGCAAACATTTGTTAAGCACCTGTTCTATGTACAACACCAGGCTGGATGTGAGGAGGAGAGTTTAGAGTCCCTTTACTCAGGTGAGTGTGGGACAACAACCATCTATTAGGTGCCTGCTACTAACCAGTAGTTGAGTGAAAGTTACTAGTCAAGTGGCCATGGGGAAGTTAGCTCTCTCACTTGTCCTTCAGTGGGTGAATGGCTAAGCTGTCATGGAATACTACACAGCAACAAAAAGGAACAAACACAGGCAACAGCTTGGATGAACCTTCAGGAAATTATGCTGAAGGAAAGAAGTCAATGGCAAAAGATGACAGACTCTACGATTCCATTTATTTAGCATTTGTGAAATAACGTAATTGTAGAAATGAAGAACAGAGGAGTGGCTGCCAGGGGTTAGGGACGGCGATGTGTGGCTACTCAGGGGTAGTGAGAGTCTTGTGATGTTACGTACATATTATAGAGTATGGTGGTGGTAACACAAAGCCACACACACACACTAATGAGTACATGTGTAAGAGGCAAGTGGGAATTTGGATACACTATGGGTTGTAGCAATGTTTTTCCTGGTTCTGACATTGCATTATAGTTATGCCAGATGTAAGCCCTGGGGGAGGTTGGATGAAGGGGACTAAGGACTTCCCCGAGTACCCTGAACATTTCTTTGCATTTCCAACAAATCTATACTCATTTATATATACATATACATATGTATATATATATATATATATATATATATATGTGTGCGTGTGTGTGTGTGTGTGTGTATTTTAAAGGCTTTTGCCTTAGGGTGTGTGTGCTTACTGGGGAGAGAGATAGTGAGAGGAAAAGCAAGACATCACCTCCCGGGACGGGAGGGTGGGGGGAATGGTCACACCACAATCCCTTTTCCTCCATTCTCCTCCCGGGATCTCAGGAACACACGCACATGGCCCCAGTGAGATTTCCAAGTTGCCAGGTCTGAGACTTGAACTGGGGCCAGCCATGTGGGAGCCCAGCGACATAACCACTACGACATCTGCTGGTCCCTCTTGCATCTATTTTTAAAAGTTTATTTCTTCCATGAGAGAGAGACAGAGACAGAGAGATAGACCCTCATCAGGGCCTTCACCCTGTGATCCATCCCCAGCCTCAGCCAACCCAGATCGCAGACATTGTGCAGATACTTACCGTGTAGAGGGCGGTCTCAGGACATGAACTGGGGACCGTTCCAGGCCCAGCTGTTTAGTGCTGTCACTATCTGGCTCTGTACTTTTTTTTAAAGTTAAAAACAACAAAATAATAGAGTCTAGTTCCTGTGTCTTACAGTTGTTTTGAGGAGTCAGTGATTTATCACAAAGCACTGATCACAAAGCGCTTTGATCACAAAGCACTTAAATAGTGTCTAGCACACAGCAAGGCTTCAGTACATGTTGTTATGCTATTACTACTACTACGTGCCAGGCTCTGCGAGTGCCAATCGGGAAAATTCAGTCTCTGACTTGGAGGAGCTTCCAACCCAGCGAAAGAGAAAGACCTAGCAAAGAGAGACTTTTAATAGAATATGCTGAGTGTGCTCAGGCATGGGAGGAGTTCTCTGGGCTGTAGGGAAGGTTTCCTAAAAAAGATGTCACTAGAGCTGAAGAGGCAGCCTGCAGAGGAGAATATGAAGGACACACAGGCAGAGGGGAGGGTCCCTGTAAAGCTCAGAGCATGAGAGAGCTGAGGAACTGGGGCAGTTGGTTCTACCTGGGCATTTGGGAGACAGGGAAGGCAGGAGAGGCTGGTGAGGCTGGCAGAAGCCAAGCTAGGGAGAATGTCTGTGTCTCAAGAGCTCAAATGTCTGGGACCAGCAGTTAGTATAATGGCTATGTCGCTGGACTCCCACGTAGTTGACCGTGGTTCGCGTCCTGGACCTGGTGGCTTAAAACTCACGCCGGGCGCATGTGTGTGCATGCCCAAGATCCTGAGAGGAGAATGGAGGAGAAGGGATTGAGGCGTGGCCATCCCCCCTGGGGGGTAATTGTTCACTTTCCATCTCTCTGTCTCTCTCTCTGTCTGGCGAGCGCACACTCCCTATAGCAAAAACCTCTAAAAATAAAAATAATAATAATAAAAAAAAGAGCTCAAATGCCATCCTCAGGAGACTGGCGTGAGTAGTCAGGGTCTTCTATCAGTTTCACTCATCCTCATTCTTTATCCTTTGGGCACTGCTCCTCAGATCCCAGAGCACTCTGTCCCTGGGACTGAATGAGGGACTATGAGGATCTGAGAAAAACAAGAGGCCTAGCGCCAGTTCTGCAAAGCCAGCCCAGCCTGGCCTTCACGACACAGGAAGTAAATCTGCTACAAACCAGGTTGCGCCTTCTAGATCCACCTTCTCACCGTGTGGCCTGGTCTGTGTGCTTGCTTATCTTTGGTGCCACTCCACCTTCCCCACTGGGATAACCATGGCCTCACCGCAGTGTTGTGCTACTAGCGTGGGCATGCCTAACTCTGCCTTGATCAGCCATGTGAGGCAGGCCAGGCACCAAACCTCTCTTAACTGCAGTGTTCCCCTGTGAACAGGTGATCAGGACACAAACCCCAGCTTCCTCACAGGGGAAGCTTAAAGGACAGGGGAAAAACGTCAAACACATTAACTATGGGAAAGA
>NW_006160147.1:2988513-2989329 GCF_000334495.1 Tupaia belangeri chinensis
AATGTCTGGGACCAGCAGTTAGTATAATGGCTATGTCGCTGGACTCCCACGTAGTTGACCGTGGTTCGCGTCCTGGACCTGGTGGCTTAAAACTCACGCCGGGCGCATGTGTGTGCATGCCCAAGATCCTGAGAGGAGAATGGAGTAGAAGGGATTGAGGCGTGGCCATCCCCCCTGGCGGGTAATTGTTCACTTTCCATCTCTCTGTCTCTCTCTCTGTCTGGCGAGCGCACACTCCCTATAGCAAAAACCTCTAAAAATAAAAATAATAATAATAAAAAAAAGAGCTCAAATGCCATCCTCAGGAGACTGGCGTGAGTAGTCAGGGTCTTCTATCAGTTTCACTCATCCTCATTCTTTATCCTTTGGGCACTGCTCCTCAGATCCCAGAGCACTCTGTCCCTGGGACTGAATGAGGGACTATGAGGATCTGAGAAAAACAAGAGGCCTAGCGCCAGTTCTGCAAAGCCAGCCCAGCCTGGCCTTCACGACACAGGAAGTAAATCTGCTACAAACCAGGTTGCGCCTTCTAGATCCACCTTCTCACCGTGTGGCCTGGTCTGTGTGCTTGCTTATCTTTGGTGCCACTCCACCTTCCCCACTGGGATAACCATGGCCTCACCGCAGTGTTGTGCTACTAGCGTGGGCATGCCTAACTCTGCCTTGATCAGCCATGTGAGGCAGGCCAGGCACCAAACCTCTCTTAACTGCAGTGTTCCCCTGTGAACAGGTGATCAGGACACAAACCCCAGCTTCCTCACAGGGGAAGCTTAAAGGACAGGGGAAAAACGTCAAACACATTAACTATGGGAAAGA
>NW_006160147.1:2989360-2995141 GCF_000334495.1 Tupaia belangeri chinensis
GTAGATTGTAAAGGGCTGCTCAAATGTGAAAGATTGTCGTAATTGTTTTTAGAAGAACTATTGGAAAGAAAGAGCCTGTCTTAGAAATTCAGAATGAATTTTCTTGGAATCTAGGCAGGGTCTTTAGTTGGGAAAGGACAAGGAACAGAAAGGAGAAGGGAAAAGAACAGGAACTACTTCTTTGTATAAGAGGCTGTTGGCAAGGCAGTGGACACCTGGTCTACCAGTGCCACCACACCCAGGGACTGGCTTTCCCTTGGCTTTTCCCATGAGATCTTTTTGTGTTTAAAGACCTTTCATTAATGAATTCACTCCCCTAATGTATACGTATTATAAAATTTTTCCAGAGGGCATGTGCCTTCACCAGAGAGAGACAGAGATAGAGAGAGAGGGACAAAATGCCCCTTATTGGGGCACAGTCATGCTTCAAGCCCTTCTCTTTCATTTCTCCATCCCATCAGGATTTGGGCACATGTGCCGGGCACATTTCTCAGGCTTCTGGGCCAGGATTCAAATTGTGGTTGGCTATGTGGGATCCAGCTCCCTTAACCACCAGGTCACGGGGCCAGCCCACACCTACTATTTTTTGAAAGTAAAATCTGTGTCAATCTGTGCCAGAGACAGACATTTATCTAATAAGCACCCAATTACAGAAGTAGATATTATTCTGTGTGTTAATGAAGCAAGCGCACAGGACATGGTGTCTAAGAGGTGTGGAGAAGCCTTTCCTTTTTTTTTCTTTTTATACTTAATCATTATACTGCTTTATTTATTGATTTATTGTTTAATTTTATTCTTCAATTTGACCAAAGAGACAAAGAAAGAGAGCATGAGAAAGCAAACTGCCAGGCCCAAGTCTTGAACCAGTCAGCCATAAGGGAATCCAGTGCCTCAACCACCACACCACCCATCAGCCCCATGGGGAAGCCTTTCTAAGGAAGACTAATTGAGCTAAGAGCTGAAAGGTAACTAGACTTTGGGGGAATGGCTAAGGGTCAGGGAACAGGATGTGTGAAGGGCACCCGGCTGAAAGGGGCCAGTATGCTAAGTGCAATGCACTGCAGAGGGAGTGGGATGGCACAGGCCAGCACAGGCTGGGTCCTAAAATGTTGTCCCACTGCTCATTCTAAAGAGCTTGAAGAATCCCTGAAGAGTTTTGAGAGTCTAGGAGAGTATGACTACATCACATCTGTGTTGTTAAAAAGTCATTCTAGAAGCAATTCAGGGACCAACTGGGTTGCGTAGTGGTTAAGGTGGCTGGATCTCACATGGCTAACAGTGTTGTTCAAGACCTGGACCCAGCAGCTTGAAAAACACACCAGGCACATGTGGCTGTAAACCCAAAATCCCAAGTGAAGAATGGATTGAGGTGTAGCCATCCCCTCTGGGGGGTGTTTTCTCACTTTCTTTCTCCCTCTTTCTCTCTCTCTGGTGAGTGCACAAACACTATAGCAAAATTAAAAAAAGAAGAAGAAGAAGAAGAAGAAGAAGAAGAAGAAGAAGAAGAAGAAGAAGAAGAAGAAGAAGCAGCAGCAGCAGCAGCAGAAGCAACAGCAGCAGCAATCCAGAAACCAGATTGGAGGGGCAGTGGTGGACATAGACATACAAAAGAAGGTGATTTCAGTGGCCCTGATGAGAGGTGAGGTCCGCTTGACCTGAAGTGGAGGCTGTGGGATAGGGAGAGGTGGAGTGATGGATCTGGCACTGTTTCGGAGGGGGATTAAAACCTGGTGATGGGCTAGATATAAGTGGAGAAAGGAAAGGGAAGTGTTGGCGATGATTGTGGCACGCAGACCTATTGAGATGGCACCATTCACAAAAGCAGGCGCCACTGGAGGAGGAGCAGGCAGGGGGTGAGAAGGCCATGGGAGATTTAGGAGAATCACTCTGGCTTTCAGTATGTCAAGTCTGAGGTTGTCGGGACATCCAACTTAGTCAACCAGACAGGTGGACAGAAGGATATGGAGTTTAGAGTAAAGGAAACAGACTAGAGATCTGGGTGTCACCCACAGATGATGGCGACAGAAACCATTCATGCGGTTGAGATGGCTTAGAACAGAGTATCCACCCAGAAGAGAATACCTGCAACCAGACAATAGGAATAGCTTTTAAAGACTGAGAAGAGGGACCAGCAGTTAGCGTAAGGGCTATGTCACTGGACTCCCATGTAGTTGACTGCAGTTCAAGTCTCGGACCCGGTGGCTTAAAACTCACTCCTGGTACGTGTGCGTGTGTGCCCAAGATCCCAAGAGGAGAACGGAGGAGAAGGGATTGCGGCGGGGCCATCCCCCCTAGGGGGTGATTTCTCGCTTTCTGTCTCTCTGTCTCTCTCTGTCTGTCTGGCGAGCGCACGCGCCCTATAGCAAAAACCTCTCCAAAAAATAAAATAAAATCTGAGAAGGACTGAGAGAAGTCCAGGCCAAAGGGGGAAAAAGTGTCAAAAAAGAGTGGAAAACGCTTCTGAACACTTGAAACCATTCCTGGGTGTAGTGATCTGAAGAGCTGTCTCAGTAGAGTACTGGGGGAGGAAGCCAGAAGTGGGGCTGAGGACAGAGTGGGCGGTGCAGACACGAATGAGTTGGTGTAGCTAACTCTTTCAGGACATTTGGCATGATACAGGGTAGTGGCAGTGAGTGGAGCTGGCTTGAGGAAGGTGGCGGTGGTTTTGTGTTTTGAAGGTGGGAGAGCCTTGAGTATGATGGCAAGGCTGCTCCTGAGAAGGCCAACAGTGGGAGTAAGAATTGGTGTACAGGGCCAGCTTGTGGCATGCTGGTTAAGGCAAAAAATGCAATTCAGAAGCCAGATTGGAGGTGCAAGGGTACATGCTGCTGTTCAGCGAGAAGGTGATTCCAGGAGTCCAGATGAGAGGAGAGTGCAGCCTGACTGAAGGACAGGGAGAGGTGGAGTGGGTGGACATCGGTGCTAACCTGGCAGCTGAACCTTCTAGAGTACAAAGCACAAAATGAAGCAGATTGGCACTTCTACAAACACATCATCTCCAACCCAAGTGGTTCTTCAAAAGTGCCTGGCATTCCTACCATATTCCTCTGATTCTCTCCAGATTCTTCACAATGACAATTTCACACCTTCTTCCCCAAACCTCTGCCTCCACCCTAGAGTGCTCAGCTGAGACCTCACCTCCCACTTCATGAAGAAGCAGAAGTCATCAGGCAGAACTTCCAGCGCGTCCCCACCAAACCCTCAGATGCACCTTCCCTGCATCAGCCTTGGTCTTTGTAAGCCAGTTGGTTGTTGTTTTTGTTTTTCTGAAATTTGCTACAGGGCATGTGTGCTCACAGGAGACAGAGAGAGGGAGATAGAGATAGAGAGAGAGAGAGAGAGAGGGAAAGTGAAAAAGTATCCCCTGAAAGGGATGGCCACTCTGTAATCCCATCTCCTCTCAGGATTTTGGGCACATACGTACATGTGCCTGGTATGTTTTTTAAGTAATGGAGTCCAGACTTGAACTATGCAGTCAGCCATGTAGGATCCAGCTTTCCGAACCACCAGGCCATGGGTTGGCCCTTCTTTCTTTAATTATTTTTTTCTTAGAGAGATTTTTGGTACAGGATATGTGTGCTCACCAGAGAAACAGAGACAGAGAAACAGAAAGCAAGAAATCACCCTCCAAGGGGGATAGCTACACTGCAATTCCTTCTCCTCCATTCTCCTCTTGGGATTTTGGGCATGCATACACACGCACCCAGAGTGAATTTGAAGCTGCCAGGTCTGGGACTTGAACCATGGTCAGCCATGTGGGAGTCCAATGACATAACCATTATGCCATCTGTTGGTCTTTCCTTCTTTAATTTTTAAAAATGTTTATTTCTTCCATGAGTAAGAAGAAGAAAGAGAAAGGGAGGGAGGGAGAGAGAGTGAGAGAGAGAGAGAAAGAGACACCCTTGCAGGGTCTTCATGCCATGATCCACTTCAAGTTTCAGCCAGCCAGGATCGCAGGCATGTGTATATGTGCCCAGTGTGTATAAGAAGACCTTGGGATGAGAGCCTTGGACCTTCCTACATGGTCTCAGCATAGTGGAACACTGTGTTACCACCAGTCCACAGTATCTGGCCAGCAGGAAGCTTCTTAAAATGATGGCTCATGGAATCTATCTGGACTCAGGGAAGAGAAGGCAGAGGAAGGTAATATAGATCAGTACAGGTACCAGTGGACCGAAGCTCCCCTGGGGTTAAAGAATCCTAGAAATGAGAGTCGTGGCATAAGCCAGGAGACCAGGAGATGGCGACCAGAAAGAAGGATGCTCTCTTAGGGGATTTTCAAGTGGTGGCAAAATCTAGGGTGTGACCTTGGGATTGAGGGGCTAAGGCAGGGAGCCAGGGAAGGGGCCGATGGGCCTGGGGATAGTGTGAGTTGTCAGTGTAGTCACTGATCTCAGCCAGGATGACAGACAGACTCGCCGATGGTGAGATGTCAAAGGCTTCACCGAATGAAGAGAGTGGCTGGGGGGAAATGCAACCCAATTTTTACGAGATTAGGAGAGTCATGGTTTCTCTGAGAAATTGCATCCTCCTGCATCTGAATTAGCTCACCAAGGCAAAAGATCAGGAAAGACAGTGGGAGGAAGGGTCTCAAGAAGAGGTCATAGATATAGCACAAGGCCAGGAGTTATTAAAAGCTTTATATCTAGTCCCAGTGGCCCCAAAACACTGTGTGACCTTAGCCAAGTTTTATCTCCTTGCTGGAGGTTCAAGTTCTCCACCAATAAAAATGGAAGAACCTTGAATGTGGGGAGTCAGGTAAGGTAGGAGTCAGGGAAGGGGCCGATGGGCCTGGGGGTAGTTGTCGGCATAGTCACTGACCTCACCCAGGATGACAGACGGACTTGCCGGTGGGTAGATGTCAAAGGCCGCACCAAACGAAGAGAGTGACTGGTGATGATAAAGGTGAGGGGGAGCTTCCCAACTGATGTTAGGGAACTGTGAAGGGGTTCCAGGGGTGCTGAGCTAGTGACCCCTCAGCCCTTGGTTGGGCTCACTCCTGCGCCATTCTCATCGTGTCCATGTGCTACAACGTAAATGAGAAAGGGAAAGCAACAGGCCACTCTCCAGGGCCCGCCATCTCTGACATGCTGTTTGCGCATCTCTGGCACACTGTCCTGGGGGAGGCTGCAGGAAGGCTGAGAGAGGAACAGACAGATTCCTGCTTCAGGCAGAAGCCCATCTGCTGGCAGAGAGGAAAGCCAAGTTCCATAGCTCTGCCCGCTCCCTCCCCTCCCCACGATCCTGGCACCTGGCAAGGGAGCTGTGAGTTGCTCAGATGCCCAGGTGAGAACAGGTGCAATGCTCCCCTTCCAGCTGGTGTTGGGTGGTCATAGGTGGAACCCTCAAGCCTCAGCAGTAGCTGATGAAAGTGGAAGAGTGACCACTCACCAATCTCTCCACCCAGCTCTAAAAACGGACACTGTTTCTGAGGGGCTGGGCAACACAGGTCACTGCTCACGACCCAGAAAGGGCTTTCACAATGCAGAGTTTCCACTTGGGGCCAGCCACTGCTCAGAAATCCACCTAAGAGCCACCTACATGGCTGACCTTGGGCTACCCTCTCTCTGCGGCTGGCCCACTTAGGGGCCTCTTCTCCTTCTGTCAGATGCTATGTGCTTAGAGAATGCACAAGCAACCGGCTTCACCCTAATCAAGAAACACCAGGAAAGACTCTGCACTTGGCCAGGACTTTGCACTCTGTAGAGGCTCCATAAACATTTACTGAATACAGGAAGACTATTCTCAACTATCTAAAAAAAGACACCCCCTCCAAGTTCA
>NW_006160147.1:2995337-3006910 GCF_000334495.1 Tupaia belangeri chinensis
GAGAGAGAGAGAGAGAGAGAGAGAGAAAGAGGGAAAACAAGAAAGCACCTTCCATGGTGGGGGACAATCATACCGTAATTCCTTCTCCTCCATCCTTCCCTCACTTTGGAATTTTGAGCACACACACACACACATACACACATAGATTCAATTAATAGATAGAAGTTGAGAGCCTTCTGTGTGAAAGAAGCCTAGTAAATAATGAATGAACATAAAACCACTGTCACTTTCTTTTCATAGAGACACAACTCAAGTAGGGAAGATGCAGTGCTATAGGGTATGTGCACTCATTAGAGAAAGAGTGAGCAAAAGTAAGAAGTCATCCCCAGGGCACGGCCATGCTGCAATCCCTTCTCCTTCACTTTCCCCTTGAGATTTTGAGCATGCACACATAGCGCCTGGCACGTCTTCCAGGCTGGCAGATTCAGGACTTGAACCACACACTTGGCTATGTGAGACTCAGCTGCCTTAGCTCCCGTGCCGCTGGCTGGCCCACATTTTCTTCTTTTTAATTTTTAAAAAAGTTCCTTTTTTTTTCTTTTAGAGAGATTTTGCTATAGGGCACATGCACTTACTAGAGAGACAGAGAGACAGAGAGACAGAAAGCCAGAATCACCCTCCTCCAAGGGGGGATGGCCATGCTGCAATCCCTTCTCCATCCTCCTCTTTATTTTGTTTATGATAGAGACAGTCCACAGGGATAGAGAGAGAGAGAGAAAGCCATCGTCAGGGGCTCACCATGCTGAGACCCCCTTTCTTCAAGCCTCTAGTCAGCAAGAACTTGGGTGCATGAGCAAACGCCCAGGCTATGCTCCGGCCAATCTGGGAATCTGAACCCACGGTGAGCCACGTGACTTCCAGCACTGCAGTTCAGTTTGCTACTGACTGTGCCACCAGGCTGGCCCTGAGCTGGCTGCATTTTCACAACCCCATTTTACAGATAAGCAAACTGAGGCTCAAAGAAGTTAAGAGACGTGCCCAAGGTCATGGAGCTGGTAAACAGTGGCTATGAGATTCTAACCCAGGCGGAGCCACTTTGAAGGTGGTGCTTTTCCCCACACACCTGGCTGCACAAAGAGCCACATCAAGAGCGACGGAGGAAGCCAGAGGGAGGTGGAGGAGTTGCGTGCGGGAAGCCTGCAGCCAAACAGACAGTCTGTGGCTCCCCGCTGCCTTGTCCTGGGGAAGTAGTTCTGAGGCTGGGGAAGCTTTGTGGGAGGAAAGTGGAGAGGGGTCAGGCCCTGCTCCTCCTCCCGCTTTGATGGCTTGGCTGGCCCACCCCTCAGCTCCCCCACTACCTGTGCAGTCTGGCTTTTCATTCAGCGCTGCCTTGCTTGCTTCTCTGTGTGTGCGAAAGGCAAAGGCGTAAAAGCTGCAAGGGCTGTCCCCACCCCTCTTCCCACCAGGCCCAGCAGCTCCTGGGCCCAGGGAGTAGGCAGGAGAGGGCGAAAAACATGAGTGGTCTGACCTGTCACAGCCGACCGGCTGTCAGCCCCACACCAGCGCAGGTCTGCCTGACAGGTGAGCAGCTGTGTGCTACATCTGTCTGTCCATCTGTCTCCCTCTCGGGCCTGGAGAGATCTCACGCTCCTTAGGGAGGGGAGGCTCTGGACCTGAAGCAGCTCTGACTTCAGATATGAATCGGCAGGGACTAGGAGGGGTGGGGCAGCAAAGAGCACACCTGCCTCCATCCAAAGCCGGATCCTCCTCCCCATTGCCGAGCCCCTCTCCCACTACTGTATCCCCTCCCCCTCCCAGGTCCCCTAGCCCTGCCTGCTAAGCTCTGCAAATTACCACACATGCCAATAAGTCATTAGAAGGCAGACCAGCGAGTGTGGGGTTGTCATGGAGACTGGCAGGGAGTGGGGGGAACTTGCAGCCCTGGGGGCTGGCCAGTGGCTCAGGTGTGCTATGGGCACAGCTGGGAAGGCCAAACAGCTGGCAGATGAGAGGGAAGGGGCTACCAGGGTGCTGGTTTCAGCCAGGGCCCAGGCTCAGCCTCTCCCTCCCCGCCCCAGGGCCCAGGTGCCCACCTGCAGTTTGCTAGGGGGATAAATGCTTCACAGGGCAGGTGCAACCTGAACCAAGGGGCTGAGCCCCTCCCTTTTCAGTGTTGTGTCCCTGTCCAGAAAAGAGGGGCTGAAAAGAAGGGTGATAAGATGCCACAAAGCACTGTGAGGCTGACACGTGTGGCAAGGTTCCTGGTCCATCCCCAGCAACCTCCAGGTATGCCGGGCACACGTGTGCCACGATCCGGGACTGGCTACAGCTGGGGGAGGATTGGGGTGTCAAGACTCTCTTAGGGGTGAGTGTGTATGCTCACTCTCTCTCATGGACAAGCAAAATAAATAAATGTTGGGGCCAGCAGGAGGCATGGAGGTTAAGGTGCTGGACTCCCACATGGCCGACTGTCAGAGTCCGAACCTGGTAGCTTGCTTTCTTACTTCCCCACCCTGTCTCTCTCTGCTGAGCACACATGTCCTATAGCAAATTTTTTTTAAAAAGTCCACCAAGTGACCAACCCCAGGGCATGGGACATGGGACACAGGACACTGATGGCCCTAAGTACCTGGGTTGGCCGCCTGTATTTGGAGGAAACTGAGGCCCAGTGAGGGATCGTGGGCAGGACTAGCACTCAGTTGTTCCTCATCTTCCTGAACTAGAAATCCCTCTTTCTCAACTGAAAAACCCTCTGGCCTCTGCCCAGTTCTTAGCACAGTGCTTGAGCCTTCGTAGGAAAAAATACACACATGGATTTGTTAAAAATGGCAGTGTGAATGACAGACTTCTTGTACACATCTGAGATTTCTGGTAAGACAGGAGCAGTCTCCAGAGTGGAGTCTCAGCTCATCCACTAACTCCATGTGACCTGGGGCAAAGCCTCCTCCCCTTGGGCTTCCCTTTCACTGTCTGGAAAACAAGCATGTATCAAACGAGGTTCCCCAGAGCCATTAGCTTACGAAGTGCTTCCTTCAGGGTCACTGGGAGATCAGGATGAGGGCAAGTGGGGGCTCTGGTCTCCCCATTTTGGTTTTGTTGTGATAGAGTACCACAGTTTTGTGGCTTACAACAACACAAATTAGGGCTGGTCAGTGGTGCAACAGAAACGTGAGGCTCTACAGGGCTGACCCACTCGGGAAAGTTCTGGGTTCGCACCCAGAGATGGTTCTGAACATGCCCATGGCATGGGACTGGCTGGGGCTGGGGGTGGGGCTGGGGCTGGATTGTGGCATGAAGACCCTATTGAAGGTGCCTGTCTCCCTATCCTGCTCACGCATGGAAGAAAGGAAAAGAATATATTTTAAAAAAAACACACAAATTTCTTATCTTACGGTTCTGGGGGTCAGAAGTCCACAGCAGGTCTCACTGGGTTAAAATGAGGTGTCAGCAGGGAAGAATCTGTTTTCTGTCTTTTCTAACTTCTCGAGGTTTCCCTCACTCCTGGGCTCTGGCCCTTCCATCTCCGTACCAGCCATGGAGGGTGAGCCTTTCTCCACGGCACTCTTCTGACCCTGACTTCTGCCTCCTTCCTCCACCTTTACAGGGCCCTTGGGCTCACCCTGGGCCCACCCAGATAGCCCAGAACAAGCTCTTTATTTTAAGGTCAATTCACAATCTTAATTCCCTCTTGCCATGTCACGTAACATATTCACAGGCTCCAGGGACTAGTATGAGGACATCTCGGGAGCCGTCATTCTGCCTAGCATACATCAATTTTGTCTTGAAAAGTAGATCAATTTCTGCAATCATTTGAAAGCCACACAATGAGAGGGCTCTCTGTGGCCAACAGAGCTAAGTGCTGGGACCTGGGTTCTCCTTTTCTCTCTGGGGGATCCTGTAGGAGGAGGCAGACAGAGAAACTCTAGGTCTGCCCTAGGGATGAATGTTGCCGGGGTGGGCTGTTCTGGTGGGCTGTACAGGGAGATGAGTCTTGATGTCCATAGAAAAGGGGTCTCTAGGGAAGGAAGAGCATTGTTTGGGGGAACCTCTCTGTCTCAGCCCCATCCTCTCCATTCTGAATGTACCCCTAAATTCAGATTATCCTACAGCCATCTGATCTTATTTTTATTTCCAGGTAAGGCTGGATGGGGCTGTGTGTGCGTGTGTGTGTGTGTGTGTGTGCGTGTGCACGTGCATGCATGTTCATTCACGCACACATTACCTGTTGCAAAAAATACCAATGTAATAACAGTCCTGAAGGTGAGATACATCTTTTCTTGGCATACCTTGACCTTCCACATTCTTCCCATCCTAGACCTATTCAGAGGAGTGCCTAGATTGTTTTTAACTAATTTCAGTCACAGAACCTAAGTTCAGAAAGCACAGCTGGCGTGGCCTGCAAAGGAGTACAAAGCAGAATGCAGTGCTCTGTGATGCTGGAGCCATATGGGAAGGTCCCGGGTTTACCTCTGGGGGTCTCCCTGTACATGCTGGGTGCCCATGGGTGCCTGTGATTCCAGCTGACTGAGGCTGCAAGCAGGACTGCAGCATGCAGACCTCACTGGGGGTGCCTGTCTGTTTCTCTGTGTCCCTCTCTCACAGAAGATATAAATATATAAACTATTTTTGTTTTGAAGAGAATTTTTGCTATAGGGCATGTGCGTTCTCTAGAGAGACATAAAGCGATAAATCACTCCCAAGAGGGGTTATGCTGCAATCCCTTCTCTTCTATTCTCCTTTTGGGATTTTGGGTATGCATGCACAGGTGCCCGGAGTGAGTTTCAAACCACCAGGATTTGAGCTGCGGTCAACCATGTGGGAGTCCAGTGCCTTAACCACTACATCAACTGCTGGCTCCAAATATATAAACTTTTAAAAAATATCCATGCTTAGGAAAAAAGAAAAGAAAAAGAAAAAAAGGAAGCATAGACCTTAGCATCTTCCTGCTAGAATCATTCTGGGCCCACAGTGATGAACTACGGCATCCGCTGGTGAGAACAGACTCTTTCAACCCTGGGGTAGATGTGGCTTCCCATGCTCCTTCCAGCAGAGCCTAATCTTCTCAGCTCTGCAAGACTTCCTGGATGCAGTGAGGCCGAATAACAAACCCCAACCCCTCAGAGAAAGGTGCCCTGGTTATTAACCACAACCGCGGAGTTTTATGATTTTATGCAAATAACCCACGCTGTCTCTGCCTTCCTTTTTTTCTCAGCAGAAATCGGCAGCTCATTCCCATTCCTACTTCTATCATACATCCCAGGGGATCCTGTGATGCAGTGGGAGAAAGCTATTCTCTGGAGGAGCAGCCCTGGGGAAATTGAGCAGCAAAGGAACTAACATTTATTGAGCTTCTACTTTGTAGCAGGCTCTTTACACAGATTAGCTCGTTTAATGGAGGGTTGAGAACCAGGGCTCTGGAGTCGGAAAGATTTGGGGCTGGATTCTGGCTCTGCCACTGGCTGGCTGTGTGTGGCCTTGGGCAAGTGCCTTAATGTTTCCCGGCTTTAGTTTCCTCAACTGCAAAATGGAGGAAAATATTATCTACTTCTCAGCATCCCGTGGATTAAATGAGATAAACGCAGCAAAGCTCTTGGCACCTCAGAAGCACTCAATAACGTTCACTCTTATTATTAGCAAACCTCCAAAGTAACCCAGATTTATAGATGAAGAAACTGAGGGGTTCAGAGAGGCTAAGTAGATGGCCAGGGGCAATGGTTAAGGACCCCAGACTCCAGCCCAGCTGACTCCACTTCTTCTGAATCGTGAGCTGGGAGGATAAGAGCCTCAGCTCAGCCTCTGCAAATTCCAGATGGGTGTGCAGCCCCCTGGGGTACAGCTGGTGCACCCTCCTTCCTCAGGCGGCCAGCGAGAAGGCTTTCGGGTAGTGGACATCTTTGCCAACATGACTCTTGGCCCCTGGTCTTGGTTGGGGCTGTGATGGGAGTAACATCTCCACCTGTGTCCTGGGAGGGAGGGGCACCACCAACACATCTCAGTCCGCTCCACACTGGCAGTCCCTCTCCACATATCAGACGTGAGTCCACACCCCCTAGATCTAGAGAGGGACACACTCACCTCTCATGGGGAAGGGGCTGGCTCCTGTTGGCAGGTTTTATTTCCAGTTCACTGTATGTGAAACGAATCAGAGAGATACAGGTGTAACCCACCATACAGGGGTCTGAGAGAGAGGGGAAGACACGATACGCTGGCTGCAGACTGGGTAGGAACAGGGAGCCCAAGAGAACTCGAGAGGACTGGACCCCAAAGTGGGCCAAGGGGTGGTGGTTCCTGTGACAGGCTAGAGAGTGTGGATCTGTATGAATGGCCGGAGAGCTGGAAACAGCGGTTCTCAAAGTGAGAGGGTTCAAGGACCCAGATCAGCTGTCCTCAGGAAGGACAAGGCCCGAACATGGGGGTGGAGATGGGGGGCTGAATTTCCTTCTGCAAACAGCTGTTCTCCTTGTCCCCGAGAGAATAAAGGGGACATCAGAAGCCCGGATGGCGAACCAGCCCAGTGGTGACACGCTGCCCAAGCAATGCTACATTCAAGAGGGCAGGTTTAGTTCCCAGGCTGACCTGGACGACTGATTACGCATGCCCATGACGGTCCTGACCACCTGCGAAGGCAGGGGTGGGGGGTCACAGCCTGCGCTGCTACACAGAGTACCTCTCTCTTTCTCTATTCTCATGAAAGAAAGAAACTTTAAAAAAGAAAAGTAACCCAGATGGTGAGGAAGGAACTGCTCCAGAGACAGAAGCCCTGCCCCCCAGTGCTGGCATGCTGTCATCACCCTCCCATCTGTGTACCCCCTCCAGTCTGGCCACCCTTTCCCCCCACCCACCCCTCATGCGCTGTAAGTTCTCCTTGTGAGAAGGCTCGCCTCGGCAGCCGAACCCCACTCCAGTTCCCGGGCCCAAACCAGCGGCACCTCCCTGAGGAAGCATTCCCTATACACTCCCACACTGCTCGCGGTGCTGCTAACATTTATAGTCTAAATCACACAGTTTAGCACTTGGTTTTAAATACTGTCTGGTATTATTCCCTCATTATTTCTTCTGCGAGTTAAGTTCTGCCTCCCCAACTGCTCTGTAGGTTAGGAGTAACGATGGGTCTTATCTTCTTCCTGTTCCCCCCAACCCAGCACCCCCACAACCCCGGCCTAGGGCAGTGCTCCAAAGTACTTGTTGGGTCAGTACTGACTGGCTAAAATCACTTCGACGGCCACAGTCCATTGGTCAGAACTTCCCAACGGGCCACTTAGCGGAAGGCTGGAGTGAATAGCCAAAATCTGGGGGTTCAAAAAGGCGGCTCATGGCACGGTCCCAAGGCCTAGTGGTTAAGGGAGCAGGACCCCACATGGCTCACCATGCGGTTCCAATCCCAGTTCTGGCAGCTTGGAAAACACACTGGACACATGTACATGCATGCCCCACATCCCAGCCTGATGGAGAAATGGAGGAGGGACTGTGGCGTGACTGTGTCCCTCCCCCTCATGCTCTCTCTCTGGTGAGCACACACACCCTCTGGCTTAGACACAAAGAATAAGAAGTCAGATCATGGCCCCGGATGGTGGCGTAGTGCCCTGCAAAGCTCACCCACGTGGGAAGGTCCCAGGTTTGTGTCCAATGACCTGTCTGGGCATACACAAAGAATAAGAAGTCAGATCATGGCCCCGGATGGTGGCGTA
The DNA here is from genome assembly GCF_000334495.1 of Tupaia belangeri chinensis. Lineage (NCBI taxonomy): Eukaryota > Metazoa > Chordata > Mammalia > Scandentia > Tupaiidae > Tupaia > Tupaia belangeri. Next base: position 3,002,966 of record NW_006160147.1, read on the forward strand.
GTGCCCTGCAAAGCTCACCCACGTGTCCAATGACCTCTCTGGGCATGCTGTACACGTGTGTACTGATGACCCAGGGCAGGCAGAGGCTGGGGTGGATCACAGCATTAAGACCCTGTTGGTAATGGAGTGTCGTTTGCCCATCCGTCTGTCTTTCCTCTCATTGAATTTAAAAGTAAACTTCTTTTTTCATTAAAAAAAAAAAAAAAAGCCAGATCATGTCACCCATGTCATTCCAAATCCCACAGAGGCTGTCTTTCTTACTCAGAGACAAACACCAAACTCCTCAGCCAGCTTCAGAGCTTTCTAAGACCTGGCCTCCTCATTATTCTCCAACCTCACCTATTCCTCTGCTCACCCTCTGCACACCAGCCAGATCGGCCTCCTCAGCGTGCCTCAGACTCACTAGGCACGGCCCTGCCTCCTGGCCCTTGCACCTGCTGTTCCCTCTGCCCTGCCGCCCCGTGGTCTCCTTGTTTTCACTCAGACGTCGCCTTCTCTGCGTGGTCTCCACCCTAAACAAAATGACTGATTTCCCTCCTCCCAGCACATCTTTCTATCCTATGCCCCTTCCTTGCTTTATTTCCTCTCTCGAGCACTTACCACTCTCTGGCAGGCTATTTCTGCTGTAAGTTTATTTTACTGTGTCCTCAGACAATAAGGCAGAGATCTTCGCCTGCTCACGCGTTCCTGTTTGCACCCCTCGGGCCTGGCACACGGCCTTAATGTAATAAACACTTGCTGGATGAAGAGACTTCAGTCCCGGCTTGTGTGAGGTGGCAGGGGCATGACTGTGCTCGGGGTAATGGACAGGACAATTCTGTATCCCTTGGAGAACGGGAGGCTGCCGTTCGACCCCTGGGCCCAGCACTGGGGAGGCCCCTTCTGGAGCTGTGTGAGCCCCAGCTCCCTTCACCCCCCTGAGAGGCCTGCTAGAAGTGGACACGGGGGGAAGACAGTGGTGCAGTGGTAAGGCAACTGGGCCCATGTGAGAAAGGTCCTCAGTTTACATCCTGCGACCTCCCTGAGCAGGCCGGACATGTGCATGTGTGTGTTTGTGATCCGGGTCAGGGGAGCAGGGGGGTGGGTCACAGTATGAAGACCCTTTGGGGGGTGCCTATCTCTCTCTGATGGGAGAAATACATAATAAAATAAACAATAACTAATAAAATAAGAAGTAGAAGGCATGGTTGAGGCGTGGTAGCAGCTGGGCAGGATGAAGTGTCAAGCTCTCCTCTTCTCCCTTTCTCCTACGCAGCTTCTAAATATCGAGCCTGCCTGCCAGCTGCTCCTCTGTGGTCACTCCACCTTCCGGGCATCACTGCCCCGCCCTCCCCGGCCACGGCAGGCATCCACACCTACCTTTGAACCCTCACTTGGAGAGCACCTCATAGAGGACTGTACTTTCCTGCCTGTCCTCTCTTTTTCTCTTTATTCTCTTCCCCCCGAAAGACTAGACGAGACACCCCCTTTTCCTGGGAGACCTATTCTGGTTGCCTAATGATCACTGCCCCTTCTTCCTAGGCTTTCTCCTGAAGGCTCTGCCTTGTAAGATGTTTGTAAATAGAAACGACTGTACTTGCTCTGCCCAAGACACACGAGCTTGCATTGTTAGAGATGTCCTACTCAGCGCGAATCCCGAGCCTCCCCCATCTCCCTCCACCTCCTCAGGTCTGTACCTCCTTCTCTGTCTCCTAGCAAGTTCGGTTGTGCTGGTTCCCCCACACACGTCTGTGGGTACCCCTCTCAAGGTCCAGCTTCTCTTAGGCCACTGGTTCCAGAGCAGCCCTGAGGCACTTAGTTGAGACCAAAGGAGACAATGCTGGGTTCCAAACATCATGTCCAGCCAGAGTGGGGGGGGATCATAGTGCAGACCTTAGACGGTTCAAAGGTGGGGGAGACCCTCTTTGAAGATCTCCAAAATGAGAAAGGCAGCATTGATTTGGACAGCGCTTGGGAGGGAGGAGAATGGGCTAGGAGCACCTGGGGTGGCGAAGCAGCAGAGGCCCTGCAGCAGAAAGGGGGGCTAAGGGTCCTCCTTGTTTTTTTCCAGATCTACATCCTTGAGCAAATCTCGGTCTCAGTTTCCTCATGTTTAAATCAGAGATAACAAAAAGGCCTGAGGGTGGTGTGGGGGTAAAACACCATGCTCTGCAAGGCTGACCCACATGGGAAGGTTCTAGAGACCTCCCTGAGTATGCTGGGCATATGTGGCAACAACCTAGGGCTGGCTGAGGCTGGGGGTGGATCGTGCATCAGGAGTGCAGTCTCTCTCTCTCTCCTCTCCCTGTCATAAAGTTTTTAAATAAACTTAACAAAAAAATTAAAGGTAAGATTACCTACCTACCCAATGGGGTACTTTAAGGGTTGAACGCGATAATGCAGGTACAGTCCTTGGCAGGGTGCCTGGCACAAATAAGGGCTCCATTAATGCCGGGCGCGATTAGCATTTCTGCCACTCGAGAGGTGGAAGCCGAGCACGTGCTGCTGCCCCAGGGACCCTCTGCCTGCTCGTCGTTCTGGAACTCCCTGCAAGTCTATCAAATGCTGAGCAGCAGGGAAGGTGTGGGTGGAAGAACATACAGAGAAAAATTCCAAACCAAACCTGCTTAAACTCACCTCCAAAAAGGCAGCCCTCTCGGGCCAAGGCACCTCCCGAGTCCCCAGAAAAGCCAGAAACCAGAGGACAAGGTGGCTCTAGGTTGGGAGCAGAGTGTGTTTGATGACTTAGAACACATAGGAAGTCAAAGTCATGAAGCCGAACTCAGCAGGGATGCCCCAGGTCCCAGGTCCCGAGGCTGACTGTTTTAGACCAAAGAGTGTGGGGATGTTCTGGGCAACCAGCCAGCCCCACTGGAAGCCCAGCTCCCAGCACTGGAGACAAAGAGGCCAAGGGGGGACGAATCAGTGGTGTTACTGGCATCCTTAAAGGACAACACCCACACAGAATGATGCCTTTTCATACCCAGTTCCTGTGCCCCAAATATACCAGCACCAATGTCCCCAGGTCCACCACCTCTGTTTGGTTGACTTCTTTTCAAGTCTTGGCCCAAACCTCATATCCTTTTGCCCAAACAGGCAATGCTTTCCTAATCTGCAGACAGAGGCAGCCACCTCTTTATCTGCCTCCCCGTAGCACTTGTCTCATCACTGTCTGCAGGACTGACCCCCCCCCATATTGATAATAACAATAATAATAACACATCTCATTTCCTGGATGCCAGACAGCCTACTAAGCTCATTACGTATGTTACATCATTTCATCACACAATTCTACAAAGACGGTACTATTAGTATCCCATGTACAGATGAGAAAATGAAGGCACAGAGGTTATATGACTTGCCCAATGTCACCCAGCTTAAAGTGGGGGCTCCTGGTCAGACCTAGAGCTGTGCGGCTCCAGGACTTGTACTCTTAGTATGAACTCCTTGAAGGCAGGGGCGACATCTGAGTCATGTCTTTGTTTCTAGCACAGAGCTGAGCACATGTAGATGCTTAGACAGCCCTTCATCCCCCTGGGATGGAGTATTAACAGGTGGCAGAGGAGCAGGCAGGGTGCAATGGTAACACCACGGGACCCATATGGGAAAGGTAGTGGGTTTGCATCCTGGGGCCTCCCTGAGCATGCTGGCCATGTGCACGTGTGTGCTATGATCCACGCTTACCATTCAGTAAACATGCACCTGACTGAGAACTTCATGAGGTTTCGCCCTCTGAGCCACAGAGACCGAGATCCTCAGGGATTGTAAGGCCCTCTTTCTAGTCGGGCCTCTCGTAGCAATTCAGACACAGCTGCAGTCTGTCCTGTCTGGTTGTGTCTTTCTTCACGTTTCTTGTCTTCTGTTTCTTGTTCCTCAGTTTACCTTCTGCTGGTCTTCCTTCTGTTCCTTGGTCATGCTCCCCATTTCCTGCCCCGTTCCAGCCTCAGACATCGTTCCTGTCTTTCC
>NW_006160147.1:3006941-3010676 GCF_000334495.1 Tupaia belangeri chinensis
CCTGGCAGGCTCCAAAGCTCCCACCCCCGCCCTTTGCCTTGGAACCTCTCTCTCTCTCTCTTTCTTTCTCTTTTTAAGTTTGCCAGGGGGCATGTGAGCTCACCCAAGTCAGAGAGAAAGAGATTGAGAGGGAAAGTGAGAAATCACCCCCCAGAGGGGATGGTCATTCTGCAATCCCTTCTCCATTCTCCTCCTGGGATTTTGAGCACACATGCACATGTGCCCAGCATATTTTTCAAGCTGCCAGGTCCAGGACTCAGACAGCCCAGCCACATAGGATCCGGCTGCCTTAACTTCTGCGCCACCCGTTGGCCCGCCCTGGAGCTTTTCTAAAGGGTCTAGACTGCCAAGGAGGCTGGGAACACGAGAGACACTGACTCACTAGGCTGGACATGGACGAGGCTCTACACTCCGACACTAATGAAGACGGCACATTCCCATCAACTCTACCAGGAGGCACGTATGTGGTGGGGGAGAGGGAGAGCTGCCTGCCTGCAGCTTGTTGCACATCTGCACAAGCTCAGAAGTCACTCCCTCTCCCAGGGTCCCAACTCTTCCAGGAAGCCTTCCCTGATCATTTGAGAAAAAGTTAATTCATACAATCATTCAGCAAATCTTTGTATATGGTAATATTCTAACCAGAGAGACAAGGCCCACTCCAGAGGTTAGGTTAAAACATGAGCCTCAGTACAGCTGTGCACGTTTCCAGATGTCACAGACATCAGCTGCAGAGAGTGGTCAGTGATCTCCAGATGGAAATCTGTGTGACCTCGGCACATGGATCATTGTCTCTGGGCCTCACTTTCCTCAGCTAGAAAACAGGGGATGATAGTGCAGACCTTAGACGGTCGTAAGGGAGATTGAACAGAATAACTTTTGCGAAGCTCTAAACACAGATGGGTGCTTCTCTGTCTGAAGCCCCCAGCCTTCTGTTCAGCCTTGGTCTCCCAGATAAATGGTGAGATGTAAACTGGTCCAGCCTTTTAGGTCAGAAATGTCTTCAGTGGGCCAGCACATGGCATATTGGTTAAGGTGCTGAACTCCCAGATGGCTGACGGCAGCTCGAGTTCTGGACTCAGTGGTTCGAAACTCACACCAGGCACATGTGTGTGCATGCCCAAACTCCTGAGAGGAGGCTGGAGGAGAAGGGATTGTGGTGTGGCCATCCCTCCCAGGGGGGCAGGTGATTTCTCACTTTCTCCCTCTTTGTTTCTCTCTGATGAATGTACATGCCCTATAGCAAAAAATCTCTCTAAGATTAAAAGAAAGAAAGAAATGTCTTCTGGATGGGGTGACTTCAAGGTGCCGGGTAAGGAGGCAGGTCCGGCACAGTGGCAAGGTGATTCGGTGTGATGATGATGGTAATTCACAGGGATTGTTCACACTCGTCCCCTTCCCCCTCCATGCTGTGGGTCTTTGAGAGAGCCTAGAGGGCACAGAATGAATCATCCAGCAAGTCTAGAGATATGTGTGGTTCTGTCCAAGACATGGAGGTTTGCTTATTGCTGTAGCCTCAGCTCCTAAAATAGTGCTAGATACGTAGTAGGTGCTCAATAAATAGTTATTGAACGAACGATTTTTTTAAAGCAACAGATCTTCTTTTTCCTTTCAAATAAAAGGAACAAGGGGATGAGGAGTTAGAGGAGCAAGTGAGTAACAGCAGGATGCAGGGGACATGGGGGCCCGGAAGTGCGGCTGGCAGGGCTGCCAGCCTGGGCTGCTCTGCAAGGGGCTGCAGCAAAGCCAACAGTGCGTGCTCCCACCGCCAGGATGTGTCGGAGGACTGCCTGACGCCTGCCTGTGGCTTAAGCTGCAGTCTCCGGGAAGAGCAAGAGCAGGGAAAGGTGGAGGAGAGACGTCTGGGGGGAGAGGAGGGTGACAGGAGGGAGAATGGCGGGAGGGGAAGGGGAGATGTTTGAGGGGAAAAGAGTGAAGGAGAGAGAAGGGGCAGCAGCGCCAGGAGAAGGAGGAAGGGGAGAGTCAGTGGGGCACTTGCCATCCTAGCCTGGGCGAGATTCATCTGAGCAAATCTGAGTTCTCACCACCATCAGTGTCTCCCTTGGGCTAGGCAGTATTAGGGGAGGGTGTGGATTTGGGGGTGCTCCTAGGGGCTGGTTCCTGGGCAGGTCTCAGTCTGAGGCACTGAGGCCTGTGGTTGCATCCCAAATACTGAGGTCCCATCCCAGGTCCAGAGGGACCCCAGGGCAGGAACTGACTCAGCCTGAGTCATCCCAGGAAAACACCAAGGGCCCGGGAGGGTCAGACCCCTGGCTGGCTGTTCCCCTCTTTACACCCTTTCCCCACAATAGCACCTGGTCACTCACATGTGACTGCTCTGGTAGCAATAGGGCCCACAGGTAAGGGGACCTCAGTGCCCCACACACAGCCCTGACATGACCCTGCCCACCCCATGCCCAGAATTCCTTTCTGGAGGGACCTTGGAGAGCAGTGGGCAATGGGAGGAGACCTGGCCTTCTCCCTCGGGCAGAGAACACTGGGCCAGAGCCCTTTCAGGCTGGTGGGGCAGGGGACAGGAGCCTGCCAGGGGCGTGAGTGTATGGAAAGACCTAGATCTTCCTGGATGATGGACACCCAACTGCAGGGAGCCACGTCCACTGTCCTGACCAGGGAAGCAGTTCTCCCACTACCACACCTCCTGGGGTCTTCAAGCAGGAGGCCTGCCAGTCCATCTCTGGCAGCTGAGCGCCATGCCCAGCCCGCCCCCTCCAGCCCTGCCAGTCGCCCAATTAGAAGCTGCGTTGGCTCCAACAGATGGGGGCTGCGGCAGCCTGAGGAACAGAGCACAAAGCCCAGCTGACATTTTCCTTCCTGTTCCTGTGGTGGGGGAGGAAGGGCAGGCACAGAGGGGGAGCACAGCAGCACCCCTCGGGCCCACGCCCCGGGTCCAGGTCTCCTGCACCTGCCTAGCTTCTCAGCTCAACCCCAAATAGAGCTCTCTGTTCCCTCTCACCCAGCGGTCACTCGCTGGCTGGGCAGCAGGAGCCTGCGCTGCCCTTCGCCAGCAGGACAGACGGCCCACCTGTGGCTGGCCACCCAGCCTGTCTCCCAGGTGCTGCGAGGGGCTCCGTGCTACCCCTCCGTTTCCACTTCCCACTCTCAGAGCCCCCAGGCTGAGCCCAAGGATGGCCCATCCCCCACTCAGGATGTTCCTGTCCCCTGTCCCATACCAGGCTGCGGGCGGACCCAGCCGCTGGCCCGGGAGGAACCTGGTTACTGGTCCCAGACACTTCGGACAGACCCAAGGCCACCTTGTCTCTCTGCGCGGACACTCGAGCTCTAAGCAAGAGAAAGCCCCTGAGTCTGGGGTGCCTCCACCCTGCTTGTGCGACCCTGTCACGCCCTCTCTAACCTCTCTGCCACCTCTATGCTCCGCGATATCTCCAGCGCCCCGCTGTATCCAACAACAGTTAGGGGGTGGTTCGCGTCGATGGGACCCAGAGACCCCCCCCCCCGCCGCTCGGGTGCAGCGGGAGCAGCCTGCCACCTTCTTTGCATTCTCCGGCCCTCCTTCCCTCTCCCCTGCCGGCCGTCTCCTACCCAAGTCACCAGCTTCCCTGCAGGCATCTCGGCGGAAGGCAGCGGCCCGGCCCTCCCGCGGTCCCCCACCGGGCCGGGCGGAGCTGCGGTGTCGCCGGGCGGGAGTTGGGCGCCCCGAGGCGGCCACTCCAGCCGCTCCCGCCCCTGTCCCCAACTGCCCCAGCTGCCTCGGGCCCC
>NW_006160147.1:3010828-3024613 GCF_000334495.1 Tupaia belangeri chinensis
GGGCGCGAGCCGGCGCTCCCTCCGGCGCGGTGGCAAGTGCACCAGGCAGGCCCCCGCGGAGCCCCGCGCCCCTCCGCGCGCGCCCCTCCTCCCCGCTCTCGCTCGCCCTCCTCACTAGCTTCTCCGCCGCTCTCCCAACCTCCCCAGCCCACTCTGGTCGCCTCCTCCCAGTCTGCCTGCCTCGCCAACCCCCTCCAGTCCCGCTGCCATTTTAACTCTTGAGTGGCCAGAGGCCCCCTCTGCTTACCGCACACGCGCGCGAGCGCGCGCGGGCACACACACACACGCACACACTCATCCCGGAGGAGGGCTTGGGTGGGGCCAGATGCTGAAGCTGAGCTGTCCTTGTGCCTTTATACAGAGGCTTGGCAGAGAGAAAAAGGGGCAGAGCGCCCGGGTCTGGAAAAGAGTCATCGGTGTCTCCCTTAGAAGCTAGGCAGTGTTGGGGGAGGGTGTGGATTTGGGGGTGTTCCTAGGTACCTGGCTCTGGGTAGGTCTCAGGCATGGCTTGCATGGCTTTTCTGATATTGTCTCTGACCCTCTGGCAAAGGGCAGGAGGACAAATGGGAAACTCAGCAGCTTTTAAAGGACAGGTGTGGCTCACAGGCACCTGCATCTAAGACCGCAGATTGGTGCTATCCTCTGGGGGTGGGCAGTGCTCCGGATGGTGCTACCCTCTGAAAGCTGAGGGTGATGGGAAGACCACCTAGTGAGCCAGCTAGAGCGGTCCATGAGCTTGGGCACCTCTCACCCTGAAGAGAGGAGAGCAGTACCTGGTGAGTTCTCATGCCGCTCCAGCCCTGCCTCCTGACCTGGACAGATCCCATCCTGGCTCTCCATAAAGGAGGCCAATCTCAGTAAGACTGAGGCAGGAACTGGTGGGCCTGCTCAGGGGTTCTCTTCCCTGCAGGTTGAGCACCATGAAGACTGGGAAGGAGCCCATCCATGCTGCACTGGGTGTTGGGATGTTGCCTGGTGCTTAGAAAAGCCTGCTCATTGCCACTGGTGAGGGCTCAGGAGAGTGGGCCTCCTACTGGATGGAGGCTTCAGGCCCTTGCCTTGGCAGGACCTTCAGGCTAGACGACTCAGAAGGGACACCATAAGCTCAGCTCCATGGCCAACCTCTCTCGAGCCAGCAGAGTCGACAATGGGGTAGTTGCTGAGGTGGAGCCACTACCGGAAGAGGGATCCCTGGGCTTCCCTGGGCTTGTTCCCTCTATCCCATGCTTGAGCTCAGTGTCTCCTGGGAGCTGAGCCCTGCACAGAGCCCAGATTGAATCCAGGCAGTTTTCCGGTGACCCTTTCTTTCCAAGGATACGACCAGCGATGACTACCATGCTTGGAGGCTTTTGTAAAGTCGACTTGGAAGTCTGGGTGTGCTGTGCGCAGAGGGGCTTCTCAGTTTCATATACTCAGTAAGTGCACATTACACACATTAGGCCCCGCCCCTGCTTCCCCACCCCCTTTACCCTGCTGTGGAGCATAATGGCCTCAAGGCACTTGGAAGGACAAGTTGGAACTATACCAAACAAATTTTAGCATTTCAAGGCAATGGAAATGCCATAGAAATACAGAAAGAAAAATGCCATTATGGGCTTGGGTTATTCATGGAAGGTTTTGCAGAGAACTTGAGCTCCCAGCTGAGCCCAGCTGGAGCATAGGATTGGAACTAGTGGAGAAAGTGGGAATCAGCCAAAGCAGGCAAGTAGAGATAAGTGAGTAGACTGAATTAGGGGCAAGGAAGAGAAATGATAGCACTGCTATTAGATGCTGGCCTTTTATACACCTCTTTCATCCTCTGAGTTGACTCATAGCCCCACTTAACAGGCAGGGGAGTGGAGGCTCGGTGAGTACAGGGAGTAGCCCAAGATCTCCAAGCAGAATCCGAGAGCCCTCATCTTCACGGAGCTCATGCTACAATGGCACATCGAGTATGCAGAGTGGGAGCAGCTGGAGAAGGGCTTCAATGGCCAGGCTCGGAGTCCAGCCATGGCCAGTGCAGGTGATCTGGGATGAATGAGGCAGGAAGAGGGGAGGCTGCAGAGGTGGCTGTTGCAGACACATGGGCCAGAGTGAAAACGGAGACCAAAGCATGGGACTTTGTCAAGAGACGTTTTTTTTCCCCAAGATTTTTGCCACAGGGCACATGAACTTGCTGAGAGAGATGGAGAGAGGAAAGTAAGAAATCACCCCCAGGGGGAATGGCCACACCACCACCCTTCTCCTCCAGTCTCCTCCGGGGACTTGGGGCACGCACACACGACCCGTATGATTCTCAAGCAGCCAGGCATAGGACTTGAACCAGAGTCGGCCATGTGGGATCTAGTGCCTTAACTACCTGCTGGCTCCCAAGAAGACTTTCTTTATAGAACTTTGTTCTGACTTATTGAGTCTGACTGAGTGAAAAGGTTAAAACTCCAGGGGTTACTCCGGCAGTAACAGCTGATTAAGCAAAGCCATATCCACATGGAAGTCCAGAGGTTCGGTTCCCTTGTAGACCTGGATGTGCACCCAGGATCCTGGCTGGTTGGGGAGACTGGGGGAGTGGTAGTATGGTCTCTCTCTCTGCTTCTCATTCTCATGAAAGGAAGGAAGAAACGTTAAAAACAAAAACCAAACTTGACTCTAAGCTTTTAAGCCCAAGCCAGTGGAGCCACCTTCCCAGCCTGAGGGCTGATGTGAACATGTACAGACTGGTCGTGGGAGGGAGGGCTTTCAACAGTCCTTACCATCTCCGTGATCCGAGAGGACTCGCACCAGTGCCCCCGCCTCCCAATACCCATGATCACTGCCTAGTGTGTGTGACCTCCCAGCCACAGGGACAGTTTGTGAGGGCTAAAACTATTGCATCTAGCATTGTACCTTTAGGATTGTGGGGGACCAGCAGGTGGCGTAGTGGTTAAGGCGCTCAACTCCCACATGGCCTACCACGGTTTGAGTCCTGGACCCGGAAAAGCATAAAACTCACACCAGGTACATGTGTATGTGTGCCCCAAATCCCGAGAGGAAAATGGAGGAGAAGGGATTATGGCATGGCCACGCCCTCCCAAGGGGTGGGGATAATTTCTCGCTTTCTGTCTGTCTCTCTCTGTCTCTCTTTGTATCTCCAGCGAGTGCACATGCCCTATAGCGAAAAATCTCTCTCTAAAAACAAAAAAAAGAGTTGCTCAGTAACTGATTTTGAAAGAATAAACGGGGTAAAAGACAAGGAGCACTGGTCCTGAGGGGCCGACCCTACAGACAGGCTGGGTAAAGCACAGGGAAGTGGCCTCAGCTGGGAGACAAGAATGGGAAGACCTTTCTCTTGAGCTGACTCCAAATTTCTTACAGCCCACTGGAACTGAAAAAGGAGCATAGGTTTTAGAGTCAGAAACTAGGTTTGAAATTCTGCTTTCTACTTATTCTGTGCTGCTTCAACAAAAATACCGAACTTCTCTGAGTTCTGACGATTTCCTGTGTAAAAATATTCATTCAAATAACAGGAGTTAATACTCACTGAGCATCTATGACCGGCAAGACAGGGTGCTAAATGCATTTATGCATCATTTCAGGAAAATGCCACCAACCCTAGGACTCTGGAGACAGGAGAAACGCAAGAGTCAATGTTTACGTAACTCGTACATAATAGAGCTGGGATCTGAACTCGGGGTCATCAGACGGCAAAGTCCAAACACCAAGCCAATTCCCCCAGCACTTAGCGGGGATGAGGATGGCAGGAGGGAAGAACTCACACTCACAGGACTTTTGTAAACACAGCAAGGGTTACACATGCCTGGCCGAGAACACGTATCAGGCACACCACGCACCCCAGTAAATGGTAACCATTTTTCACTCATCCGGCTCCCATGGTGCCATTCTGAGCCGGACGCTTTCCCGGGAAAAGACACTTTCCCAGTTGTTTGGAACACTTAAGTAATTACCCAGAGGCTTTAATGGCCCTGTTATTGACCTTTCACCCTCCACATTAAATCTCTGGCTTTAGCTAGGCATAATTTCCTGTCAGGAAGCCTGGGACTCTGACATCAGAGTGTCTCAGAAGAGCGATGCTGGGATTACACACCCCTAGAAGCGATCCTTGCTCAGCTCCATTTGGCTCTTTAATACAGAGATCCTGGCACAGAACTGTGGTCGTGCTGTTTGTGCGATAGGGGCTGTGCGGGGCGAGGCTCCCCCTGGAGCCTGACTGGTGAGTGGAGTCAGAAAAGGGAGGCTGGGGTGGAGGTGCCCCATCCTCAGTGGGCCTTTCATACTGGGTGTGGCCTCTGCCTGTCTTCCGCCTTGGGAGATGCAGGAGGAGGCCCGGAGTCACTGAGAACTGCTGTCCCACTGGTGACCCAAGAGCCAGAGACTGGCCTCAGAGCAGTGATCCTCAGCCTTAAGAATCACCTGGAGATGGGCATGGAGCAGGTGGCATGGAGGTTAAGGCACTGAATCCCACGTGTCTAGCTACACGGTTTGAGTCCAGGCCTGGTGGCTTGAAAATCACATTGGTCATGTGTGTATGCACCCAAAATCCTGAGGAGAGACTGGAGGAGACGGGATTGCTGAGTGGCCATCCCCTCTGGGGAGTGATTTCTCACTTTCTGTCTGTCTCTCTCTCTCTCTGTCTCTTTCTGGTAAGTACATGTGTCCTATAGCAAATGAACAAAGAAACAAAGCAAAAACAAACAAACAAACAAACAAAAGGCTCACCTGGAGTGTGTCAGTGGTAGAGGCACTCATTGTCCTCCCAGAGTCAGATTCTACGGCTCATGGAGTCTGCAGTTCGGACAAACTGTCCAGGTGATTCTGACTCAGGTAATTAAATGGACCTTGCTTTGAGACACACTGGCCTGTGGATGCCCACTGCCCTCTGCTCTCCCGCCTGGGCTCACTGTGTGCAGAGCCTTGGACTCCGGGGTGTTGAGGAAGAACAAGTGAAAGAACACGGGGTCACATCCACGGGCAGGTTGACCAGGAAGCTAATGAAGCTTAAGCGTTAGGGTATCCCCCCTACCCTGCAGAGGAGAGGAGAGTTGGGAGTTATAGAATGTTCCGAGGTGAGGAGGGGAAATCTGTTTGCAAACAGGAAGCATTTTTATGTAAGCATTGCTAGTCAGCTGAGTGAATGAAGAGGTACCAGAGAACTTCCAGGGCTGACGTAAATGATTGTGATCTTCTTTCTAGTTCTAAAAGGATATTATCAAGGGGCTTACTTTGTGTTTATTATTTGATGTTCTTGAGGACCCCCAAACCTGGATTTCTCTTGGCCCCTGCCCTCAGAGCGCCCCCAGAATCCACAGACACCCTTGGGACACAGAGAATCAAAAAGACAGAGGACATTGCAGATGGCGCACTGTGTGAAGCTGCAGGGAGCCCTCACGTTGATCTTGGGCTATGTTCCTGGGAAAGGCATTGCAGGTAAGAAGAGACGTAAGTTGAATTCGGTTTTGCCCAGAAACAGTGTGATGATGAGAATGACGTGCCTCATCAAGGTCCTGGTGCCCAACTTTTTATAGGCTTAAGTATAAATGCTATAAACACTGCATTTAATCAACTGTAAGTGATACACCTGTGCTCTGTATTGCCTAAATCAAATTTGAGCATATAAGACAGTTAAACTGAGCAATACGGTAACCAAATCCCATTCTGTTTAATTTAATGTATTCCAATGGTTCCTGAGAGAAATGCTATTTTGGGGAGAAGAAGCTGTGGAAAGGGCTGGAGAGATTCTCTTTCCCAAGACAGAACCTGTAGAGGCAAAGCGGGGGCTCTCAGAGATCTAAAGCTGGGGACAAAGGTTTCGCGCATGTCTGGAAATGGGCCAATCAGGCAGCATCAATTGTGGGTACACATGGCTGATTCTAAAGAACGTATCTCTTAAGTCAAGGGCTGCCAGACCAGGAATGGGAGCTCCTGGAGAGGGCTGGAAGATCTGAAGTTGGAGAGCCTCTTGGAGTACTGATCTGGAAAGGATTTCCCAAGGAAGGAGTTCTTGAGAAGAGACATGGAGGCAGGAAAAGATGTTACCTTCCTGAGAGGTCAGTCCCAGGGACCCTAAAGGCCTTTCAACTTGACTTTGACCCACCTCACTATAAACCACAGGGTGTTAAGAAGACTCCATACCTAAATGCTCTTCACTGACCTCCTGTCTACTTCCTTGTTTTTCAAACTGCTGGTGGAGACCCATTAGAGGGTCACAGTAAAAACTTAAAAAAAAAGAAAAGAAAAGAAAACAGAAACATACTAGTTAATACTTTGGTTCTAGTTTCACGTAAACATTTGTGTGTGGACTGAGTTGTAGTTTTGATGTATTTCTTTCCATAGATTGCTATCAAACTTTGGCTATTATTTTTTTTTCTTTTTTGAGATATTTTTGCCATAGGGCGTGTGTACTTTCCAGAGAGAGAGAGAGAGAGAGACCACAAGACAGAAAGAGAGAAATCAACCCCCCAGAGGGGATGGCCACACCGCAATCCCTTCTCCTCCATTCTCCTCTTAGGATTTTGAACACACACACACACACACACACACACACCAGCACACATACACCCAAGCCACTGGGTCTGGTACTTGAACTGCAGTCGGCCATGTGGGAGTCCAGCACCTTATCCACTATGCCAACTGCTCACTCCCTTGCCTATTAATTTTTAAAGCCTGCAAAGAAGATTCACATGGGGTAGCCCACGTAGTAAGAATTAAGTATTTACTCAAATCTAGCTTCTTCCTTGGCATTGCTTCTGTTGTCTTCTTCTACGGTCAGATTCTGTCTCTGAGCACGTCACTTCAGAAGCAGTTCAAGGAGCAAAGGAATGGAGACTCCAGGCGTTTGAATCCTGTCCTTTCTCTCACACTTCTCTGACCCCTGAGTCTTCTATCTTGCCTTCTCCCAGAGAAGGATGTCTTTATGGTCTTATTTCCAATGTTTGAATTAATTCCAACATAGATCTGAGAGCGCAGAAGGACCTCCAGAGATCATTTCTAAGGTCTGCCCCAGCAGCTATCACCTGAGTCTATTTTTGTTTTCAAAACGAATGTTTCTGAAACTGTGTGTGCAGAAGAACCACTCGGAGGAACTGATTAGAATGCAGATCGTGGGTCCCAACCTTGGCCTGAAATGAGGCTCAGAAACCCCATTCTAAATTTTTTAGTTTGCTACATAGCATGTGTGTCCACTGGAGAGAGAAGGAAAGTGAGAAATCACCCCCCAGAGGGAATGGTCATGCTGCAGTCCCCTCTCCTCTGTCTCCTCTCAGGATTTTGGGCATGCATGCATATATGTCTGGCATAATTTTCAAGTTGCTGGAACCAGGATTCAAGCTGTGTAGCTGGCTATGTGGGATCCAGCTCCTCAACTGCCATACTACCTGCTGGCCCAGGAAACTCCATTTTTTTTTAAAGAATTACTTTATTTAACTTTATTTATTATCATTGTTATTATTATTTTCAAATTTGACCAGAGAGAGAGAGAGAAAGAAAGTGTGAAAGCAAGCCGCCAGGTCCAGGACTTGAACCAGTCAGACATGTGAACGTCCAGCGCCTTAACAAGGCTGCTAGCCCCGGAAACGCCATTTTTTTTTTTTTTTTGGAGAGATTTTCACTGTAGGGCGCGTGCGCTCGCCAGACAGACAGAGAGAGACATAGAGACAGAAAGCGAGAAATCACCCCCCAGGGGGGATGGTCACGCCGCAATCCCTTCTCCTCCATTCTCCTCTCGGGATCTTGGGCACGCACGCACACGCGCCCGGCGTGAGTTTTAAGCCACCGGGTCCGGGACGTGAACCGCGGTCGACTACGTGGGAGTCCAGCGACATAGCCATTACGCTAACTGCTGGTTCCCCGGAAACGCCATTTTTGACCAGCTATCTGAGTGATTTTGGTGCAGGTGGTCCAAGGACCTTACTGCATGGAGCACTCTTTAAACCATGGAGAAAATTCAGCTCCTTCCAGAAAGCTCTCTCCCATTCCCTCTGATTCTGATCACATCACTCCATTTCCCTTCTGCAGGAGTAGTCTTGGCTTATGCCACTCTGTGTTCATTTGCAATCATTTGCACTTTGTTTGAAAAGTTCCTTTCTCTGGGTGTCTGGCCCCCTATTAGATGATAAACTCCCCTAAGGAACTCTATCATTCATTGTCATGTCCTCAGAGTGTCCAGCGGAGGGCCTTGCCATGGTAGACTTCTCAACAAAACCCTCTCCTATATCCATCCTCCTCCCCCTCCCAGTCACAACCCCGGGGTGGGGCTCCTACCTGGGAGTGCTCAGAGGAGGCAGTAAATACCTATAGCTCCCTAGATCAAACAGCATTGTTCATTGGGTGACTTTGGCCCTGCCCAAACGTATCCCCTCATTTTATCTCTACAGGAAAAGTGAATTGGCAACAACTATTGAGTCCAGATGGCCCCCTGGGAACTGTAGCTTTATCAGGGGCTACTGTGTCTTTTTTTTTTTTTTTTTTGGTCCAGAAACACAATAGCACAGACAGAAGGGGGAGCTGCAGGGCCAGAGCTCAGTCAGGCAGCAAAAAGCCTAGGCCTGATACTCCTGAGACCCCCCCCCCCCAAGAAAACACCTTCATTTACTTTTACAACCAGAACATCTACTTAACTTTACCTACCCAGCACCTCCTTTGCCCCACCCTAGCCCGAGCTCTCCCACCCAGCCTACGGCAAGCATTCTGTGGCCTGGCTCCTGACTGGACAGAGGGAGAGAGCGCTGAAGCGGGGTGGCCTGGGCCCAGTCCTGCTCCTAGCTGAAGGGGTTCTTCGGGAGGAGGTCAGCCTGGTCCTTGCCCTGTCTTTGGAGTTAGACTGCCTGAGAAGCAGCGTGAGTAAACGTGCTGGAGCAACAGTGTGTGGTCTCAGGTGGTCCTGGGAGGCTCGCAGGAGGAGTCCAAAACCAGCCTCGGCCCCGCGTGCTCTCATTCTAAGTCCACTGATTCTGGCTTTGACTTTTTCCTTTTTCCCTCCTTCCACAATGCTCGTGGGGAAGAGATCCCACAATCCCAAGAGCCACTTGTCAAAGGGATCAACATCCTGGCTGTCAGAAAGCTCGTCCTTGGATTTCATCCCTGTTGCGTCTCTCACCGCAGGTCACATGGCTTCCTGTGTTAACCTCAGGGGAGACGAAGAACCGCCCCTCACCAGTCACCAGCCTCTGCATGGGGGCCCCCTGGGACCTTCTGGCTTCTGAAGTCTTTCTTGTCTTCTTTTCTTCAGTCACATTATCCCATCTCCTTGGCTGGACTTTTATTTTTTTTTTATTCCTGGAAGAAGAAAAATTAAAAGAGATGAGAAAGAGGAGAAACTCCCATCTCCCTGCGCTGAGGGATGCCAACTGCTCGGAGGCAGGAGCGAGGAGGCAGGCGTGAGGGGATGATCCCAAGCGCTGGGCAGCCCTCTAGTGAGCCAGGACCCTGGGCAGAGGTCCAGGAGCTCAGGTCATTGCCATGCCCTTCCACGTGAGTGGGTAGTGGCCCTAATCCTTCTCAGGCCCAGGCCCCTACCTCTGCCTGGGCAGATCCCATGCTGGGAGAGAAGATGGGCCACAGGGTGTCTGAAGAGAGGCCATCTGGCTCATCTGGATACTTCAGCCACAGAAGAGGCGGGGGTTTCAGCCTTCAGTTGGGAGAACAGAAAGCGAGGGCCCGAGTGAGGCACTCAGCTCCTCTCCTCTCCTGGAGCCCTGCAGTTTCAGAGCCGGTGTCCCCGCACAGAGTCGGTGGCTGGAGTGAATGACTAATGCATGTCATTTCCAAGCTGCTCTCTCTGCACAGGAAAGTACATTCAGATCCAGGTTTTAATTGTGTGTGATTTTAGCTGAGATGGCGTTAATTTATTTCCTTTGCTACTTCAGCGCTTCTTCCTCTTTCATCACGGTGAAATTATCTGGAATGTATTTTTTTTTTCTTAAGGACAAAGAGAAGAAGCCAATCTTGCTCCTTTCCACTGATTGAGGTTGAGAACATTTTAGGGACTGCCAGATGCTGCTTAGTGGGTGCCGCAGGATGGGGACCTTATGGTCTCCCTCCTCCTCGCCCGCCTACAGCCACATTCACCAAAGAGAACAAACACCGCACGCTGCAGGACCCTCTCACCAGGCACGCGCTGACAGATTCACGGGAGAGGGGAGTTTGCAAAACGAGCAGTGCTTTCTTCCTGGCATGACCTTCAGAGAGAAGAGCACCCTGACGTCCACTGAGGACTTCCTGGAGGAAGGAGACAGTATAATCAAAGACGAAGCGAGAGGGGGACCAGCACATGGCATAGTCCACATGGTAAACTGGAGTCCGAGTCCTGGACCTGATGGTTTAAACTCATGCTGGGTATCTGCCCATGTGTGCCCAAAATCCTGAGAGGAGAATGGGAGGAAGGATTGAGATGTGGCCTTTGGGTGGTGATTTCTCACTTTCTGTATCTCTGTCTCTCTGTTTCTCTGGTGAACGCATGTGCTCTATAGCAAAAAATTCTTAAATAAAAAAAGAAGAAAAAAAAGAGGTGCCAGCAGGTGGCGTGGTGGTTGGGGGCACTGGACTCCCACATGGCCAACTGTGGTTAGAGTCCTAGACCCGGAGGCTTGTTTTCTCACTTTCTCTCTCTCTCTCTGTCCCTCTCTAGTCAAATTAAAATGAAATAAATGAAAAAATAAAGTTAAATGAAATAATTCTTTAAAAAGAAAAAAGATGGGGTGAGCAGTACCTAGGGCTCTCTGACTTAAGTTCCCAAGGTCATGCTTTTAAACTTTGGTTGGGACAAGGTCTACCATTTGAGAACATGGTGGGATTAGGATGAATATAATGATCCTCCAACACAACGTTTAATTTCTTTTTCTTTTTATTCAAACTCTCTTTGTGGTAAACATAAAAATACCACACGTGTTCAGAGAATCTGCTGCATTTTGTTCCAGACCTTCATCCCCTGTTGAGTTACTGGTTTTTCTGTGTCTACTAGCTAAAACCATTTTGTCAAGCTTGACTTATTCTAGTGTTTACTATAAAAACAGACGGGCTGGATGGTGGTGCAGCAGTGGCAGAACCAATGGAGGAGGCCGGCCCATTGGAGAGGGTTCTGGATTTGTGTCTGGAGACCTCTTGAACACATTGGGGGGGGTGTGTGCCAACAATCTGAGACCGGCTGAACATGGTGATTGCAGTGTCAGGACCCTGTTGGGATGTTCTCATTCATGGAAGAAAGAATCTCTTTTTTGTTTGTTTTGATTTTTTGTTAGAGAGATTTTTGCTATTGGGTGTGTGAGCTCACCAGAGAGAAACAGAGAGACAGGAAGCAAGAAATCACACCACCACCACCACCCCCCCCGCCCGGGGTGATGGCCATGCTGCAATCCCTTCTCCTCCATTCTTTTCTTTGGATTTTGGTCACACACACATGTGCCCAGCATGAGTGTCAAGCCGTTGAGTCGGGAACTTGAACCACGGTCGACTATGTGGGAGTCCAGCGATGCAACCATTACACCATCCGTTGGTCCCAAGAGTCTCCCTTTTTTTACAATAAAATAAAGAGGCTGGTGGGTGGCATAGAGGTTAAGACGCTGAACTCTTATATGGCTGGATGGAGTTCGAGTCCCAGACCTGGTGGCTTCAACTTACACCAGGCACATATGTGTGCATGCCCCAAATCTCAGGAAGTAAATAGAGGGGAAGAAATTACAGCATGGCCATCCCCCCTGGAGGATGATTTCTTGCTTTCCCTCATGCTGTCTCTCTCTGCCAAACTCATGCACTCTATGGCAAAAACCTCAAATAAGTAAATAAAATTGAACTTTTACTTTCCAAATATAAATTGCAGTATCATTTGAATATGCTGTTCTAAACTCTGCTTAGGTCCCAAATTGGAGGTTAAGCTCCCCACCTATTCCCACTGAAGAACCAATGAATTACTACCCTGATATCTGATACAAGAAATCAGAAAAGCACAGCTAGGCCAGACCAGGACTAGTTAAGGACTTTTGCCTATTGTCTAAGTAGCTCTTCCCATTCTGTGAACTTAGGAT
The DNA here is from genome assembly GCF_000334495.1 of Tupaia belangeri chinensis. Classification (NCBI taxonomy): domain Eukaryota; kingdom Metazoa; phylum Chordata; class Mammalia; order Scandentia; family Tupaiidae; genus Tupaia; species Tupaia belangeri. The sequence goes on from NW_006160147.1 coordinate 3,022,819, forward strand.
CTTCATTAGTCATTCTGGCACACAATAGGAAATTCAATAAATACAAGTATGTGGAAATTACGGTATAAAGTTATTGCAATGCACTGGCACCTGCCACCTGATAAGGTGCCCCAGTATTGTTAGTCATTGTCTCTAAGGTCTCCGATACCTTGCCTTGTCCACATGCCGTAAAGTCTGCTCTCTGTTAAGCTCTTAGTTTGGGCCAGCAGGTGGCATGGTAGTTAAGGTGGCTGGATTCCATATGGCTAATTCACAGTTTGAATCCTGAACCTGGCAGATTGAAAAACACACTGGACACACGTGCATGTATGCTTGAAATCCCAAGAGGAGCATGAAGGAGAAGGGACTGCAGCGTGGCCACTGCACTTTCCCTCTGTCTCTCTCTGATGGGCACATGTATCCTATAGCAACTTTTTAAAAAGAAGCCCTTGCTAGTGAACTGATAATTGTCTTTTTTCTCTTAATATGTGATCGTTATGTATAATTTGCCAGAAGACACATGTACTCACAGGAAAGAGACAAAGAGAGGAGAGGCAAAGAAAGCATTTGCACAGGGCCAGCAGGTGGCGTGGTGGTTAAGGGAGCTGGACTCCCACAGGGCCGACCTCAGTTCAAGTACCAGAACTGGTGGCTTGGTTTCTACCTTTCTCTCTCTCTCTCTCTCTCTCATTCTTCCCCTCTCTGGTAAAATTAAAATAAATACATAAATACATAAAATAAACTTAAGTAAAATAATCCTTAAAAAAAAAAAGACAGAAAGCACTTGCTATGGGGGATGGTCATGTGCAATCCCTTCATTTCTCCCTCTTATCAGAATTTCAGGCATGCACGTACAAGTGCCTGGTGTGTATTTCACTAGAATCACACAGTAGGCCATGTGGCATCCAACCATGTAACCACCACACCTTCTGTTGGCCCAAGATGCTAATTTCCCTAAGGCACCCTAGGTCTCAGCAAGACCTCAGCTCTCAACATGCTTCTGTCTAGCAGAACTTACATTTCTCCTCAAAATGGGACCACCTGTCCAGATACCAGCTTCTCTTGTCCTGGTCAGAAGCCAAGCCCAGCTGGGCACATAGTGGGGCCTCCGTGTTTACCGAGAGAACCAGTGAATGGTCTGGTGCCCTCCACTGGGCAGCCCTTCTAGCCAGTGAGGCAGAGCCTGGGGGAGGCTGGGGCTGGACCACAAAACCCGTTAGTGGACAATTTAGCCTCTGTGCACTTTACACACAGGGCTCTGATTCACCAGCCGCTGTTAGGGCCTGAGAATCATTCTGGCAGCCCATCTTTCTAGCTGGTCAGAGGTTTATTGGAGGCCGCTATCACTCTGCTGATTACCATTTGTTTCTGAGTTCTCCCTAGGTTGCTTTAAAAAGCTCTGGAGTTGGTAGGGCTCTTCCTTCCAACTGCCTTTGGTCACTTCCCAGCTGTGTCAGCTGCAGGCTCAGTCTCTGTCGGATGACAAGTATCTGTCCTTCCCCAGCTGGGCCACAGCCTAGGCTCGGCAGACACTCTGAGCATGCAGTGGAGACCCCCATGGTTCCCATATGGGCCTCTCTGTCCATGTGCTCCCAATCGCAATTTCTTCAAAAGTAAACCTAAATGTACCACATGGCCAAGCAATCCGTCCTAGACATTTGTCCCAAAGAAATGAAAATATGAACACACGAAAACCCCTACATGGTCGTTCCCAGCAGTTTTGTCTGTAATAGGCCCACATTGGAGGCAACCCAAATGTTACTCAGCGGGTGAATGGTTAGACAAACTGGTACAGCCATTCCATAGATGACTACTC
>NW_006160147.1:3024644-3039943 GCF_000334495.1 Tupaia belangeri chinensis
CAGGAATGCACTGTCCGTACACGCAACACTTGGATACTTCTCAAGGGCGTTGCGTTTAGTGGGAAAAGCTCATTTTGGAAGGTCACATACTGTGTGATTCCAATTCATGTGACATTCTCAAAATGATAACATTATACAGACGGAGGACAGATTAGTGGTTGCCAGGGCTTGGGGAAGAGAGGAGGTTAAAGAGAAAACTATAAAGGGGTAGCACGGGGAGCTTTATGAATAAAATGATTTTCTATCTTGATTGTCGTAGTGGTTACATGGATCTTTACATGTGATAAAACTGCGTAGAAACACACACACACGTGCACATGCATACACACACACACACACACAGTGCATGTAAAACTGGTGAAACCAAACTAAGGCCTGTAAATTGTATCAACGTCTATTTCCTGGTTCTGACATTTATTGTACTATAATTATGTAAGATGTTACCACTGAGGAAAATTGGGCGAAGGGCACAAGGGACCTCTCTTCTATTTTGCAATTTCTTATGAATCTATCATCATTCAAAATAAAATGGTGAAACACACACACACACACAAATCCTTCAGCTTTTATGCTGCCACTGTCTGTCAGCCCCTGGTCTGCCTTTGATCTTTGGCGTGATATCCAGGGTGATTTTGAAAGCGCCAGATTCTCTTGGCAGTCTCTAATATTAGGACTGTAGCTAACGTGCTTTCCCTCTCCTTCTAACCTACAATGAATCCATTTTCCCCCAATCATCATAATCTCATTTGGGAGCTCTCTCGATATTTTCAGCCTCTGCCTCCTCTTGGGGTATTGTATTGTAAGTGGATTATCCAACCTGTGAAGCAGGACTCTAAACTTATTTTGTTTATTGTTTATCTTAAGCCTAATCAGCTTCACCTTCAAGTGTAAGGAGGAAGCTGAATTTCATTATCATAGGACTCCCTTCTTCTGCTGTATTTTGGAGTCAAGTCTGAGTTCCCTGAGGCCCTGGTGACCTCCCGCTTCCCGCTTGACCCTGTAGTTGGTGTGGAATACACATCTAGGCCACCCTCCCCCCATCCATCTTTATCTTGTGGGGCTCCCAGGAAGGTGGAGCCAGGAGGGCATCTTGCCCTTTTCCTGTCTCCTAAAAGCAGGCTAAACTTGGATCAAAGCTCTAAACCTAAGACCTCAAACTATAAGCCTACTGGTGAAAAACACTGGGGAAACTCTAGGAGACACTGGAGTATGTAAAGACTTCTTAAATAAGACCCCCAAAGCCCAAAAATTGACAAGTGGGATTACTTCAGAAGTTTCTGCACAACAAGAGGCACAGTAATTAATAATTATTTCCAAATGGGAAAATATTTTTGTAAACTATGCCTCAGATAAGGGACTGATAACCAGAATACACAGAGAACCCAAGCAGCTTAAACTCTCCCCCTGCCAAAAAAAAACCCCAAAACCCCCAGACTTGTCAGGAAAAAGCCCTCATTTAGTGGGTAAGGACACTGAGCACCCCCACACATACCCAGTGGGTAAGAGCAGAGCCAGTCTAAACCCAGCCTGGCATTCAGGAGGCCTCTCTGGGAGAACAAGTCCAGGAGTTTATTTCTGGTTGACAGTTCTGGTTTGTTAACAAGGGGAGTCTAGCCACTATAAGACCATGGGACTTCACCTTTGCCATCCTGGAAAAAATATGGGCTTTCTGCCTCATCTGCTAATTCCCATGGGGTTGATTCTTCAGGAGGGGCTGAAGGGGTAGAAAAAGCTTGAGAAAAGAAAAAGTGCCTTTTGGTATGCTGGCATTTGGGAACACCAGGTTTACTCTTGAAGGATCAGTCCTTTCTAGGAGCAGGAAGGCCACGCCTTGAGGGTCTAGGCAGTGGGTGACATGGGGGAGTAATGGAGCACCCTGTAAAACATCCCTCAGTGGTCTAAATACCCTCCCAACACACACACACATACACACACACACACACACAAACCATAGGATCCAGCATGTTCCTTCCTGCCCTCTAGTACAGTGAGTGTCTAAGAACACAAAAGGTAAGATCTGTCTGACCTGGTTTTGATACTAGTTAACTAAGTCTGGTTGCTTCTTCTTGTGGTCAGTGAAATGGGAGGCAGAGGCTGGAGAAGAAGGGAGTTTATTTCTGTACCTTGTTACAGGGAGACAGCAAACATCATCAAACTATCTCCAAAAGCACAACATGTTCTCAATAGTTTTAAGTCCAAGATACATGCGTATGCGAATCACTCCTCACTACAATCAATCAGAGTCAATTGCCTGCCCTCAATTATCCTGGTTCCTGTTTTACTTCAAATACCCATCCTGGTTGTCATCTGACCATTCCTCAAGCAGACGTTGACTCAGCACTTGGTCAGATTGTTCTCCTCAGAGGACTTGCTTAATTTCAAAATGGCTGCCATCCTGCTAGATCTCAAGCTGGCCTGCTCCAGTGTGAGTTCTGACCCTACTCTTCCCTGGCCATGTGACTTTGAGCAAGTCTGGTAAACACTTTAGCTACCATTTCTCCATCTCTAAATAGGGGGAATGAGTAACACCTATTTCATAGGGTTGACGTGCTCTTAGAAGAGAATATATGTAAAGTAGCTAAGCCCATCGCTGGCACTTAGCAAGGCCTTGATAAATGTAAGTTATTTTGACAAAACTAATCACGAGGATAGTATGAATGTTTTTAAATCATTTTGTGTATGTGGCCTTCATGTTTCTGCATAGACATCACTTCCTCTAGAAAACCGACCGTGCCTGACCTCACGCAGATGGGTAAAGGGCCCATCCTCTGGATTCCCTAGCACCTTAAACTTTCCATCATGCTGTCGGTCTTGCCAACCAGGCTGAGCAGAGAGCTGTGTCCTTGCCCATCTCTCTGTTGCCACAGTTTAGCACAATGTCTAACAAGTAGCAGACGCTCAAGAATCATTTCTTGAATGAATGAATGAATGAATGAAGAGATGCATAAGTGAATGAGAAGACGACATGTAAATGTGGGACTCAATATCCCCTTTCCATACTAATCCTGCCTCCGGGCCTTTGCTCATTCCACTTCTTCCTTCAGGGACCATCCCTATCTCCTCTGTGAGGCCTTCCCTGATTACTTCAACCCCCTGTGATCCTTCCCGGGGTGGACCTCACATGGGTTTTACTTGGCATTGATTAGAACTGTCAGTTATCTTTTTCTATTTATCAACTTTTCCCCCAGACTGTAAATTCAGTGAGGAGGGCGGGAGCGGTCGGTGAGGATTTTACCTTATTCTGCTCGGTATTCCCACAGAGCTTGTAAACCAGGGGCTCAATGAATGTTTACAGGTTGAGAGTCAGAGGAATTGCACCTGAGGCAGGGTGGGCCAGGGAAGCGACAGGTAGGATGGCTGGGTGGGAGGCAGAGCAGGGCTTCTCCGACCTCTTAGTTGGGTAACCCTGGGTGAATTGCTTGCTTTCTCTGACTCTTACTTTTCTCAAATGTTCTAAAAATGAAAAGTGCCTATTTCAGAGGATTGACATGAGAAACAACAAGGGGTGTGTGTGTGTGTGTGTGTGTGTGTGTGTGTTGGGGGAGGTTAGGATTTTCAAAAAGTTCATGAAAATGCATATGATGAAAAAACTAGGCATGAATTTAAAATGTTTTTGCACCAGGGTAAACTCATATTTTAATTTTATTTTCCACAGACTTTTCAGAGTCCCCTTATAGTAATGTTAGCTACTATTATTGCTCTTCCTGCTTCTGCCAAGTCCATTCCTGTAAGCGACCACCTGCTGAATAAATTCTACCGCCCGGCCCTTTCCAACATCAAGCCTGAGCCTCGCGGTAACCCTGGAAGCCGGCACCGATCCCCTTTGTTGTCCACATGATGCAAATAAGACTCAGACATGCAGGGCCACATTCCAAAGGTCACAGGCCAGACGGCAATACCCGGAGTGCAGCCCAGGTGTGTCTGACACCAAATGCATCCCTATCAAGGTGTAATTCTGGAGAGAACGCAGGGCCCGGCGTGCGCTCTGGCCTGTGGCTTTGTGACTTTGTAAGTCACTTTGTCTTTTGCAATATCCTCACAGGGAACTGGTTCAGCTAGGTGGTCTTTGACATCCCTCCTACCTATCACGCACGATTTTCTCCTCACTGGGAGGTCCTTGAGGGCGGGGACTAAATATCAGTCAAGGCTACTTCCTCAGCATCTCTTGCTGTCTTTACATTGAGTGGGCCTGTTCATGGATGTGGAATGGCTGTTAGACTAACTGGGGCTGTGGAGAGTGGGACCATAGGAGAGAGCTGGGCAGTGATGCCAGTTAGAGCAGAGATGGGTGGATCAAGCGTAGTTTTTATCAGTGAAGGGAGGCATGGGCCTGGGCACGAGGAAGGAAGAGGAAGAGGAAGAGGAAGAGGAAGAGGCAGGCTTCTGATGTCCATTGGCCTGTGGGTTAAAGAGTGCAGAGGGCTCAGCTGCAGTGGTCCAGATGGTAGGGCACTGCTGTGTGATGCTGGAGCCATATGGGAAGGCACAAGGTTCAGATCCTGGGCCAACCTGGACTTACTGGGCATGCCCCATGGGCACCCATGATTCTGGCTGGCTGGAAGTCTTGGAGGATGATTGCTGTGTGGCAAGACCCTATCAGGGGTCCTTCTCTCTTGAAATTAATTAACTTTGAAAAATGTCCAGTTGTAAGGAGAGAGGTTTCTGAATGTGTCTTGATGACCCGGGGGTTGGGTGACTGTGGAGAGGTGGTGGCCTTGACCCAGAGCTGCAGCCAGAGCGAACAGGAGTGAGCACCTGAGGAACTGTGATCTGCTTGCTTTCACGGCTTGAAGTGGCTGGCTCTGATTTTCTAGGTGGAAACTCAGTCTTGGACACTCAGCTCGGAACGTTGCCTCCTCCATGACACATTCCTGGATGCCCTCGGAGGGGTGGTCACTCCACTGCGATGTGAGAGGCTGCGCCTTGATGTTTCTCACTGCAGAGGAGACCTTTCGGGGTTCTCAGCACCTGACTAAGCACGTTGTGTGTCCAAGGCCCATCCGTAAGTGCAGTGTGGAGGAGCTAGTGTCAGAAAAGGCCAGCTTCCCCCACCCCAGTGTCCACGGAGTGCCAGCCTCAGTGACCGGGGCTTCCAGCTCCTTCCTGGGTAGATCCCCCCCACTCAACAGCAGCACCCTCACGCCTGGCTGCTGCCCCCTTCCCTTCCCAGAATCGCTCATGTCAGTCCCTCCTGCGTTTCTCCATCGTCTACAGGGGCCAGCCCGGAAGTGATGAAAAGGGATCCAGCACCGATGGCCAGATCAGGTTGTGGCGGCAAGACTGCCATGCGACTCCCCATGCCAACAGCACCGGCCAGACAAGCGCTGTCTGGGCCATGGACAGCCATGGACCACGGAGGCTGTGGGTCCGCAGAGGGAGGACACGCTGTCCCCTGGGCAGAATGGAGTACTGGGTGATGATGTCGTCGATGTCATCACACCTTCCTCCTGCCAAACATCCTCCTTGGTCCCTTTTCCCTCAGCACAGGGAGGAGCTGGCGAGATGGCCACCCAAAGAGCCTGAGAGCAGTTTCAGGCACGCCAGGAGGCCAGGAGCATTGAGCATCTGTGGTTTCCCTAGAGGGCTCTGGGAGCTTTCCACAGAGTGCCCCATGCCATCACTAGCCTCCTCGATGTGTGTCCTGCCCTCGTAGGGCCCAGAGGAAATCACTTCAGAAAGCCTGTCACTGGGGACCTCATCTCTCTAGCCCTCAGACACAGGCCCTGACACAGCAGACAGGCTGGGAGGGCCAAGGTGGAGGGGAGACATTGTTCCTCGGGCTACTTTATTTCTTTGGTTTGTGGCTGTTTGACAACAGCAGTAAAAACAGCTAATAAATTAGGTGCCCAGTTGTAAACCGCAGAAACAGCGGCGGTGCAGGGAGCAGAGGGGTGCCCGCCCTCCACCTCCCTGTGTCCTCCCCAGGCGGATGAGCCATCCTCTCCAGCACCTGCAGACCCCAGTCTGATGCCCAGATGCAGGGACAGGGGTGAAGGGCTGGCCTTTCTGGCCCCCAGTGCCTTCTCTGCTTACCAAAGGGCCAGCGAACTGCTGCTTCAGAGGCTCTTTGAGCAGAGATGTTTATATCATCTCAGGGCGGTCCAAATTACAAGCAGGGAACTGGAGCCTGGGGAAAATAAACCAAGGGATACAAGGTAAGAAGTTTTTTTTTTTTTTAAAGCTTGATTTAAATCAGCCTCCAGAAGACCACAAGTGGGGCCAGTGGGAGGAGGCGCTTCCAGAAGAAGGCAGGCAGGCCCAGCGTTAGGAGTTCTGTATGATCCAGGCGAGGGTCCTTGACGCTCTGCCTCAGTTTCCCCTTCACACAGTGGCCTCTCTCTCAGCTTGATTGGAAGGTCAATTAATCCAATGGAGAAGGAGCCTTGCGGAACTGAGGATGGGGTCCTGGTGCAACATTGAGGCGCTGCCAGGACAGCCCCAGTCTCTGGCATCGCTGATAACTTCTCCAGGTGCAACAGGTGGCTGGCCCAAGACCACATGGACGCTCTGGTTTTACTCCATGGCATGGACAGTCTGTCGGGCCCTGTTGCCTCACCTTCCTGCTCTAGGCGCCACAGGAACTGCAGGCCCCTCAGGCCAGTGGGGTCTAAGGCATCTACTCAATGTCAACTGGACACGGAAGGGCCTCCCAACATGTGTGCCAGTGCCAGCTCACCCCAAGAGTTCAATTCCCAACGCAGAACACAGCTGCGTTGACTCAGCACCCCAGTTCTGCTTCTCTGCTTCTCCCATCCGCCCCCTGGCACGGCTGTGCAAAGCTCCTACAGCTGGGTTATTACTCCACATTTGTTTATGTGTTTTCTTTGACTGTGTTAAGTCATTTTGTGTGTGTGTCTTGCCCACATGAGGAAAGCTTGTGCAGGTAGACCACCATCATCTTTCTGATAACAATTGCCCCTGCTCAGAAAAGCACTAAGCTCTAACCAACACCAATGGAGATGTTAACACTTCAGAGATATGAGCATTAAAAGATGTGTAGTATATGGGAATATCCTATTGCAATGCTTGACACAAAAGGTATTCAGTAATTTTTTTGGGGGGAAGAGATTCTTTTGATATAGGGCTTGTACCCTCATCGAGGAATGGGGCTGCTCCCTCTTCTGGCTCTGCTGTTCTGCGCTGGGAGCAGATGTGGCTATGAAGATACCAATCAGCAGGGAGAGAACACGCAGGGCACCCAGGGAGAGGGCACTCAGGCTACGTGTGTGTGTGTGCATGTCTATGTGCAAATAAGTTGACATTGATGTGCAGGGCACAAGTCTTGGGTTGGCTTGTTCCAGGCATTTTGTGTTTTATTCTCTTATTTTGAAGGGCAGCTGCACATACCCCTCACCCAGGTTCGAACCTAGGAAGTCTTAGAGAGGCAATGTCCCACCTGTCGTGTGGGACAGAGAGAACTGAAGGGCAATGTATCATCTCTCTTTGCAAACGATGACATTCTTGACTCACTGGAAACATCTAGGAAGGAGTTTATCAAACCTGATAAACGATGTGACTTCAGACAAGTCACCTAACCTCTCCGAGTTCATAATTTTTATCTTAGGAGTCGGGAATGGGAACGTGGTCTCTGTAAAATTGTCAGGAGGACCAAATGTGATAGTAAAGGAGAAAGAGCTCTGGAAGGTCCAAGTACTCCAGAAAGTCTAGGGTTCTACAACAACCACAGCAGCCATGACTAGCAGGGGCTGGCTGTGGTGAGCACCAGCGGGAAGCTCCGTCAGGCCCTGCTAAGCCTGTGTTCTCACCCCAATGCTGGCTGGCCCGATCCTCTCCTTTTTATTCTCTGTGCTGCATGTACGTGCTTCAGACGCACACACACACGCACACACACACACACACACACACTGATAGAGTCATCCAGGTCCATCTGCACCTACACAGTTTCCCCCAAAACACAGGCATGTAAAATACGTGTACGGCTACACCTTTCCACACTGAGAAAAGCTCCCTAGACACACGTGCACACAAACAAAAAGTCCTTGATCCCGTGCAAGTCAGTGAGGCGAGTATGTGCACGCACAGCCCCAGATGCTGCTGACCGATGGCCTCTACTACCCTGCCCTGCTGCCTGGGGCACCCAGGGACCCATATTTCCCCACAGGATGGGGCCCGGAGCAGGCCTAAAGGCTCTTATCTGACAGCACACTCCTCACCACCCTCAGCCCACACTCTGGTGGGTAACTACATGCAAATCTGGCCCTATGGAATTGGGGGTTTCCAGGACCAGTAGTTCCCTCTGGGGGCCAAGGTGACATTTCTGGGGTACCTAGTGCAGCTGTCCACAGTAGGAGGGTTTCTCGGTGGGCAGCTAATCCCCCAGTAGAGCAGAAGATGCGTTTACGGGCCACGGAGAGGACCAGGTCCCATCTCCCTGGTGGGTTTGCAAGGTGAGAGGGTTTCTATTGATACATTAACAGAACGAGAGGTAAAACCCCTTCCTCATCACTGAATTGAGTTTCAGTTCTGAAGAAAGTCTCCCAACCAGCCTGTCCAGCACCAGATGTTCAGGCTCACTCCCTGCCCCGGATTGAGGTTAGGTGTTGCAGCACTGTGGGTGCTCCCCCAGAGGAGGGACCCAGTCCTTCAGCTGGGTAGTGAGAGTGCTGGCTCAGCCTTGGCTTCAGCCAACCACAGTGACAGAAAACCTAGGGTTTCCCTGAGGCTTGAGGTAACACAACTGGGTGTAAGTGGGAGGGGCCTGGGCTCCTGTCCCCTGATAGCCCTGGGCACCAGGGTGCAGACACTCCTGTGGCAGGAGTCCAGGCCTGCTGAGGCTGGGGTAGGGGGGCCCGGGAGGCGGCAGGTGTAGCCAGTGGTGGATCGTGGTGTGGGGACTCTGCTGGGGCTACCCTCTCTTGCAAATAAAAAAAGAGAAGGCTAGGGCATGACCCCTTTCGCCTTCCAGAACTTTCTGTCTCCTGCTGCCAGGTAGAGGCGGTTTGGGGCAGGGGTGCAGGAGTGCCCTGTACCCTCGCAGTAATGACTCTTGGAGAAAAAGGTCTAACGCAGAGCGTTCCTGCCTGCGGTCCCCAGAGCAGTATTTTTCCACCTTCTCTTCTGGTTCGATATTGATTTAAACAGAGAAGAGGCAGGTGGGGGTAGAGACCGGCCAAAAGCTAGAGAGGAAGGGCAGGGGAGACTGGGGCCCGGTGGGCGGAGAAAGAGGAGGAGCGAGAAGACGAGAAAGGGAGCAGAAAGCAGATTCCAGCCAGCCGAGACAGTGGGAGCAAGAAAAGGAGCCGGGAGGGGGCGAGAGGGAGCGGCTTTTAGGCTCGGCACAGACCCCTCCCCCACCCGCCCAAGGGTCTGCCTGCTCCGAAGTCCCCGCCCAGCGAGAGCGGAGCAGGGCCGTGCCTCCCTGTCCCTTGTCCCGGTGAGCCCCGGGAGCCTCGTCGGAAATTTGTGAGCAGGGCTGTCACTCCGTGCCCACCTGATGGGTGGTCCTTCCCGGGCTCCCCAGGTTCCCAACCATTCCTGGTGCATAAACTCGAGCATCTGTCCTTTTCTGAAGATGAAGGCACTGGGCATGCAGGGCTGGCTGTCTGCTCCAGGGGAGAGAGGACCTCTGAAAGGAGGCCCCATCCTACCCCTGCAGGTGGTCCTGGGCCCCAGAACAGCCGGGCCAGGACACGTGCAGGCTCTCTGGCGGTGATTCCCCCACCCCAGACTGTGCTGTCCCCATTCTTTTCTGTCCTGGGCTTTGGCTTAGAAAAAGACTCACACGCAGTGGTGTTCAAGGCACAGTTGGATTTGTCTGTGTTGCCATGACGACGGGGAGGGCTGCCCCTGTTCTCTCTCCCACCCCATTCCCTGCTCCTTCCACCAGTTAAAAGCCTCTGTCGTCTGTTTCTCTCTTAATGCCACTGCCCCCACCCCCGATGTTCCTAATTTTCACGAGACTTAAGCTCCTTCCTGTTTCTCCTTCTGGAAGGAGGTAAAGCTGTGGATATTTCTCTTCTAAAACAGCAGATTCCCAAGAGCTGGTCCCAACCACTGGGGGTGGGGCACAGAGGGTGTCCTGTGTTGTCACTGGGGTAGAGGGGCTGAAGGGCCTTGGGCTGGGTTTGTGGGAGGGGTAGGGCCTCAGGTCCCCAGCATCCTCTGAAAAATTGCCCTTCCCTTCCTCAGGGGATCCCCCGACGTACCCCGTCCCTGTCTTCGGCCATCTGCAAGGACTCTTCAGTTTCCTCTCCTGCAAAAACTGTTGCGTTCTTTCTTCCGATTCCTGGTCAAGATCCTCACCCCTATAAGCTTTCCCGGTTTGACACCTTCTGACCTTAAACACCAAGATCCCTTTCAGCATTTAAGTGCACTCTGGAGTATTGATCTACACTGGCTTCTGCAGCATGTGCCCCAGGCCTGCGCTTCTCGCTGGATTTATGTGTTCAGCCTCTTTGGCAGCCTGTCTGTCCAACACAACTTGCTGTCTCCCCCATCCCCAACCCAGCACTCTTTTCCTATGGGGAGCCCAGTTTCTATAGAGCCCTCCTCTCCTCTCCCTGCCCCACCTATCCATAGACACCCACAGTGCCTTCTCTGAGATTTGATGTTAGGATGTGGGCTCTTCCTCTGCACAATTTAGGGTTGAGCTTTTCCCACCACATGAAAAGAAACCAATAAATGGCAGGAAATAGTCATGACTAATATAGTACGTTGACCTGTCATCCTGGGAACTCCCCAAGGGGAGAGATGTCACCCTAGCCAGTCTAGAGCTGCCAGGGACAGTAGCTAGGTTTCCTCCATCAAAATGAGAGCTCTCCTGGGCAAGAGTGTCTTTTAAGCTGACTAGGTGCTAAAGTCTTGATAGTTTAATTGGTAAAATATTAGGCATTTAAAGTGCATCATCCAGGATTTAATCCCTTACTTGGATATCTTTTATCATTCTTATTATGATGACTATTATTATGAATTTTCAAATACATCTGTTTCTCTCTTAATGCCACTGCCCCCACCCCCGATGTTCCTAATTTTCACGAGACTTAAGCTCCTTCCTGTTTCTCCTTCTGGAAGGAGGTAAAGCTGTGGATATTTCTCTTCTAAAACAGCAGATTCCCAAGAGCTGGTCCCAACCACTGGGGGTGGGGCACAGAGGGTGTCCTGTGTTGTCACTGGGGTAGAGGGGCTGAAGGGCCTTGGGCTGGGTTTGTGGGAGGGGGAGGGCCTCAGGTCCCCAGCATCCTCTGAAAAATTGCCCTTCCCTTCCTCAGGGGATCCCCCGACGTACCCCGTCCCTGTCTTCGGCCATCTGCAAGGACTCTTCAGTTTCCTCTCCTGCAAAAACTGTTGCGTTCTTTCTTCCGATTCCTGGTCAAGATCCTCACCCCTATAAGCTTTCCCGGTTTGACACCTTCTGACCTTAAACACCAAGATCCCTTTCAGCATTTAAGTGCACTCTGGAGTATTGATCTACACTGGCTTCTGCAGCATGTGCCCCAGGCCTGCGCTTCTCGCTGGATTTATGTGTTCAGCCTCTTTGGCAGCCTGTCTGTCCAACACAACTTGCTGTCTCCCCCATCCCCAACCCAGCACTCTTTTCCTATGGGGAGCCCAGTTTGTATAGAGCCCTCCTCTCCTCTCCCTGCCCCACCTATCCATAGACACCCACAGTGCCTTCTCTGAGATTTGATGTTAGGATGTGGGCTCTTCCTCTGCACAATTTAGGGTTGAGCTTTTCCCACCACATGAAAAGAAACCAATAAATGGCAGGAAATAGTCATGACTAATATAGTACGTTGACCTGTCATCCTGGGAACTCCCCAAGGGGAGAGATGTCACCCTAGCCAGTCTAGAGCTGCCAGGGACAGTAGCTAGGTTTCCTCCATCAAAATGAGAGCTCTCCTGGGCAAGAGTGTCTTTTAAGCTGACTAGGTGCTAAAGTCTTGATAGTTTAATTGGTAAAATATTAGGCATTTAAAGTGCATCATCCAGGATTTAATCCCTTACTTGGATATCTTTTATCATTCTTATTATGATGACTATTATTATGAATGTTCGAGCACAGGTACTCACATGAGAGAGAGAAAGAGAATAAGAGAGAGAGGTTCCCTCCATAGGGCCTGGTCACGCTGCAATCCCCTTCCCACAGTCCTCCTGCCCACTAGGATCCTGGGCATGTACATGTGTGCCTGACATATTTTCTGGCCTGCTGGGCCAGGAACTCAAACCATGGCCAGTATATGGCTTCCAGCTCTGCAATCTGGTACACTAGCAACTGCACCAAAGAGGCCAGCCCACCTGGTTAACTTTCTATAAAGTGTCCTGGATTAGAAGCTCCGTGTGAGTAGCATCTGTCTTGTTCACCATGTAAGTCACTAAATCTACAAAGAAAGGCAACATAGTCTTTGTCCCTGGGAAATTAGGCTAGTAGCAGGAGCTGCATGTGCTATGTTGGATGAAGTCCACATAGAGCCCAGCAGGGGCATGGCAGAAGTGAACGCTATCTGAGGGCAGGTCTGGAGTCTTCGAAGAGAAGATGCCCAGTTGAGCACAAGTCCAGCATCTCTTTCCGGATGCCCTTTCTTCCTCCCTAACACTGCCCCTGGCGATGTGAGGACCCAGGGAAGAGATCACAGGAAAGCCTGGCAGCCCAAGCTCCCACCACTGCCTTCAGGAACTGGTTTCCCACGGTGTTGCACAGTCCAGTGGGGCTTTCCCTTACTGCCCCCTGCCCTTGCTGGGCAGATGCTCACACAGACTCACACAGGGATCGCACCCCCTTTCCTGGGTCCCTGGTGTAGTGCAAATATGTTTAGATCCCTGCTTCACTGCTGTTCCCAGAGGTCGCCAGCTAAGTAGCCAGGTCTGGGAGAGATTCTAGCTACAGCCATGCTCTGTGCCAGAACCAGCCACTCCACTACCTATTGGCTCTGGCCGGAAGGCAGAGGATCTGTCTACACTGGTGCTTCCCAAATTCCATTGTGTGTTAGAGTCATCTGGAGGGTCCTGCCTCAGTGGCACAAGTTAGGAGATTGTGAGTTTGGTTTGCATCCGCCAGCACACACCTGGGGGGTTCCCTTGATCCTGTCTGGCTAGGAAGGCTGGGGGTCGGGGTGGATCACAGTGTGAAGTCCTGCTGAGAGTGCTTGTCTATCTCTCTTCATGAAGTAATAATAGTAATGATCACCTGGAGAGCTCGTTCCAGCACAGATTTGGGGCCTGGCCCTCAGAGGTTCTGGGCGGAGGTCTTGGGTGGAGACTCATACCTGTGTTTCTAACAACGTCCCCTGGACGCTGGTCCTGCTAGTCCACGTCTCATCTTGCCAAGCCCCGTCTGCAGTCTCCCATCCTTGGGATGAGCTCTCCCTTTCTGGCCCTTGCTGTCCTTTCTCACCAGTGCTAAGGTCATCTCCACCTCTGTCCCTAAAGACCTACTGAATTTGAGTAGGTAAGAGATCTGCGTCTTGCTCTTCTTCCCTTAAGGGGCTTCCTGGGCCCTATGCCAATTGGTCTGCAGTTACCTTTGAACCTGCTATATCAATATACCAATATCCTCCAAGTGTGGTCCCTGGACCAGCAACATCTCTGATGCTAGGAGCTTGGTAGAAATGCAGCGTCTCCATCCCAGACCTACTTTTCTGGACTCTTTTATGTGATGGTTAGTCAGGTGTGGCCACAAGAGGAGGCTCAGGAAAACCAAGTCTATTATCCTTGCAGATCTGAGAACCAGGAGGTGCAAAGCCACATGGGAGAGCATCCACTCAGCAAGAAATAAGAGGACATCCAAACATAGCCAAATTTATTGGAGTTTATTGATTAAGCCGGCGGCATTCGGGGGGACTCATGTCTCTCAAAACCCTGCAGTCCGAGTGAAAGGAGAATAGAGCTTACATAGGCCCAAAATGCACAATCACGAAGGGGTGACTTGATGATTTGCATGGACAAAGGAACAAAGTGAAGGGGCTTCAGGAGAGATGGGGGTAGGGTTTTTCTTTCTTCAAAGCAAAAAGCCAGTTACAGAAGCAAAGCAAGCAGGTTAATCATTCCTGAGGGCATGTTCCGATCACAGTGGAGTTTCAGTGGTCTTCCTGGCTAAGGGCAAAGGTCTGGCTGATGATTACATCACTAAGGAACATTTTAGGGCAGTTAGGAGGAGTGGGGTTGAAAGACAATAGGAATGTGCATCACTCTGTTTTCTCTTAGGCACAGAGGAGAAGGCAGTTTTCCAGTCATAGGAATCCAACAGTTTATAATGGAGGCGCTCCTTCAAGATGGAGTCGCTCCTGCTTCACTCCCCACTTCTCTTAGTGGCGCTCCTCCAAGATGGAGTCGCTCCTGCTTCACAGGGTGGTCAGGAGGCAGAAGGGGCAGGAGTGAAGAGAGCCCCCGCCACCCCTTCACTGGGGTATCCGTGCAAAAGGCCCAGCAGGGCAGGGAGGACAGTTTAGGACTGTCCAGTGTGGGTACTTCCACCAGCTCTGAGCTCTAGGGGTGGTCCCCAGTTGTCTGGTACCTGACTCTGAGATGATTAAAACAGGGACGTGGCTTCCTGGTGTGGAAGGGCCAGACAGCGGATGATGGGCTGGTTTGCATATCAAAGGCACGCTCCCCGCTGAGCTCTTGGTGCCCTCTAAGCGTTTAGCTAGCCGGAGGAGGGGCAGCTTCTCTTCAGCCTGCAGAAGTTTTAATCCTCAAAACATCATACTATACAGAGAATTAAAAATATATGCAGTGTATCTACGGATGAGAAAGCCCGGAGTAGGGCTCAGCCACACGTGTATGTATGTACTGATGCAGGTATGTGTGTGCTTCTCAACGCTGTTTTAACCAATTCCAGGTGATTCCGATGCATCGTTAAGTGTGAGACCCACTGCTATACATGAGTGCTATTAGAAGCGCAGCATTTGGGGGCCAGCAGGTGGTGTAGCGGGTAACGTGCTGGACTCCCATGTGGCCCACCACGGTTTGAGTCCCAGACCTGGCAGAGGGGGTGGTGGCTTAGCCATCCCTGCTCCCCCTGCCCCCGCTGTGGGGTTGATTTCTTGCTTTCTATCTCTCTGTCTCTTCAACAAGTGCATGTGTCCTGTAGCAAAAATCCCTCTTAAAAAAAGAAAAATCATAACATTTGTTGAGCCATAAAAACAGGTTAAATGGGAGACCAGCAGTTAGCATAATGGCTATGTTGCTGAACTTCCATGTAGCCAACCACGGTTCAAGTCCCGGACCCGGTGGCTCAAACTCACGCCGGGCGCATGTGCGTGCGTGTCCAAGATCTCAAGAGGAGAATAGAGGAGAAGGGATTGCAGCATGGCCATCCTTCCCCCACCCCACCCCCACCCCTC
>NW_006160147.1:3040027-3045723 GCF_000334495.1 Tupaia belangeri chinensis
TGGCTGTCACAAGCAGTCAGGCCACTCCTAGCCAGCCTGCCACTGCCGGGCTGTGCGTCTCTCTGCACAGCACTAACTTCTCTGCGTCTCCTGCACAGAATGAGGGGACTGAACCTGATGCTCTCCAAGGTTTCTTCCAGCCCTGCCATTTTTTGATTTCCCTTATTACTTCTCTGAGCCCTTATGTATAAGACGGAGAGAAGGTCTACCTTGGGATTCCGGGGGCAGGAGAAGGAGGTGACGTGTGTGGACACACTCAGCATCTGGGAGAGGCTTGATAAATGTTGGCTGAAGTTTAAATTATGCTCTGGTGCTCCCAGTGCAGCCCAGACTTTCCTTGTACTGTTCGTTTCTGCCCCATCTTGCTTGCATGGGGCCTCTGTGTCCTCGCCTTCCCAGGATTGTCTTCTGTCTACCGAATTAGCATCCTAACACCCACAGAGATTGTGGGGAGAGGAGTCCCCCACACGGGGGAGGGGCTTCATGGAGAAATGTGTATTATGAAAAAAAAACTATGCATGGATTTCACGTTTTCTTTTGTACCAAAATAAACTTGTACTTTAATTCCATTTTCCTACAAACTTTTGGAAGTCTCCTCATACTTCCTCATGAGTCAGGGGTAGAGGGAAGGGTTGGAGTTCCGTAGTCTACACTGAGCGCTGGGTATGCGGAAGGCCCGGATGGATGACAGAAGCTGGCTGGCCCACCAGCCCTCCACTCAGCTGCCTCCTTCCAAACCCACATTCCCTTTCCCCTTCGGGCCTCAACCAGCCCCTCTGAGGGACGACTTGGAACATCTGAGCCCAAAGGAGGACCCTCCAGTGTCTTCACTGCCTGTCCCCACCCCCTCTGCCTCTTACCTCCCCCGCCCCTCTCTGCCAGGGCGCCTCTGCCAACGGCTGGTTATTTATATCCCTGAGCAGCTGCTGACAGACAGCTGGGAGCTGGGAGGCGGCTGACAGGGACAAGAGAGGCAGAGATGACAGGGTGGTGGGCGGCGCTGTCACTCTAAGCAGGACTGCTGGGCACAGCCTCCTCCCCTTCAGCCGGGAGAAGTGACAGGCTGATGGGGGACATCTGGGAAGGGGCACCTCTCAGGGAAGGGAGCAAAAGCTTGGACCTTCAGGAGTAAGAAAGCACTGTGATTGGAGGCTAGAACTTTGCCCCGGCTGACCTTTTCCAGAAGGGTCGACAGCAGCTGTAGTTTAATCATCTGAATGCCTGCCCAAGGCATCTGCTGTTCACAAGCTGTGTGACCTTGGGTAAGTCACATGCTTTGGGTTTGGGGTTCCTCTGAGTAAAGTGAGGTGGTTGGAGGAGATGTTCTCTAGGTTCCCTTCCGACCTCATTGGTGTAGAAGTTTGGAACACACACCGTAGAGTCTGGCTCTGCCATTTGCTTGCTGTGTGATCTTAGACAACGAACATCTCTGTGCCTCCATTTCCATCACTGTCAAATAGTGGCTCTTAATTGCACCTACATCAAAGGGTCTTCGTAGGGCTGAAGCGGGTTAATACATAGGGTAGGGTGGCAGGGAGCTGTCCTGGTTAAACAGAGCCCAGGTCTTTGAGTCTCTGGATCTTCCACTGTTCTAAGAAGGTAACTGACCTTATTAGAAAACATTATGAGAGAAAGGTGGAGACCTTTATGTTTTTAAAATTTGCAGTAGGAGGGACCAGCAGGTGGCGTGGTGGTTAAGGTACTGGACTACAATGTGGCTGACTGCTGTTTGAGTCCCATACCTGGTGGCTTGCTTTCTCATTTTCTCTCTGTCTCTCTCTGATGAGTGCACATGCCCTATAGCATATTTAGAAATAATAATAATAAATAAAGTAATTTTTTAAAAAATTGCTATAGGATGTATGAGTTCTCTGGGGACAGAGAGAAAGAGAGTAAGAGAGAAAGAGAGAAAGTACCCCCCAGTGGTCATGGCCACACCATAATCACTTCCCCAGTCTCCTCTCAGGATTTTGGGCATGCATGCATGCACACGTGCCCGGTGTGCCTTCCAAGCAGCTGAGTCTGGGGCTCTTCACCACAACACCTGCTGGCCCTAGGTCTGGGACTCTCGTCGTTCAGCCATGTGGGATCCAGCCACCTAAAACACCACACTGCCAGCTGGTCTTGGAGACCTATTTATACATGCAGAGGGAGGGGGAGGTTTCATTGGTTTATATGCCTTGTATCATTAAATAGTCATCTGCAAACTGGTAAATGTTTAGGCTTAATCTATGTTTGTTCTGAGCCTGAGTCTTGATCTTCTCACCTATGCCTTCACCTATAGTCTCTGGGGACTGCTTGCTCAAAACAGCGAGAGGTCAAAGGTTGTTTCCTTTCTCCCATCATCCTTGTCTGTCATTCTCCCTCTGCCTCTTCCCAGCGCCTGTCTTCCATCCAACCCCTGCTGTCCTTCTATTTTAAAAACTAATACCTGGTCTTGGAGAGAACAGAATCCCAAGCGTGTAATTAAGTCCCTGGGCACAGCTGTGCCTACAGCCTGGCTGTCAGGGTGGAGTGGAGGCTGAGCAGGAGTCTGGGGAAGGGGGTGACCTTGGAGCAGGGAGCCCATGGCCTGCCAGCTCTGTGGTCCACCAGCTCTGAGCCCCACCCCACACGCACTGACAGTGCTGGGTTTCCAGTCACCCCTCCCAGCTGTGGCGTCTGGGAGCAGTTGAGGCCGGTGTGGATGATGTCTGTCTCTCTTGTACTAATCTTGGCCCTCCTGTTTAGCAAAGGAGTATCCCCATAACAGAGGAGGAGGAGAGAAGAAAGCAAAAGAAGGATGGGTTACCATGGAAACCAGCTGAACACAAACTCTTCGCTTCAGCTAACACTTGACTTGCAGAAATACTTCCATAACCACAACTTCAATGAATACACACATCCTTTAAAAGAAGAATAAATGTTGACTCATTCTTCTCTAATCACAGCAATTAGGTTCTGATGCTGGGGTCCAGATTCGAGGTGAAGATGGGATGACTCTATTCTCTTTTAAAGAGGCTCCAGGCAATTTACTCTCTCCTTGGAAACCCAACACATGGGTTCCTACCTCCTAACATTGCCTGGAAGTTATATAGGGAGGGTGATATATCTCCAAGGCCCCTTACTCCTTTGTTGAGTCATGATGGCCACTGGTTTGAAAGAGTGCTCTGCCACTGGCCAATCCCACTGCCCTGGAGAAGAAGAAAGTGCCAAAAATGGCCATCCATTAAACATTTCCTGAGCACCCACTCTATGTTGAGGGCCAGGAAATAAGAATGACAACAAAAATAATAAAAAATCTGGTAACTGTCATCAAGAAGCTCGCAACTCAGGTGGTAGGAGCTATGATCCAGGCAATCTATTACTAAGAAGGGACCCACATTTGCCAGTGGATTTTATGCATGCAAAGACTGCAATCACAATGACCTGCATGACCCCATGCTGTTTTAAGGGGAGAGAAAGTGGTCACTGGGGTTCGAGGAGAGAAAGAGCGGCTCTCTGTCATGTTTCCCATCACTCTGAGGCCTCCATCTTCATCACATGCTCCAGTTACAAGGTCACCAACCTCTTTCCTTCTCTGAGGTTAACACCATCTCAACTCAAAAGCTTGCTCCTGGGACCAGCAGATGGCATAATGGTTATATCACTAGACTCCCATGTAGTTGACCACGGTTCGAGTCCTGGGCCCAGTGGCTTAAACCCCATGCTGAGCATGTGTGCGTGCATGCTCGAAATCTCTAGAGGAAATGGAAGAGAAGGGATTGCGGTGTGACCATCCCCCCAGAGTGAGTTCTCATTTTCTGTCTCTCCAGCAAGCACAGACACCCTATAGCAAAAATCTCTCTCTCCTTGTTAAGGGGACTGACCCACCCGATAGAGCCCAGTGGCCTGTAGGATAACACTAAGGAGTCGGGAAGGTGTCTCTAGTGAGTGCACACTGCCCAGTGTTTCCCTCCACTCTCTTCCAATGGTGTCTCAATCATCACGTAACCTCCAAACCCCACTGAAAGAGTGAGTTCCTAGGATTCAGGGAGGTTACAAGGTTGTCCACTGGTTTGGTGTAGAGCTTGGATGCTCCCTAGGCGGGTTTGTGGATCTTCAACACTTTCCCTGCTGGGTCCAGACTTGCAGGAGATCTGGCTGGAAACCATGACTTGCCCCGCCAGGTCAGGCCTAGAGTCAATTAACAATGCTCAGCCTGTGACCCCGCCTTTCCACCACCGCTAGCGACACCGGATTCTGTGCACTGCTTTTCCACTTCAAGGTTGGATTTCCATCTCCTCTTCCCACGTTTGGAAAGTGTCCCTAATCACCAGAGAATCTAATTACTACTCCTTCTAAGTGAGCTCTCAGTCTCTGTTATGCAAATGTAGTTGTAATTGTGTCAGGAAGGTTTTGTTGTCCTTTCATCTTTCCTCTCTCCACCTCTTCCCTGTCTTCTTTCAAACTGGAGGTTGTCCCTCCCCCCCTTAAATTGCAAGCTCCCACCCCCAAGTCCCTAGCTCCCCTAACCACAGAAATATCCTTGATTACCCACTCCAGATCCCAGGAGTCACAACAGGCCTGCCTCAGGGCAAACAGAAGGGAAAATAAACAGCGTTTAGTGGAATTTATTTTATTTCTTTGGAGATGCAAATCAGAAGGTTCCAGATGAGCTCTGAGAAGTCTGCACTGCACTGAGCGTGAGGAAGTTGGTTGGGAACCGAAGCCTGTGTAGCCCGAGGGGCTGAGCTGAGTCAGGAGGGGCCAGGAGTGGGAGTGCGAAGCCAGGAGGGGCCTGGAGTGGGAGAGGGAAGCCAAACCCCAAACACTCCATTTGTTATTTTGTCTAGTTCGAAATTTCTGGGCCCTCGTGAGTAGAGGCTGTTTGGAAAACGCTGGTCTGTTTCACTCACAGCCATGGCAAGGAGGTGTGTGCTTCCTGGGTTCCTAAGAGGCGCCCCAACTCACTGCTGCTGGGAAAATCCGGAACTGGCTTCCTTAGCTGCCGGCTCCCTGTGACCTTTAGTGGGCAAGGCAGGGGCAGGGAGGTCCTGGTTTTAAATGCAAACTCTTCTATTCGTTCACTCATCCACTTAACAAAAACTGAGCACCTACTATCTGCCAGGTGCTTCACACACTTGAACATTTTGTAGATACAGGGAATACCGCAGTGAATAAGGCATGCACTTCCGCTTCTCCTTCCCCTCTAGTGAAAGGAGACAGACCATTCACAAACAAATACATGCACTCAGCAGGCAGTATGGAGTGTGAAGAAAAGCCTGGGTGAAGAGGATGGAGAGTGATGGGAACTTGCAATTTGGTAGAGGAGTGCAGGGAAGCCCTCTGATGAAGGGACACTTGAGCAGAGCTCTGCAGAGTGAGGTCCAGGCCTGACCCCACCTGGCAAGCCAAGATTTCCAAACCAGGTCTTCTCCTGCTTGTCCAGGGGCAAGGTGCAGGAAAGAGCTAAAGGGCCATAAACATGACCTGGAGCTACCTGGGTGTGCAGAATAACGGGGAGTAGAACAGCAGACATGCCCAGAGTTTCAAAAAATTCAAGTTGCCCAACGTGCTCATTCTTAGCTGAGGTCAAAAGAGGCTCCCTTCCATCTTAAGGTTTATCTTTCATATCATAAACAAGTGTCCTTTACATGGTCTATTTAGTGGCATGTTTTTTTTTTTTTTTGCATTTTTTGCTTTTTTTTGGGGGAAAAGGGGTTAAAGTGCTTTCA
>NW_006160147.1:3045783-3062121 GCF_000334495.1 Tupaia belangeri chinensis
CTTCGCTGCCGGCTCCCTGTGACCTTTAGTGGGCAAGGCAGGGGCAGGGAGGTCCTGGTTTTAAATGCAAACTCTTCTATTCGTTCACTCATCCACTTAACAAAAACTGAGCACCTACTATCTGCCAGGTGCTTCACACACTTGAACATTTTGTAGATACAGGGAATACCGCAGTGAATAAGGCATGCACTTCCGCTTCTCCTTCCCCTCTAGTGAAAGGAGACAGACCATTCACAAACAAATACATGCACTCAGCAGGCAGTATGGAGTGTGAAGAAAAGCCTGGGTGAAGAGGATGGAGAGTGATGGGAACTTGCAATTTGGTAGAGGAGTGCAGGGAAGCCCTCTGATGAAGGGACACTTGAGCAGAGCTCTGCAGAGTGAGGTCCAGGCCTGACCCCACCTGGCAAGCCAAGATTTCCAAACCAGGTCTTCTCCTGCTTGTCCAGGGGCAAGGTGCAGGAAAGAGCTAAAGGGCCATAAACATGACCTGGAGCTACCTGGGTGTGCAGAATAACGGGGAGTAGAACAGCAGACATGCCCAGAGTTTCAAAAAATTCAAGTTGCCCAACGTGCTCATTCTTAGCTGAGGTCAAAAGAGGCTCCCTTCCATCTTAAGGTTTATCTTTCATATCATAAACAAGTGTCCTTTACATGGTCTATTTAGTGGCATGTTTTTTTTTTTTCTTTGCATTTTGTGCTTTTTGTTGGTGATAAGAGTGTTAAAGTGCTTTCCAGCACTCCTAAGTACATGAAGGGTGTGACATGCCTTAGGAAGAAAATGCCTGCCTTAGATAGGCCTTATTCAGGCATAAGTTATAGATTCGACTGTTGGCCTTGAGTTCAATGTTAATGAATCAACAATTTGTATTAAATAAGTGTCAGAAACATATGCAGAACAAGGTTATGTATTGATCAGTTCACAAAAATGTGACCAGAGGCTTACAGGAACCTAGCCCTGTGTTTCCCCTAGGAGCAATGCTTCAAGTGTTGACAAATTCGGTGTCTGTGGTGATTATAGAACACACCTCCTGCTGGGGGCCACATGGTGGTACAGTGGTAAAATGTGATGCTCCATGAAAAATCCCACATAAGAAGGTTCATAGATCAAATCCAGAGACTTCCCTCAGTATGCCGGGCACACATGTGTCCATGACCTAGGGCTGGCTGAAGGCCAGGGGTGGATCATACCCTCTTGGAGGGCTTGCTCTTTCTCTCTTGTTCATGGAAGAAATAAATAAATAAACTTAAAAAAAAAAATAAAAGGAAGAACATACACTGAACAAGAATTGATTGCATTTACCTGTTTCTTCTACCCTAGCATGCGCACATATGAAATAGCTTCATAATTGCTAACCTGTACCCCTGTGAGAAGCACGTTTACCACCTAGAGCAGAGTAGTTGAGTACAGTTCTTTTTGCCTTTATTCTTACAGTATCCATCCCAAACCCTTTTCCAGTGTTATATAGGTTAGCTATTTTCTCTCCCTTCTCTTTCAGTACCGTAGATGACTCATTTGTAATACAGTTTGGTTTATTTTTTAGTTTATATTACATTTTGGATTCCACCAACATTCTTGTCAATTTGAAAAGAGTTGTATACAGTAAAATTCACTTTTTTGTGGTGCACAGTGCAATTTAGTCCTGACAAAACATACAGTTAGGAATATACCACCACAGTCATGGTAGAAAACAATTCCATTACTCCAAAGAGTCCCTTGTCCTGCCCCTTTTATAGTCATTCCCTTTCCCCATCACTAATTCCTGGCAACCACTGACCTATGTTTTTCCCAAATGTCACGTAAGTGGACTCATGCAATATGGAACCTTTTGGATCTGACTTCTTTCACTTAACAAAATGCATTTGAGATTCTTCCACGTTGCTGTGTCATGCTGTGGTTTGTTCCTTCTAATTGCTGCATGGTAGTCCACTCTGTAGAGGTACCGCAATTCATTGATCTATTTTCTGGTTAAAGAGCATTTTGAGGGCCAGCAAGTGGCTTTGTGATTGGGGGCGATGGACTCCCACATGGCTGACCGTGGTTCGAGTCCTGAACCTGGTGGCTTGCTTTCTCTCTCTGTGTCCCTCTCTGGTCAAATAAAATAAAGGAAGGAAGAAACGAAGGAAGGAAAAAAGAAAAAGAAAGAAAGAAAGAAAAAAAGAAAGTTAAATAAAATAATTCTTAAAAAAAAGAGAACACTTGGGTTGCTCCAGTTTTTGGTGATTACAAACAAAGCTGTTATAAACATTCACATACAGATTTTTGTGTAATTATAGTTTCTATTTTTCTTGAGCAAAGCAGGGTGGGATTGCGGAATCAAATAGTTAGTATATGTTTATAAGAATCACGGGATCAGCAGATGGCAAAATGATTACATTGCTGGGCACCCACATAGCCCGCCACGGTTCAAGTCCCAGATTAAAACTCACGCTGGGTACATGTGCGTTCATACCCAAAATCCCAAGAGGAGAATGGAGGAGAAGGAATTGTGACATGGCCAAACCCCCTAGGGGGTAATTTCTCACTTTTTGTCTCTCTGGCAAGCACATGTGCCCTACAACAAAAAAGAAAGAAAAATTTGCCAAACTATTTTTCCAAAGTGGCTGTACCATTTGGATTCCTATCAGCAATGTTTGAGAGTTCCTAATACTCCACAATCTCATCGGCGTTTGGCCTTATTTATTTATTTATTTTAGAGAGATTTTTGCTATAGGGCATGTGTGCTCCCCAGAGAGACAGAGAGTGAGAAATCACTCCCCAGGAGGTTTGGCCACACCACAATCCCTTCTTCCCCATTCTCCTCTTGGGATTTTGGGCATGCAAGCACATGAGCCCAGTGTGAGTTTTAAGCTGCTGGGTCTGGGACTCGAACTGTGATGGGCTATGTGGGAGCCCAGCAGCGTAACCATTTCACCATCTGCTGATCATCTTATTTATTTATTCTAATAGGTATGCAGTGGTATCATATGTGGGTTTATTTTTATTGTCTTTTTTTTTAAGTTTTGCTCTAGGGTGCATGTGTTCACTAGAGACACAGAGATTGATACAGAAAGAGAATGAAAGTAAGGGGGGCTTGGCCACACTGCAATCCCTTCTCTTCCATCCTCCTCTTGGGACTTTGTGCGTGCACACACACACACACACACACACACACACACACAATCCTGGTCTGGGACTTGAACCTTGCAGTCAGCCATGGGGGATCCAGCCACCTTAGCCTCTGTGCCACCTACTGGCCTATCATGTAGTTTTAACTTAACCTTTCTCAAATGACTAATGATGTTGAACATTTTTTTTATAAGCTTATCTGCCATCCCTATGACTTCTTTGGAGAAGTGCATGTTCCAGTCTTCTGTTTATTTTTTTAGCAGGTGTTTACTTTTATTATTGAATAATGCAGTTTATTTATAGATTCTGGAAACAAGTACTTTGTCAAAAATGTGATTTGCAAATATTCCTCATTCCTTATATTTTTATTCTATTAACAGTGTCATTTGCAAAACAATTTTTTAAAGAGGTTTTTGCTATAGGTTGCATGCGCTCTCCAGAAAGACAGAGACAGAGACAGAAAGCGAGAAATCACCCCCAGGGGGGATGGCCATGCTGCAATCTCTTCCCCTCCATTCTCCTCTTAGGATCTTGGGCATACATGCGCATGTGGCTGGGATGAGCTTAAGCCACCAGGTCCAGACCTCGAACTTCAGTAGACTACATGGGAGTCCAGCGACATAGCCATTACGCCAACTCCTGGTCCCTGTTTTTGGCTTTAATAATAGTAGATTTATTTTTTTTTTTGTTCCTTTATGAGTTATGTTTATGGTATTTTATCTAAAAACTATTTGTGTAACCAAGGCCACAAAATTTCTTTAACATTTTCCTCTAAATATAACATTTAGTTTTATGTTTTATACATCATCCACTTAAATTAATTTTGAGTTAATTTTTGTATAACTTGCGTGATTTAGATTTACTTTTTATCTGTTCGTATAACTTGTGAGGTTTAGATTTACTTTTCATATGTTTGTCTAATTGTTCCAGCACCGTTGTCGAAAAGACTAAGCTTTGAGTGATTTTTGGGGTCAACTGAGGAAAAAGACGGGATTCCACAATGGTGTACTGGTTAAAGTGCTGGACTCCTACCTGGGCAACCATGGCATTTCCCAGATCTGGCGGCTTACTTTCTCACTTTCTCTCTCTCTGATGAATGCATGTGCCCTATAGCAAATTTAAAATAATAATAATAATGAAATTAAATAAATCATTCTTTTTTTAAAAAGGCAAGGGGATCAGAGAGACCATATGAGTATCGAATAACTCACCAGCAGTTGAAAACGAGAGGACACGATACCCAGGAATTATAGAAATCTGGGGGAGGCTTTGGATTTTCTACAAGTAAGTTAAGTGGGGAAAAGGTTGTTGAATCAACGTTAGGCAGACAGGTCTTCTGGGGAAGAGTGACCTAGCTGATGTCCCCGAACACCCCCTTCCCTTGCAGCGACAGCATGCCTGGCCCAGGGCTCTGGTTCCTGGGAATGGAGGGGGCAGGGAGCTGCTGTGGCTGCAGCTGGGCAGGAAGCCAGTTGACTCATTAGCCAGGGCAAGAACCTGGGGGAAGGTTGTTTTGTTTATTCTCACGGTGAGCCCCATGCAGCAACAGCACCAAGGTGTCCCAGCGCTTTGACTGCTCTCTCCCCGGGTTCCTAATGGAGATTGACAGAATCTAGCGTCCCAGGTAATTCTATTGTCAGTCTCAGCAGCCTCCTGCACCTCATTAGACAAAAGCAGAGAGAAATGAGCAAAGAAAGAATGTCAGCCCCAGAGCAAAGGAGGCTGTAGTGTAAGCAGCTTTCAGGAGGTGACAAGGCAGTGAAGAAATTATCTGGGCCTTCCAATAGCCCCTCTAGGCCCTAGGTGAGAACTGGGACTTGCATCATAGCTCTATAGAATGGAGTCAATGAGAACTGCTTGGTTTCATCTGCAAGCCCTTTCCTCTGAGGGACAGAATGAGGGGAGGTTCAGTAGACTGGCTTTTCGATTGTCCAGCCCTTGGGTCCAGCCAGGTTCCTCCTACAGTGAGGCCTAGCAGGGGAGGACTGGGTTTGAGCAGCCAGTGAATACAATGGGTATTTGTACAATGGGTAGTCAAAGTCTTATCCGATTTACCTAGACCTTTGGGATTTCAATCAGGATAGATGAATGGCAACAGACACCAGAGAGAGAATC
Organism: Tupaia belangeri chinensis; assembly: GCF_000334495.1. Classification (NCBI taxonomy): domain Eukaryota; kingdom Metazoa; phylum Chordata; class Mammalia; order Scandentia; family Tupaiidae; genus Tupaia; species Tupaia belangeri. Next base: position 3,051,008 of record NW_006160147.1, read on the forward strand.
CTGGCCCTACAGGAAAGTAGAAATCCATTATCGTCTCACATTGGTAGCCTGTTCTTGGTCATGGCCAGACACACACAGATTTACATATCTACACATATTAGTCCATTCAAGCTGTCATGTAAAAACAAATACCTTAGTCTGGGTAATTTATGAACAATTGAAATTCATTGCTCACAGTTCTGAGGACTGGGAAGTCCAAGATCAGGCACCAATCTGAATCTCCAGTGTCCAGTGAGGGCTTTCTGCTTACGAGATAGAGCCTTGTTGCTGTATTGTCCCATGGTCGAAAGAGTAAGACAGTTCCCTTTTACCTCTTTTATAAGGGTACTAATCCCATTCATGAGGGTGAGCTCTCATGACTTCCCTGAAGGCCTCTCCTCTTAGTGCTGTCACATTGGGCATTAGGTTCCCATATGAATTTTGGGTGGTGGGGGTCCTAATATTCAGACCTTAATAACACCCAGAACTCACATATATACAAATTAATGTACAAGTACACACAAAACTCACTTATGCATGCACACCTATTTTGAAACACACAGAACACTAGATTAAACATATATGCCAATTGTGCCTATAGACAGCACACCCAGGTTCATGCTGAAGGCATTCATCCACCAAGTTTTGCCGGTGGCTTACAGCATCAGCCTCTGCTTTCTGTTTACATCTTGGATGTATACCGCTCACATACACATTCACACCCACCCACCATTCTCACAACATACAGCACGCACTTAAACACTCATGCCACAAACACATCCACGTATACGCTCTGCAGTCGTATTTGCCTCATCATACATGCCTATTCCATTTTCACAATGAATGAATGCTCTTTTTTTTTTTAGAGGTTTTTGCTATAGGGCGTGTGCGCTCTCCAGACAGACAAAGACAGAGAGATGGAAAGTGAGAAATCACCCCCCAGGGGGAATGGCCACGTTGCAATCCCTTCTCCTCCATTCTCCTCTCGGATCTTGGGCATGCACGCACACGCACCCTGCGTGAGTTTTAAGCCATCAGGTCCAGGACGCAAACCGTGGTCGACTACATGGGAGTCCAGCAACATAGCCATTACACTAACTGCTGGTCCCAGAATGAATGCTTTTGATCACATTGGTCACTCAGATGTCTATCCGTGCTCCAGGTGTGCACACTTACACACTCACACTCTCCAGCAGGCTCATACCAGGCCATGCCATTGTCCTCACAGACCAGCAGAGCAGAGAGCATTTTCCACCTCCCTCCTGTTATTGACATGCAGCACCTGTCCTGTCTTTAGTTCTTTGCACTCCAGCTTCGACTGGGTTCCATGCCAGCGTCTTCCTGGCACAGAGCCCAGAGCAGCAGCCCAGAAGCCATTGTCCTGTGGGAATGAGCCCCACAAACCCAGCATGGATGCATGTCAGCCCTGGAAGAGCCATTGAAGAAAGAGGCCTCCATAGGTGACTCTGGGGAGCCCTGGGATGAGTCAGCATATGACATCTTCTTGTCATACTGCCTTTCTTCTTAAAATTCTGGTCACTTTGGGTGTTCTAGGCCTTCCCCAAACTAGAAGAATGAGTGAGACCTGAAAGAGGTACCAGCTTAGAGAACCCAGAGTCAGCACACGGGCTGTTGCATTTTCCGTTCGCCTTTATTTGAACATCCCTATAGCCTCATAGTCTAGAGCATGTTGGAATGACGCATCTAACAATCAATGTGAGTATAGTGAGCCTGTAAAATAGGACTAACGCTGCACTGTCTCTGGGGGCTACCTATAAATTATAAGGAGAAATGCGGGGATGAGGAATTTTTGCTATTACTGTGACCAACAGCAAGAAGATAATTCATTTTCTTCCCCACTTGGCATGTTTCTGGCCACCCACTCTCCGCACCTTGCATTATCTGTGTGTAAGAGAGTAACACTAGTCGCCATTATCCAAGCATCTGTTAGGTTTCGGGTACCACACTAAGTACTTCTAATAATATCTCATTCAATCCTTGCAATAGCCCAGTTAAGTGAACTTTACCATCTGCATTTTGGGGAGCACAAATCCATTTTTATGTATTTACTTTTCACTATTTTAAATTCTCGAGGGGCGCAGCTTCACACAGATTCTGTGTCCAATGACTTTAGCAGGAAGGTTGCTTCAGAATTTGGCTCGAACGGTGACCCTGTTTCCATGGACACGAGTAACCTTTCCCCACATTACTCTGGTTTTGTTTGGTTTGCCACCAGGAGTCACTGTGTTGTTTTTGACTTTCTACATAGAAGCACACCTCTATTTCATCTCGGGCATAAACACTGAATTTTAAGAGCTGTGTGCTCCTTTGGTTCCGGAGACCCTGCCAGAAAAAATGGCCTTGGACCACTGCCTTCCAGATATAGTTGCCTCTTGGAAGTCCTGATCTCAGGAGGCTTTCACAGGCTCCAAGATGGCGGCACTGTCTACATGCTATAGTTGGGGAATTTAAAGTTTTGAGAGGCTGGGTAGTTTGCCTAGGGTCACGCAGCTAATAAACAGAAGAGACAGGATTTGAACTCAGGTCTTCCTTTCCCAAGCCCACACTCCCTCTCATTACAGAAAGCTTACTTTTATCATCACCAGTCAGAAAGTGAAAATTCCATCTGTGTGTCCACTTTTTTTTTTTCTGAGAGGTTTTTGCTATAGGGCGTGTGCGCTCGCTAGAAAGAGAAAGAGACAGGGACAGAAAGCTACCGGGTCCAGGACTTAAACTATGATCGACTACATGGGAGTCCAGCGACATAGCCATTATGCCAACTGCTGGTCTCTGTATTCCCCCCACCCCACCCCCATTTTTTAATAGAATTATTTCTTTTCTTTTCTTTATTATTATTATTTTTTTCAAGAGTTCACCAGAAAGAGAGAGAGAAAGCGAGAAAGGAAGCCACTAGGTCCAAGACTTAACTGCAGTCAGCCATGTGGGAAGTCCAATGCCTCAACCACTACGCCACCTGCTGGCCCCTGTGTAGCCACTGTCTTTTTTTTTTTTTTAAACAGCATTAACTATCTTTTTTTTAAAAAATGATTTTATTTAATTTTATTTATTCATTCATTTATTTTAATTTGACGAGAGAGACAGAGAGACACAGAGAGAGAGAAAGTGAGAAAGCAAGCCACCGGGTCTGGGACTCAAACCATGGTTGGCCATGTGGGAGTATCCAGCACCTTAACCACCATACCACCTGCTGGTCCCCATGTAGCTACTGTCTTAAGTCTAAACTCCCTTTTCTGTCTGTGTACCTCTCTCAATTTTAAACTGCAAGCTAAAAACAAAAACAAAAACAAAAAACACAACTGCAAGCTAGACTATAAATGGCAGGAACTGTGTTGGTTGAATTCATTTCATAATTTCAGAATACTTTTTTTTTTTTTTTAAAGTAATGATTCCATGATTGCAATTCATGTCTGAAGTCAAGAAACCAGGTCCTAGTCTGCACTTAGAAAAAAGAAATCTTCAAAGAGATTTGATCTGAAAGATAAAATGGTTTTTCACTGCAGCGTACACTGGCACCAGAAGTGCAGGGTTTTCTCAACACACCAAGCAGTTCTCCCATGGATACCAGCTGGGTGTCTTCTGTCGCGCCTCCATTCTGACACTACCCACCTGGAGAGAAAGGCAGATCCCACAGGTTGAGGTGCAGCTCTTAGGGGCTGAGGACTCAGTCCCATAAGACTCCCCCACTTTAGATGCTAGTAGCAAGCCTCAGTTTGTGACCTGTGCTTCTGACCAACCAGCTAGACGTTGGGAAGTTCCCATAATCCTTTTCTGGATTTAATGTATTTGTTAGGATGGCTCACAGAACACAGGGCAATACTTACTTACATTTATTGCTTATTATAACGGATATAGATGAGTAGTCAGGTGGAAGACATGCACAGAGCAAAGTATGCAGGAAGGGGGGACAGAGCTTCCGTGTGCTCAGCCGCTTAGTTTGCGAGTTCCAGAAACTCCCCAAACAGTCCTTCTGCTTTTTCTGGAGGCTTCATCACATAGGTATGACCGATGACGTCATTGGCCATTGACGATCAGCTCAATCTTCAGCCCCTTCTCCTCCTTGAAGGTTATGAGCAGAATGGTCCAGCTCTTCAGTCATGACTTATTCTTTCTGGGATCAATCCCTAGAAAGACTAGCGATGTGTATGACCGTCTCATAAACATACAAAAGACACTCTTATCACTCCAGAGAGGCCAAGGGTTTGAGAAGCTGTGTGCAGGAACCAGGAGCAGTGACTAAATATGCATTTCTTATTGTATCGTAATATCACACCTGGTTTGAATCCAACGCCATCACTTACTAGTGGGAAAACTTTGTTCCCAATATTTCCTCTCCCTGGCCTCATTCCTTATCTGTAAAGTGGAGTTCTATATGTGATGGCCTTTTGGGTTTCTTCCAAACATGACTCTCCAAATCCTCTGTTTTACATGAGATGGAATGGAAGTGGTGATCTGAAATGTTCTTGTGTTATGGAGCGGACCAATCCCAGACAGTGTCTCCTCTCTCCTTGAAGTCATCTTGTTAATCTGCCCCTACAGGAGCACCAGAAGTCATAGGCAATGTCCCTGGACTGGAGAACAAAGGCACTTTGACGGCTTATCTCAAAAGAGCTTCCCAAGGCCCAGCCAGTCACCCTGCAAATGTGCCAGACAGGTCATGTGCTCAACACTCCTGTGCTACTAATGAGTCTGTTGGGGGAAAAGTCCAGGGAGATGGAAGAGTCATGGGAAAGTGGGCTGCTGAGGGACTGGGTGAGCTGAGGACGGGACTGATCAGACTTTGGACTGATAGCCTTCAGGAATGTGTTGTCAGAAGGAAAGGAGACAGGTTCTCACTCAAAGGAAGATGGCAGCAATGCAGGTCCACTGTATGCATTCATTTCCTGCCAATGGCAGGTACTTGGTTCAACAGCATCACAATCTTGGAAAGAGCTGGTCTGGGAAAAGGAGTCAGAACTCCAGACCTGGCTCTGAGGCACTGGTGGGCATTAGGCAACTCATTTACCTCTCTGAACCTTGGTGTCTTTGGGGGTTACTTTCCATCTGGAGGTGTAACCAGAGGGTGTGGATCAGAGGGATAGTTACAAACACCAAGACTCTAGGGTACCCCAGGGAAATTAATTTTCAAATACTTCTTTTCTGGTTCTAAGGCTTCTTGGGATAAAAATAGCCTTGACATTTCTCCTCTTCTATACTCTATGATGTGTGTCCTTTCCCCTTTGTCAATCTCTACTCACCTATTTTCTCCCTTGTGACTCTCCTGTAAATGGAAGCCCTGGTCCTAGAAATGTGCTAGTAAATGTCTAACAATGAGCATTGTGGTGGGAGAACACCTGTGTATAGGGTTTGCCAATTGCCAAGGTGTAAATACTACTACCTTCACTAATTTCCAGATACCAAATATGACATTGTTGAGCACAGAGCTAGGAAGAGAGTCACAGCAGCATACCTTTATACAGTAATTTCACCATGCAGATATAGAAGGCATAAATAACCTCAAGAGTATAGATAATGATCAAATATGATCAAAGAATTAGGAAGCGATGAGATTTATTTCCTTTGCTTTTAATATAATTTATACAATTATATATTTATATAATTTACTTTTTAGTAATGGTGTGTTTAACAACTAACTGGCTCACTAAATTCCTGAAAAATGACTGATCCTCCCCGTCAGACCTTCCCAGACAGGACTGTGTATCCCCAAACTTACAAGAGTACGTAGCTTGGAGCCCTTGCTATGGGGAGCCTTATGGGTAAGATAGGGACATGTTTTTTTCTGCATGTCCATTTGTCTCCCTTCATTAACTTTAGTTTCTCTGTTTGTTATGTAAGTCATTCCTCCCAAATTCTCCCTCTTTCCTACGGGTGGTAGTGAGAGAAATGAGATCAGGGCAGTAGTAACACCTTGCATTTTATGAAATCTTACAGTTTACTAAGCCCAAATCTCATATTAATTCCCATGGCAATGCTGTGAAGTGAGGGAGGTAGAGTGAAGCAGTGAAGTTGTGCATGGACCTTGTCACACCAGGTTGGCAAATGTATTCTGCAAGGGCTAGCGAGTAAATATTTCAAGCTTTGCAGGCCATCCAGTGACAGCCATAACTCTCCGGCTCTGTACATACAGACTGACCCCTGCCATAGATAAGATGTAAGCAAATGGGTGGGGTTATAATCTAATAAATTTTATTTACAGACACTGAAATTCGAATTATATATAATTTTCTCATGTGACAAAATGTTATTTTTAAAATTTTCTTTAGCCATTTACAAATATAAAAATCAGGGGCTGGCAGTTGGCATGGAGGTTAAGGTGGCTGGATCTCACATGGCTGACTGCATGGTTTTAGTCCTGGACCCAGCGGCTTGAAAAACACACTGGAGGCGGGACTAGCAGTTGGTATAATGGCTATGTCACTGGAATCCCACATAGTAGACCACAGTTCAAGTCCTGGACACAGTGGCTTAAACTCACGTCAGATGTATGTGTGTGAGTGCCCAAGATCCCAAGAGAAGATTGGAGGAGAAGGGACTCCTGCAGTCCCCAGGCGTGGTCATCCCCCGTGGGAGATGATTTCTCGTTTTCTGTTTCTCTTTCTGGAGAGTGCTCACCCCTATAGCAAAAATCTCTCCAAAAAAAGAAAAGAAAAGAAAAGAAAAACATACTGAGTATGTGTGTTTGTATACCCAAAGTGAATGGAGGAGAAAGGATTGCAGCATGATCTTCCCCTGGGAAGTGATTCCTCACTTTCCCTCTCTCTCTCTGTCTTTTTTTGATGAGTGTACACACCCTATAGAAAAATTATATATACTATTACCTATAAAGTGTGTGTGTATATATACTATATATATATGTAGGCAAAGTTACACATATATAGATATAGATAGATTGATAGAATAATATAGATAGTCATAGATTGATAGAATATATACTATCTATATCATCTATTTATCTATATAATGTCATAGGGAAAGTCATGACATGTTTTTCAATGCCAAATATGTCATGACTTTTCCAACAACCCTATGTATACATACACACATATATATGCATACAGATATATACCTACATATCTATACCCACATATATATATACACACATATCTATACAGATATATATACAGATATCTATACAGATATATACACACATATCTATACCCACATATACACATACATACACACATACACACACACATATATATCTACATAAAAACTGTTTTAATGTCACAGGCAATATAAAAACAATCCCTTGAGGGGCTGGTAGGCGGCGGTGGTTAAGGGAGCTGGACTCCCACATGGTTGACTGCGGTTCGAGTTCCAGATCTGGGAGCTTGCTTTCTCACTTTCTGTCTCTCTCTGGTAAAATAAAAAGAAATAAAGTTAAATAAAATAATTCTTTAAAAAAAAAAAACCAACCCCAAGGCACATTTGGCCTGCAGGCAATAGTTTAGTGACCTTAACGTAAGTGCTGGGACCAGCAGTTAGCTTAATGGCTATGTTGCTGGACTCCCACGTGGTCGACCGCGGTTCACGTCCCGGACCCGGTGGCTTAAACTCACGCCGGGTGCGTGTGCGTGCATGCCCAAGATTCCGAGAGGAGAACGAAGGAGAAGGGATTGCGGCGTGGCCATCTCCCCTGGGGGGTGATTTCTCACTTTCTGTCTCTCTGTCTCTCTCTGTCTGCCTGCACCCTATAGCAAAAAAAAACCTCTTAAAAAAAAAAAACATAAGTGCTAATTAAACTTCAAAGAGATAATGACTTGTTTGAGCTGATACAAACTGGCAGAGTTGGGACTGGTTTGGTTCCTTGTCTCCTGGACTTTCCACTAAACCAACCTGTCACCAAAATGAGCCACTCTTGCTCCTCAACCACATCTCAGACACCTGCAGGTAAATCTTCCACTAAGGGCTCTTCTGTAACCTGCCAGGGCTCCTGGATCTCCTTCCCTTTCCCATGTCTGTGCACCCTGCCATGCATCAAAGTCAAACAGAAAAGGCTTTTGGATCATGAAGCAACTCACGCCCTGCTCCCCATCCATTAAAGCAGAAAATAAAGAACTCACTGTCTTTACGACTGTTGGTTTTATGATTCTGGCCTATTTTCTCCCAGGTATCCTAAATTCCCACAAAGCAGAGCCTGCCTGTTTGTTATTCTGTATCTTCAATGTCTAGTAAGGGCGTCTTCCTGCAAGAGACTTGGGGGAAAACTCGGTGACTAATGACTAAGCTCCCCTGAGCCACTGTGATGTACAAGAGATGGGCGTGACCCATCGTGTGATACATTTCCCCTCCATCTATGACTCCAAAAAAAGAAACCAGACGAGTTTTCAAAATTGCATAGTGAACCCACATGCCCACAACCAAAATTTTGTAGCTAACATTTTGCTACGATATTTGTTCTGTCACGTATCTGTTTGTCTGTCCACCTATCAGTCTTGGTTTCTGATGCACTTCATATTAAGTAGCAGACATCGGTACACTTAACCTTTAAATGTTTCAACATCCTGTTGCTAGCTAGAGTTGAATATTTGCTTGTGCTTCTTCTTCTTTCTTTATTTTATTGACCTAGTGTAAATTCGAAAGACTCTGAGGGTTCCTTGGAAAATAGCCCCCCTTTCTGCTGACCGGTAAAGGCTTTACTTGGGCATTTCTTTCCTTAGCCTTCCCAGGACTTCAGTAATGCAAACACTTCGGATGGAGATCACTCATTAACTCTACTCCGTGGTAGCTGGAATAGTGAAGACAGCCTCTGGTCAGGCCTGGGTTTGAATTCCAATCTACTCTATCACCAGTGGTTGTGTGTCCTTAGGGAAGTTTTTATTGTTTGGGTTTTTGTTCTCATTTTTTTTGTTTAAAGTACATTCATTTGTTTCTTCCACGACAGAGAGAAACAAAAAGGGAGGGAGAGAGAGAGAGAGACCCCTAACAGGGGCCTCTACCCTGCAATCCACCCTGAGTCTTAGCCAGCCAGGAACACAGGCACGTATGTGTCCACACACCCACCCAGTTTATACCAGGAGGCCCCAGGGCACGAACCAGGGACTTTCCCATGTGGGGCCACTGTACCAATCTGGTCCTTTTTTTCTGTTTTTAAAAATATCTCCAAATCTTTTCACATGTAAAATGTAGTTATAACTACCTCAAGATAATAACAGTGAGTACTGGGTCAGCAGGTGGCATGGAGGTTAAGGTACTGGATCCCCATGAATACCTTTGTGGTTCAAATCCCAGGCCCAGCAGCTTGAAAATCATACCGGGTGCCTATGCGTGTGTGCCCAAATCCTGAGAGGAGACTGGAGAAGAGATTGCAGTGTGGCCATCCCTCTTGGTGGGTGATGTTTTCACTTTCCTTCTCTCTGATGCACTTCATATTAAGTAGCAGACATCGGTACACTTAACCTTTAAATGTTTCAACATCCTGTTGCTAGCTAGAGTTGAATATTTGCTTGTGCTTCTTCTTCTTTCTTTATTTTATTGACCTAGTGTAAATTCGAAAGACTCTGAGGGTTCCTTGGAAAATAGCCCCCCTTTCTGCTGACCGGTAAAGGCTTTACTTGGGCATTTCTTTCCTTAGCCTTCCCAGGACTTCAGTAATGCAAACACTTCGGATGGAGATCACTCATTAACTCTACTCCGTGGTAGCTGGAATAGTGAAGACAGCCTCTGGTCAGGCCTGGGTTTGAATTCCAATCTACTCTATCACCAGTGGTTGTGTGTCCTTAGGGAAGTTTTTATTGTTTGGGTTTTTGTTCTCATTTTTTTTGTTTAAAGTACATTCATTTGTTTCTTCCACGACAGAGAGAAACAAAAAGGGAGGGAGAGAGAGAGAGAGACCCCTAACAGGGGCCTCTACCCTGCAATCCACCCTGAGTCATAGCCAGCCAGGAACACAGGCACGTATGTGTCCACACACCCACCCAGTTTATACCAGGAGGCCCCAGGGCACGAACCAGGGACTTTCCCATGTGGGGCCACTGTACCAATCTGGTCCTTTTTTCTGTTTTTAAAAATATCTCCAAATCTTTTCACATGTAAAATGTAGTTATAACTACCTCAAGATAATAACAGTGAGTACTGGGTCAGCAGGTGGCATGGAGGTTAAGGTACTGGATCCCCATGAATACCTTTGTGGTTCAAATCCCAGGCCCAGCAGCTTGAAAATCATACCGGGTGCCTATGCGTGTGTGCCCAAATCCTGAGAGGAGACTGGAGAAGAGATTGCAGTGTGGCCATCCCTCTTGGTGGGTGATGTTTTCACTTTCCTTCTCTCTCTGTCTCTCTTTGATGAGCACACGTGCCCCATTGCAAAACTAAACAAAAATCAACAGTGAGGACTACAAGCAATGAGGATTGCAGATTGTGAATTACCTGCGAGTGGCAAGGTGGTAGGGTAACTACAATAGATTGAGAAAGTGACTGTCCATTTTCCTGACGTTACACTTGCCACAGAGATGAGAGCTACTTTCTACTTCTCTCCAACTGCACGCCAGGAAGGCCATGAAGGAGAGTGCTGAGGGTTAGACTCTTCTCACAGGGGTGGAGTTAGCAGCTTTGTGCTGCTGCTGTGCTTTTACAAGATCAGGCCAAGGCAAACCATTTGCACCTTACCAGTGTCTACACTGGAAAGAGGTGGCTTCACAGGGAAGGGAGGGAACCGACTGCTTGGACTGGAATGAGGCAATGGTTTGAGCCCTGGGGCAGGGTGCGTATGTGTACTCCATGCCACGAAGCCACTTGAGGCCCAGAGAACCTCTTCTGGAGTCCGGGGGACAATGACCAAGTCAGCAAGGAGGGAGTCAATGCTCTGAGTGTTCTGAGGGCGTGGAAGGAGCTCTGAACTCTTTAGAGTGACCCCGAGGATTCACACAAAGGGCGGGAGCCTTTCCCTAAGCTTTCTCAATGGAGTAATCATCCTTGCTAAAGAAAAATATATTCAAACCCTTGATAAAGATGGTAAGGAAGACTTTACTGAAAGGGGACCGTGGTGACAGGTGCAGGGACCATTGCAGATAGGGAGAAAGACTGGGCTCAGTTCCAGCTCTAACGAGGAGATTTGGGAATTTATAGTCAAAGAGCTGGGGGGGGGGGGGGGCGGGAGAGGGAGGGGGGGGGGCGAC
>NW_006160147.1:3063704-3076563 GCF_000334495.1 Tupaia belangeri chinensis
TTGGGAGTTTATAGTGAAAAGGGTGGGGGGGGGGGAGTGGCGAGAGAAGATAGGTGGGGAGCTACTAAGAAGAAATATCAACGATAAACCATTTCTGGCTAAACCCACTTTATAGACTCATTGTTGAAGGCCAAACAGGTTCGTAAGATATAGAGGGTGGAGAGATACTAAGGGTGGGGGATTTTCTCCAAACCGACTTAGCAGGATTCTTTTTTTTTTTTTTGAGAGATTTTCACTGTAGGGCGCGTGCACTCCCCAGACAGACAGAGAGAGACATAGAGACAGAAAGCGAGAAATCACCCCCCAGGGAGGATGGTCACGCCGCAATCCCCTCTCCTCCATTCTCCTCTCGGGATCTTGGGCACGCACGCACACGCGCCCGGCGTGAGTTTTTTAAGCCACCGGGTCCGGGACACGAACCGCGGTCGACTACGTGGGAATCCAGCGACATAGCCATTACGCTAACTGCTGGTTCCCGAGCAGGATTCTTGCTCAAACTGAATTCCATTAGGAGAGAGAGGAAAGCCCAAGGTCAAAGACGAGGTCACTGGGAACTCAGAGAGGCCTGACTTAAGTTTGGGCAAGAGTGTTTGTCCTTCCAAACACTGAAACTATTGGGTTGTCGTAAAAGTCATGATGCATTTTTTCTTTGCTTTTCTATGCAAAGATGTGTCATGACTTTTCTGGCAACCTGATATCTTAGAGGATGCAATGGACTGTTCTCCCAGTGAGGTGGGTTGGATCTTGGTCGTATTTCATTTAGAAAATTAACAGTCCGTCTTCGCAGTGTCCACTCCTTTTTTACTTCCCAAAAGTCAGCGTCTGGACAGGTCGGTCAATGGAAAACGGTCACGTGATAGAAAGGAGCTAGGGATTCTAGAGGTTTCTGGGCAGCAAGAGAGCTGAGCGCCTCTGAGAGGAGACAGCTGGCTCAGGAAGTCCCACCAACCTCCCTGGGAAGGAAGAGAGCCCGAGGAAGAGACCAGAGGGAGATGGGGAGTCGAACAAGACAGCTGGCACCTCGAATTCCCCCACTTTCTACCCCAGAACCGGAAGGCAGCTCTCCTGCTCCCACTTATCTCCCGAGCTGCTTTTTGCTGCAGCCTGTCTGCTGGAGAGTAAAAAACAAATGGAGCGTGAAAAAAAATTCAGCAAAAATAATTACAGGTTACAACAAATCAATTGGAACTGTGTAAATAGCCTCAGGCAGGTAGCCGAGTCAGGGTTCTTCAGCTTAACACCCAGCCCTCCCATGGCAGCTGCATGGAAGTCCCAGCACACTGAGGCCGGCCAGAGCCCTGGGTGTGATGTCCGAGGCTTTGCATGTGCGTTCCCAGCCAGTCCTAACCAACCCGGGGGAGGGAAGGGTTGGGCAATCACCGCCACCTCTAGCCAGTTCATCTCCTACAACACTGAGATAATAATTGTACCTACTAAGTGTATCTCATGGTGGTTGAGGATCTAAGTAAATAAGATGCAAAAGTGCTTGGGAAACTGTCTAGGGCTGGACAAGCGGGTTGTCATTTTATCTCCTGATGATCTCTCTCTCTCTCTTTTTTTTTTTTTGAGAGGTTTTTGTTATAGGGTGTGTGTGCTCGCCAGAAAGACAAGAGAGAGACAGAGAGACAGAAAGCGAGAAATCACCCCTCAGGGAGGATGGCCATGCCGCAATCCCCTCTCCTCCATTCTCCTTTCAGAATCTTGAGCATGCATGCACGCTTGCCTGGCATGAGTTTAAGCCGCCTGATCTGGGACTCAAACCACGGTTGACTACATGGGAGTCCAGTGACATAGCCATTATGCCAACTGCTGGTGCCCTGATGATCTCTTGAATCCATTCACCTCGCTCTTCTATCACCTGCTCCAGGGACGGGCTTCTACCACCAGTGCCATTTCTAATCTTTTTACAGGCATGTAGCCAGCGTGACCTAGAATCCAACGTTTGATCATGTTCCTTGAGTTGTTTAATCCCTGAGAACTGGAGGGAAAAGCAGGATTGAGAACTGAGGGGCTAAAGGTCATTTGCATTAAGAAAGGGTTAGAGCTGGAAAGAAATGGAACCAGGCTACACCAATTTAACAGTACTCGTTGAACATGCTGTGCTTGGTGTTCTGAGGGCATGGAAGGAGTCTGCTACATGTTCTGCCCCGTGTGGCTTAACAACCTAGTGGGAAGACAGCATTTGCAAATATGAAGCAAATGGAGCATGATGAAAGGCAAAGTCGTGTGCTTCTAATATAAACTACATCTGTGTGCTGCAGAAGCCCATGGGTTTGGAATAGGCCTCGAAGAACAAGCTGGGTGACAATGAAGAAAGATGATGGGACCAGGCTGGGCTACGATGGCGGGGGCAGCAGTGAGGGGAATATGCATCGGGGAGAAGGGGCCCGGAGTGAGAGCCAGCTGGTGGACCTCATCGGAAAGCTGGCTGGGTGGTGAAGTCAGGTGAGACAGGACTTCAAAGTCTGACCAGAGGCAAGGAGAGCTAATTTAGACTAAATGTGGATAATCTGATGAATTATTGATTTGGTCAATGGATAATTTCATAGCTCAGAAGTGGAGGAAGTGAGGAAGAAATGCACCACACTGGACTTAACTCTGACCAGCCCCAGGGAAGCCTTGCTGGCAATAAAGTGGCCGGGGCCCTTGGAAGAAGTGGCTGCATCCATCTGAAATGGGTCAAACAGGCATTCCAGGCATTCATGCTGAGCTTGAGGACAGAGCAATGGGAAAATCCTACTTGGGAGAAGAGAGAGGTCAGATCCCTGGAAGGTGTCTCAGAGACAGGCAGTGGCGGTGGTCCAGTGAGGTTGGACAAGGTTCCCAGAGGTGGGGGCTCTCAACAGAACAGAAATCTGCAATAGATCAGGAATAACTCCAAAGAGAAAAAGCCACTGCCTCTCCACCCCTCTCTCTCTCTCTCTCTCTCTGCTCCCTGTGTCTGTCATTAAGCATTCAGGCAGTTAATTCTTCCAGACACACCGCTGAGAGCACCAGGAGACTTGTAGAGTTGAAAATGGGATGGCATTGCAAGGCTCATTACAGAATCCCTCAGGGAGTGGATAGGGACAGGGATTTCCCCTTCCTCAGCCTGTGCAGGAGGTGCTGGGCCTGTCTCCCCAACTCCAACCCACCCTGGCAGGCCTAGGTCCTCACCGGGCTCCTGGCCCCTGGCTCCCAACCCTCTTTGACTCTCCCCCAGGTCACTGGCCATGCCCAGCCTGTCTGACCACTTCCGTTTCCTGATGTGAAGAAGGTCTTGAACCTACTCTTTGGAGGAAAGAGGACAAAGGGACAAGGTGGCAGGGAAATGGAATCTGGAGAAAATCTTAAACCAACCAAATCCCCTCCCCTTTCCACCAACTTGAGACCAGATGGCTTACAAGGAAGCTGGAGTGGTGTTTTGCACTCTCCTCTCACCATTATAAAGGGTCTTCTACCCACTGAAGTGCAGCGCCTGTTCCGGTAGGCATTTCAGTGTCAAGTGGCTGAGTGAACGTACTTACTGAGCACCTAGCCTACACCAGGCATTATTCCAGGCAGGTGAGATATGTTGAACCAAAACAGTAAGAAATGCTGCATTAGTTAAGCTCAATTCTACAGAGGGGAGAAGGGCAATAAGCTATAACCATAATAAACAAGGTATGTACTATGCATATTAGAAGATGTTAAGTGTTATGAGAGAAAAATAGAGCCCAGGAAAGAGGGTGGAGAGAGACCTTAAATAGGATGATTAGAACAAGACTCATTGAGAAAGGGACATTTAAACAAAAACTTGAAGAGGTGAGAAGTAGTGCTGCAGGCAATGGAGCAAAGTCCCGAGGTGGGAGGGGACTTGGCACGTTGGAAACAACATAAAAGCTGGTGTGATTGGAGCAGGTGTGTGAAGGAGGTGAAATCAGAGAGGAGCAGGAAGGGCTTCCATAGTCACTTCCTTTATCATGCTGTATAAGCAGCAACCCTTGTCCGGCTCTCACCCCTCTCTCCCACTCTATGCCCTGATTACCCTCACCACCGCCTAGCACGTGAAGTATTCCTTCGTGCTGTCTGCCTTCTTAAGGAAGGATGTAAGCTTTGTGAAGGCAGGAACTTCACCTGTTTGTTCATCCTTCACTGCTTCATCCTAGGGGCCAGTTCATAGTAAGGGCTCTGTCTTGTCTGTTTTGCACTGTTATAACAGAATACTTGAGACTGGGTAATTTACAGTGAACAGAAATCTATTTGGCTTATGGTTCTTGGGAAGTCCAAGATCGAGGGGCTGCATCTGGCGAGGACCTTCTTGGTGTATCATCCCATGGTAGAAGGCAGAAGGGCATGGAAGCATGACTGAGAGGGTAAAGGGGGGGCAAACTTGTCAGAAACCCACTCCCACAATAACTCCTGCAATGAGAACATTAATCCCTCATGACCTAACGTACTGATTCTTTAAAGTTCCCACCTGTCAACTCTGTTGCATAGGGATTAAGTTTCCAACACACGACCTTTGGAAGACACAGTCAAATCAGAGCAGGCTTCATCAGTATGTGCCGAATAGCAGAGCTGCTAGTGAGTGTGAAGGAGGCAGGATACCTTCCACACCAGAGGCTGCTGAGAAGCCATGCCAAGGTAGCTCTCATTCCCTGGATCAAAGGGTGCCCCTTCTGTACCTTACTGGTTATTATCATCCTGAAGGAAGTCCATAGTGGTGTGCCACAGGGCTCTTTCATTGGTCTTGATTGGTTGGGGACAGGGATGAACTCTCTCCCAAAGGGTAAGAATTCAAGGGTTTTCTTACATCAGTGCAGGAAGAGTCCTCTATAAAGGTTGTCCTTGGACTTTCCTCACAGGTAGGTAAATATTTTGCTTTTGTTTGTACAAACATTTGTTGGGCACCCACTGTATGCCAAGCACTAAGCTTACTGTCTTGGTTGGGTGGAAGAGGGATGGGCATTTAGGATGATGCCATCCTACCCTTATCCAGGATCCCCAGGGCCAGGCTTCATTGTGCCGACGGGTAGCATGTGCCAGGCACATGCCAGACTCTGGGAGTGCAAAGTCCCTGCACTCCATCAAGTTCTCATAGTGCAGGAGACATGACAGTCACTCGAATACATGTTTGCAAAGCCATGGTGATAAGTTCAATGACAATGTGTACAGGTCCCCTGGAAGGGGGCAGGAAAGATCTCACAGAGGAGCAGTGCCTAAGTTGGACTGAAGTGGATGAGATATCACTCTGATCTTGTTTTTTTTTGTTGTTGTTGTTGTTGTTTTTATTTAGAGGTTTTTGCTATAGGGTGCGTGCACTCGCCAGACAGAGAGAGACAGACAGAGAGACAGAAAGCGAGAAATCATCCCCCAGGGGGGATGGCCACACCGCAATCCCTTCTCCTCTGTTCTCCTCTTGGGATCTTGGGCACGCATGCACACGTGCCCGGCGTGAGTTTTAAGCCACCGGGTCTGGGACGTGAACTGCAGTCGACTCCATGGGAGTCCAGCAACATAGCCATTATGCTAACTGCTGGTCCCCTGATCTTGTTTAAGGTGCCCCTAAATCCTTTCTGTGTTGAGCCTGGAATGAGAAATTTAGTTATATGGGGTAAATACTGTCCTTTCCTCTCAGCCTGAAAACTGATAGTCCCTTTCAAGAAAATGATTAACATTGCACAATTCTGAGATCACCCTCTTATAGTGGGGAGCCCAGGTGCCTTGTTAGAGGGGTTTCCTGGAGAAAAAGAAGAGGATGAGGGGCCCTCATCTTCTAATTGCCTCCACTTTTAGCAGACTCCATTTTCGAGGGATTTCTCTGGTCCTAGAGGGACTATTTGATAAGCACATTGATGAGGACATTTACTATCTGGGCTTCCTCACAGCCAACTACGCTTTCCCCTTACCTTTGCTGCCTCCCTGGAGCAATGAAAAGTCCCATCTCCAATCTTGTCTTCCTGAACCGGCTCCTCACCTCCTGCCTCTGGAAACCGCTACTCATCTGCCACCCCCTGGCTTGGTAGGAAGGGCCTGATAAATACGGCATTTCTTGATTTTAGCAGGAATTAGACAAAGGCTCTCATGTCTATCTAGTAGGGCACATGAGAATAATAAGCAGTGCTGGCTTTGTCATCCTGAAGGGAAGTCCATGGCAGTATATCATAGGGCTTTGTCATTGGCCTTGACTTTTTCAATATTTAATCAGTGGCTCGGTTAAGGACTACATGACACAAAACTTAGAGGAGAGGATAATACAAAGATCAATAAAAACAGGTATCTAAAAACTGAACCAGAAGGGACAACCCAGATTGTCTGTGGAATGACCCTGGAGGCTCTCTCTTGGGTAGCCCATCTAAATGCTGGCTCTATGGGAGGGCGTTGAGAACTCAAGCGGAGCCAGTGCTAATATGCAAACTCCTCACATAACTTGCATTGGGAAACAGGCTACTTCTCATGCTGGCAAGATTGCAACCCAGATTGCAAAGCTCAGGACCTTTCTCCTTCTACATCCATCATTAATGTAAGATGCTGGGGTACCAGGGTCCCTCTTCTGGGTCCCACAGCATGCACTTGGCACTCCAAGCCATGTGTGGCCCAAGCATGCTGCTCCATGGTCTGAGGTCCATATCCATCTTGCCAGGCATGTGCCTGAGAATCTCTGCTTTAGGTCTCCATTGCATGGCATTTGTAGTGTTTATTCTTGCCTCTAGGACTAGAGATGACTGAAAACATCAAGCTTAAAAGCAAAAGCAAAACAAAACAAAATAAAAATAAGATAAAATGTCATAAAGGAAAATATGCTGTAATCATTATAAAAAAAAATCAATTATGTAAGTCCAGGAAAGGGGAACTTGGTTCCATGACTTGAGAGAGACCTATGCATTCATTTAGTGGACTCAGAATGAGTTAGAGGAGTGACCTGGTGGCTGATAAATGGTCTGTGGCCTTATTAATAGAGGCAGCATCTGGATCTCAGGAGAAGACGCTGTGCCCTTCTTGCCAGCCTGTCCCTAGGCAGTCAAGCTCAATGCTGCCCACTCCAGGTACAGGAAGAAGCAGGGCTAACAGCTGCCACTGATACATGCAGAGTACTTAGGAGGTTAGTGGAGCAGCCAAGAGAACCAGACTGAAACAGATTAATGGGCTGGGGCTGACAAACTCAGTCAAGCTGACCCCAACTCATGTCTGAGATTCTAAGGCAGAAGGAAGAGTCAACAGACACAGACAATGGACCTGGATGACTACAAGAGAACAAGGTGCAGAAGTTAAAACATTCCTTATTGAGGAGGACAGAAGAGGAAATTAGGGGGCTGAGTCAACTATTGAAGAAGAAGGCTGATGAGATCAGAAGCAAAAGAAAAGCAGATTAGAGTTCTGTAGCTGAGAGCGCCTCTGGAAAGGAGTACCACTATAACCTTATTTTTTAAATAAGTATTTATTTATTTATTTTAAAATAAAAGGAATGTATGGTTATCATATTTGGTTTTGCTTTTAAAATTAAATAGCACCATTATATCTGTGATTAAAAACCAAAACCGCAATCCTCTGCCCCACATTTTAAATTTCCTTCTTTTCTATTTATTCTCTCTTGTCCCCTTTATTTCTAAAGAGCAGATTATACTGTTATTTATTGATGTTTCAGTTTTCATTTTTTGGGTTCCTATATGGAAGATGAGGGTTGTTATACTAACCTTTCTCCTTTCTCCCACCATCCAATATATTTATACCATTACTTCTCCCCATCCTCCCAATATAACATTGCTATCTTGTGGGTGAAATCAATATTCAGCATTTTGGGAACAGCAGTGATGTGGTGATTAAGGTGCTGGACTCCCACATAACTGATTGTGGTTAGAATCCTAGACCTGGCAGCTTGCTTTCTCACTTCCTCTCTCTCTCGCTTGCTCTCTCATGAGCTTATCTCATGTACCCTATAGTAAATTAAAAATAATAATAATAATAAATTAATTAATTCTTTAAAAATATTCAGTGTTGTTATAGTCACAGAAATGTAATTCACTGCTACTCTAGGAGATACAATAAAACCACTTTATGTTTTATCAGGAGTTAATGGTTGCCTCATTGTTTGTTTGCTTAGTTTTCCATGAATCTATTGTAAATTCATTCTCAAACTCCATGACAGAATTATGAGTCACCACAATATATGCAAATATCAAGTAGTCTATATCTCTTTCTTTTTTCTTTTCTCCTTCTTCTTCTCCTTCTTCTTCTCCTCCTCCTCCTTCTTCTTCTTTTTCCCCTTGATGATTTCCTTTTGATTTCTGCCCTTTGTCTTTCTGTTCCATCTAGTTGTAGTTCTCTAAACTTGCTGCACAACTGTCATCAAGACCTTCTTGTCTTTATTAATCTGGGAATTTCCTTTCCCTCTTTTCTGTTTTAAACCTCCTGTTTTCTGGATTCCATAGTTCCCCCTTTCTTGGCTTATTCACTCCTTTTGGCAGAATACATCTGCAAGCAGTTTCTTGGGAAAAGATAAGTGGGAGGTTAAGTTTTTGAAACCTTGCATATCTGAAAATGTCTTTATGTATTTTTTTACAGCTTTTTTGAAATGCATTTTGCATACCATAAAATTTACCCATTTAAAGTGTATAGTTCAGTGGTTTTTAGTATATTCTTAGCGTTATGCAATCATTCCCATTTAATTTTAGAACATTTTCAACACCCCGAAAGAAACTGTGTGCACATTATTAGTCCTTCATCATTTCTGCTCACTCCCCTCAATTCCTGCTCCAAATTCCAGCAACCACTAATCTACTTTCTGTCTCTATGGATTTGTTGATTTTGGACATTTCATGTGAGTAAAATCAATTTTTTTTTAAAAAAATCTGACTTCTTTAACTTAACATAGTCTTTGAAAGGTTCATCTTTGCTGGGGCATGCATCAGTATTTATTCTTTTTCTTATAGCTAAATAATATTTTAGTGTATGGATGTACCATATTTTGTTTGTTCAATCATCAGTGATGGTCCTTTAGGTTGATTCTACTTTTAATTTATTTTGAATAATGCTGCTCTGAACATTCATCTACAAGTTTTTGTATGAACATATATTTTTATTTCTCTTGGACATATACCCAAGAGTGGAATTGTCAGGTCATATGGTAACTCTATGTTTAGCATTTTGGAGAATTGCCAAATTATTTTCCAAAGTGGTTGTACCATTTTACATTCCTATTGTACAAAGGTTCCAATTTCTCTACATCTTTGCTAACACTTGTTACTGTCTGTCTTTTCACTTTTAGCCAACCTTATGGGTATGAAGTGGTACTGCATTGTGGTTCTTATTTACATTTCTCTAAGCTGAGAAATTTTAAAAACGCATTTACTGGCCACTTGGATATTTTCTTAGAAGAGTCTATTCAAATCCTTTATTTGTTTGGAAAGAGAGAGAGAGAGATAGAGATAGAGAAAGAGAGAGAAAAGATTCCCTATACAGTTTTTCTATCCTCCAGAGACCCATGATGACAGGTGTGTGTAAGAAGACCTAGTGTGTCCAACTTGACCCATGATTCAAACCTGGGGTCTCCATATGGCTCCAGTATTGTATAGCAGCATCCTACTGCCAGCACCACCATGTCTGGTCTGTTTGGCAATTTTTAAATCAAGTTATTTTTGCTTCTATCATTGAGTTGTAAGAATTCTTTACATATTCTGAGTGCATATGATTTGCAAATACCTTCTAATTTTGTGGTTTGTCTTTTCCCTTCATAATTGTGTCTTATCATGCACACAGTTTTTTTTTTTTTAATTTTCTAAAACTCAATTTCTGTATTTTTTTCTGTTGCTTGTTTTTGGTGTGATATCTAAAAAGCCATTACATAACCAAGATCACAAAGCCTTACTCCAATGTTTTCATTCTCTTTCTATGGAGATGAACAACTTTAGCTCTTATGTTTGGGTATGTCATCTATTTTGATTTAATTCTTGTGCATGGTGTGAAATCGGGATCCAACTTCATTCTTTTGATATAGACAACTAGCTTTCTCTGACCATTAAAAAAAAAAAAAAACTACTCTTTTTTTCCCATTGAATTGTCTTGACACTCTTTTGAAAATCAATTGAACATAAACCTAAGAGTGTATTTCTAGGCTCTCAATTTTATTTTATTGATCTGTATGTAAATCTTCATGCCAATACCACATTGTCTTGATTACTAAAGCTTTGCAGTTGATTTTAAATTGCAAGTATGAGTCCTCTAACTTCACTTTTAAAAAAAATGTTGTTTTAGCTATTCCAGATTCCTTATATTTCCACATGAATTTTATAATCAGTTTGTCAATTCATACAAAGAGGATCTGAGCTTTCAATAGTGATTGCATTGGGGGCCAGCAGATGGCATAATGGTTACATCACTGGACTCACATATAGTTAACTGTAGTTCAAGTCCCAGACTTGGTGGCTTTAAACTCATGCCTGGTGCATGTGTGTGCATGCCCAAAATCCCTAGAGGAGAATGGAAGAGAAAGGCCTGTTGTGTGGACATCCCCCTGGGGATTTCTTGCTTTCTATCTGTCTGTCTCTTTGGCAGGCGTACACACCCTATAGCAAAAAGTCTCTCTCTAAAATATATAAATATGATTACATTGAATCTATAGATCAGTTTGGGGGAGTATTATTCCCTTAACATTGTTAAGTCTTCCAACCCATGAACATGGGATGACTTTCTCTTTATTTAGGTCTTTAATTTCTTTTAAAAACATCTTGTCGTTTTTAGCATATGAATCTTACATTGCTTTTGTTAACTTCATTCCTAGGCACTTTCTTCCTTTTGGTATGATTATCTATTTTTATTTTTAATTTTTAAACTTTATTTATTTCTTCTATGAAAGAGATGTCAGGCTCTCCATGCCATGATCCATCCCCAGTCTTAGCTGGTTTGGATTATTGGCATACACACACACATCCAGCATGCTCAGAAAAGTCCCAGGACATAAACCCAGGAAGTCTCTCATGTGTGTTCAGTTATACCACCACTGTGCCACCAACCGGCCCATGATTGTTTTCTTACTGTCTTAATTTTTAGACTTTTCATCTTAATATATAGAAATATGTTTAATTTTTTGTATATTGATCTTGCAACATTGTTAAACTCATTTATTAGTTTTAATTTTTTTAAAAATTTGTGATAGAGCATGTATTCTCACCATAAACAGAGAGAAAGAGACAGAGAGAAAGTGATGACCATATCGCAATTTCTTCTCCTTCACTTTCCTCTTGGAATTTTGGGCACACATATACATGTGCCTGGAATGTTTTTCAAGTTGCCAGATCTAGGACTTGAACTACACAGTTGGCCATGTGGGATCTAACCACCTTAGCCACCCTGCCACTGGCTGGGCCAGGTTTTATGTTTTTTTTTTAGCATTATTTTTTTTTTATTTATTCATTTATTTTAAATTGACCAGAGTGAGACAGAAAGAGAGAGAGAGAGGGAAAGTGAGAAAGCAAACCACCAGGTCCAGGACTTGAACCATAGTCAGCCATGTAGGACTATCTAACACCTTAACCACCATGCCACCCACTGGCCCCTCTGTTTTAATGATTTTTAAAAATAACTATTAGAACTAAAGATTAATTTAGCATATTCCTTAGGATTTTTATATGCATGAAGATGTCATCTGCAGATATAGTTTTATTTCTTCCTTTCCAATGTGCACAGTTTCCCTCTCTCTCTTCCTTCCTTCCTTCTTTTTTTTTTTTTTTTTTTTTTTTTTTTTTTTTAGAGATCTTTGCTATAGGGTGCACACACTTGCCAGGGAGACAGAAAGGTAGAAAGCAAGAAATCACCCCCGGGGGGATGACCATACTATAATCATTTCTCCTTTTGGGATTTTGGGCATGTTAGCATACATGTGAGTTTTAACCTGCTAAGTCTGGGACTCGAACCATGGTCAACTATGTGGGAGTCCGGCAATGTAATTATTACGCCTTCTGCTAGTCTCTCAGTTTCTCTTTCTTAACTAATGTACTGTCAGGATCTCTAGTGCAATGTTGAACAGAAGTGACAAGAGCAGATATCCTGTTTTATTCCTGATGTTAGTGAAGGAAAAAGCATCTAGCCTTTTACCACTGGGCATGATGTTAGCGTGGGTTTTCATAGATATCCTTTACTAGGAATTTATCTTCTGTTCTTAGGTTGTTGAATGTTTTTATCATGAAAGGCTATTGGATTTGTCAATACTTCTTTTTTTTTTGTCTATTTAGATGATCATATGGCTTTTATCTTTTATTCTATTAATATGATATATTACATTGATTAACTTTAGTATTTTTTTTTGAGAGACTTTTGGTATAGGGTGTGTGTGCTCACTGAAGAGACAGAGAGAGACAGAGAGACAGGAAGCAAGAAATCACTCCCCCCCCACCCCTCCCCACACACAGGGAGGCTGGCCACATCACAATTTCCTCTCCATTCTCCTCTTGGGATTTTGGGGACATGTGCTTGGCGTGAGTTTGAAGCTGCAGGGTAAGGGACTCAAACTACAGTTGGCCACATGGGAGCCCAGCACCTTAACCACTATGCCACCTGCTGACTCCGACTTTAGTATTTCAAATCACGGCATTAAAAAAAAATTCCTGGGACAAATCTCCTTCGCTCATAGTCAGTAATTCTTTACATATGTTGCTGAATTTGATGTGCTAATCCTCTGCTAAGTATCTTTGAATTTATAATCGTAAGTGATATTGGTCTGTAGTTTTCTGATTTGTCTGAGGTTGTTTTATAAAGTTTATTTCTTCCATGAGTAAGTTCTCTGTGCATTTTTCTGCATTTCTAATTTAAAATTGTTCCTTTTTTCTTTTTAAATTGTGTTTTCCCTACTGTTGCTCTTTTTCTCAACTGTTTTTTGTTTGTTGGAGGACGAGGGTGATTTGAA
>NW_006160147.1:3076594-3083578 GCF_000334495.1 Tupaia belangeri chinensis
CCTGCTGCATGTTGATGGATGCATGAGGCAATGAGAACACCTGGGGTCCTGAGGTCGCCAGCAAGTTCTCCTCCTCCACCTTTCAGTATTCTTAGGTGTGTGTTAAATATCTCCAGGGTTTTCGGATGTACTTAGCGGGAGGAGAAAAGTGTATCCTTTTCATTTTCCCAGGAGCAGACATCCCGATACATTATTTTTTCCATCTCGTAAATGAGAAAGTAAGACTAATTTTATATGTATCCCAAATCACAGGATTTGGAGCAGAATGGAGACTAATTCCATGGAGCTTCTCCTCCTTCCAAAAACCAGGGGGCCCAAAGTCCGTAGGAGCCATCAGTAGGGGCACCAACCCCCTACCGGAGGCTGTGTGCCCCAAACCACACAGCAGATGAATAGCAGAACTGGAATATAATCTCTCATGCGTGTGACTGGTATTCTGTCTGTGCCGCCAGGCTCAAGGGACCTGGGTCCAAATATAAGTTGAGTGAATATATGAGATAAACATAGAGCTTATTCCTGTATATTCAGAGCTGTCCAATCAGAGAACAGAGACCACCCTTCAGAGATGCTATCAAACAGCCTGCACTAAGCACATCTGATAGACAAGCAGATACCTTGACTCTACCCTAGAAGTCCCTTGGAAGGTGGTTTTGTGTGTGCGCTTTCAAAAGTATGAACCACCGCTGCAGAGAAAATTGGGGAGGAAGAACTCTGTGATCTCTTGGTGTTTTGCACACGGAGACTCTATGATTCTTGTGAACAACTGCCCAAATGACCCGCGTGGGTGACCACCTGTGCTGCTCTTCAGTTTCGGTAAAACTGGCCTGGGGAACAAGTCCTGGCTTACGGGAAGCTGCCAGGAGCCTTGGGGGTCAGGGAGCTTTCTCCAGGGCAAGGAAATTTGAGGGAGAAGGGGTGAGGGAGAGATCTGAAGCAGCAGATGGTAAAGACTAATGGGATTAATACTTGGGATTCATTAGCCAAGGTTTCTGGCTCTTTGCCAGTCCTCTCCAGCAAATGGCCCAAACTGCCCCCTTAATAGCATTAAGTGAAATTACAAATCAGGGACACTGGCTGATCAATCTCCTTGGGGCTTCTCTGCAGACCTGGTACGGAGGGGGTGGGGTGGGGTGGGGACCATCCCTCCCAGGGCTGCCCGGCTTCTCTGCCTGCAGCTGCAGCTCTTGCTCCATCTGGTCAGTTTGTTTCTTCTCTGATTTGGAGGGAGCAGAGCCAAAGCAAGCAGGTCTGGATCGCAGTCAAAGTTTATTCCACACCAATCTCATCCCACTCTAGCTCATAGTGCAAAAGCTACCCCTCAAAAGGAAGACAGGCCCCACATACTCGGTCCCAGAGATTTCCATGGCCACGAAATTAAGGCTGGAGTGGTGTCCTGAGCAGAGGGGCCGTGGTGCAGTGGTGCCAGGTGGGACTTCCTTTTTGCAACATAGCTTTAGGCAAATTCCTTGGGAATGCAGAGACCTAGAGAGAGAAGAGGGGGGCCCTCATCCACAGGGCTCCACCTCCCTCCAAGCCAAGCTCAGTGGACAGGGAACCCACCCTGGTGGACAGTTCTTGGAATCTCCTAGCAGAGGCCCTGCTGTTCCATCTCACCACCTGCCCACGATCTCCCCTGCCTTGGCGCGGTTGATGGGTTTGGCTGCAACCCACCATCCTCTCTCTGCTCCCCAGGACAAGCTTTGACTGTCTTGTTGTCTCTACCTTTCCTTCTAAGAAGGAGGATGGGAAGTGAATTAGTCAAAGCTCTCCAGAGACAGAGCCAATAGGGTGCATACAGGTCTATACTGGGAGATGTGTTATGGGAATTGACTCACAGGAGTCCCATGATATGCTGACTGCAAGCTGGAACCCCAGGAAAGATGGTGGTTTAATTCGATCTGAGTCTGCAGGCCTGATAACCTGGAGCGCCAAGGGCCAAGGGAAGGAGAAGGAGGATGATCTAGTGCAAAAAGACAGTTTGCCCTTCCTCTGCCTTTTGCTTCTATCTGGGCCCTAGATAGACGGGTGGACATCTGCCCACATGGGTGAGGGCAGATCTTCCTTACTCAGTCCACTGATTCAAATGTTAATCACCTCTGGAAACACCCTCATGGACACACGCAGGCATAATGCTTTACCAGCTCAGTGGGTTTCCTTAACCCAGCCAAGTGAATGCATAAAATTAGCCACCACGGGAAGATAACCAAGCAGGCCCGGAGGTGAGAGCAGTTTAAGCAGTGGGGGTTGCTCTGCAGTGACTGAGCCCCCAGGGGACCGAGACTGGTGTGCCAGGTGGGGAGCCTCAGTGCCCTGCATGCGTCAGTGCGGCAGCGATCCTTAACTCTGCCTGCCTGGATCTCGTTGGCCAGGCCGGTCTCCTGCCTAGCACAGCATCGTGCCCCTTACTGAGACCAATCAGCGGCACAGCCAGCAGCAGAAAGGGCCAACAGCAATTGCTCCGTAACATTTACTAAGGGAGGGTGGGATTTCGTGTATTGTGCATTTCTCAGGGCTCCCTGAGGGCTGTGAGCATCTGAACCCCACAGCCAACTGCCTCCTCAAAGGTGGGAGTGGGTGGCCAGCACATGTGTGTGTCTGTGCAGGTCCCAGCGAGGCTGTCCACACACAGTTCTGTGTGTGTGTGTGTGTGTGTGTGTATAAGCACAGGTGTTTCAGTGCCCAGTGACTCATCTTACCTATATTCTATCCGAGTGGGAAATCAATTCTGGTAATTACCCTATTTCCTCAATTCTAACGTGCCATTGATTATAAGATGCAACATTGATTTAATAGCCGCCTCAAAAAACCGAAACTATACAATAAACACGCACATCTATTTTAAGACACATCCCTATTTCAGAAATATTAAAATTTGTGTAGGAAAAGGGGGAGATGCATAATATAATTAAGAGAAAATGCTAATTGGCAAGCCAATTTACTGATTGAATTAATCAGTAAATGCAGCAGTGTGATTCCTTGGTCTATACTGCGAGAAATTTCTTTTTTAGCTGAGGGATGTTTATGGGTTGAAGAGCACCCTGGCCAATGACTCAGCTACCTGGTGTACAATTATCATGCACCCCCCCACACCCCTTTTAGCAACTCTCAAGACGCCTTCCAGTAGAGTAACTGCTTGTACTCACTGTCACACTGGGCATCTGATTCTAATTAGACTCCCAGAATCACAGACAAGAGGATATTCTTGAGCCAGCTGGTGGTGAGGTGGTTAAAGAGGCTGGATTCCACATGGCTGACTGCATGGTTTGGGTCCCAGACCCAGCAGCTTGAAAAACATGCTGGACACGTGAGTGCCCCATGTTCCAAGAGGAAATGGGAGAGAAGGAACTGTGGAATGGCATCCTCCCTGGAGGGTGTTTTCTCTTTCTCATTTTCTCTCTTTTGTTCTCTGTCTCTTTCTGGTGAACACATGCACTTTATGGCAAATTAAGAAAGAAAGAAAGAAAAAAAGACAGAGAAGACAATATCCTCTTC
The DNA here is from genome assembly GCF_000334495.1 of Tupaia belangeri chinensis. Lineage (NCBI taxonomy): Eukaryota > Metazoa > Chordata > Mammalia > Scandentia > Tupaiidae > Tupaia > Tupaia belangeri. Next base: position 3,080,087 of record NW_006160147.1, read on the forward strand.
TCCTTTCAGCTGGCCCTGTCTTCTGAGATCATTCTCTTTCCTCCATTTCCCAGACTCAGCTCTTCTGTGGCGTCACCACACGAAAACTCACACCTCTGAACCCTACCAAAACTGGACGGGGCTTTCTCCTCCTGCCCGCCATCCAGATGAGGAAGGAATGAAGCCGTCACCACGCGCTCAGCCTGACTCCCGCCCTCTTCTCCTGGTGTACCCCTCTGTAGTCAGTCACCCTCTCCAGCCCTCCAGGCTCTCCTGACCCCAGTCTTTGCCGATGCTGTTCTGACCCAAAGGGGATGATGCCTCTGGTCCACACGCCATCTATTCCTTCAAAGAGCAAATAGGTGGTCTTTGGACACAGAGCTGGTCATGTAATAGACCAGGAACTGAAAATGACCAGCAAGACACTTGGAAGGTCTAGGGGGACTGGTGGGGGAAAACATGCTTTTTCAAGAAAATTAAATTCAGCAAATTTTGATCCAAAGGGAAAGAATCAAAAGGGAAAGGAGCTGGTTTGAGGCCGAGTGTGCAAGGGAAACAGGTCCAGAGAGATACAGAGGAGGTCTTCGCGAAGGTGCTACAGGTGAATCCTGCTGCGAAGAGGCAGGGTAGGTTCTCGGAGTCCCACATAACGGTCCTTAGATTTCTAAATCTTTAATCTTTATATTTCCACTTAATTTTTCTTTTTATTTATTTTTTTAAATGTATCTATTCTGCCAGTGAGAGCAACACAGAGACAGACAGACTGACAGCACTCCAACAGAGTCCTGACCTCACAATTCACCCCAGTTTCATCCAGCCTGGATGGGCACAAGCATTCCTGGTGTACTCAGGGAGGTCACCAGATGCAAACTGGCAACTGTCCCCTGTGGGTCAGCCGTGCAGAATGATGCATTTTACCTCTTTGCTACTGTCCCCTCACCTGCTTTCTCCATCCTCTATTGCAGTGGGAAATAGAGGATGGAAACTTGGGGATTAGGGCTTTAATCCCCACCTTGCCTAGAGGTGTTTGGAAATACCTGGGAGAACTTTGGTTGTCACCATGACTGGGACTGTGCTGTCATTTAGTGGGCAGGGAGTCAGGGATGCTAGGAATCCTGAAATTCTTGAACTAGTCTTGCACAAGAAAGAAGTGCCTGCCTCACAGACCAAGATACCTGTATTGAGAAACATAAATCCCTGCACTTCCTCACCTGGCCTCTAGGGGTGGTCTTGCCTCCTCCCAGAGCTGGCCTAAGTCTTCTCTGACTCTGCCATTCCTCTCTCACACTAAGTGCTCAGTAATTCTTAAATGGAACTTTCTTAAGACCAAGAAGGCAGATAGAAAATTAACAAAGAAAGTAACAAAGCATAAAAACAGACGCACATCAGCAGATTTCTGAGTTCAGGGAAGCTCAAGTCTATTCTGCCTTGTCACAGAAATGATTTTTGTTTTAAACTCACAGTTTTTGTGATTGAAACAACTTACCGTGTGTAGAGTAGCCTAAAAAGGTAAACTGAGGCAAAATATGTAAAGCAGAAAGATTTTAGTTGGGCGTAAGTTGAGGATGGCACCAGGGTATAGCCTGGATGAACCTAATTCAGGTGGCCCCAAACATGCTCACTGAATCCTCAGACAGGATTTTAAGGCAAAAACCATAGGCAGGAAGAAGAGAGGAAGAGGGGGTACAACATTGTTTGGGGATTAGTAACAAGGGTAAACTGATGCCACCCTTTGTGAGTGGCATCGGTGGTTGTCAGTTGTGTTTATAGAAATTTCCTCGTGTCGGGTCGCAGTGGCCTTTGTGCAAACTTGCGATTCTGGCAGAGTTCTCTAAATGACCGTTCTTGTTGTCGGCATGCTAGTGTGAGCAAGCGCCTCCTCCATGGCCTTCCTGGCTTGGCTTAGTTGGGATGACACAAATTACTCCATTTTGATTTTTAAAAAACCTTCACAAGAGACGTTGTTTCTCTCATTACTTTAAAGATAACTAGTCGTCGTTCAGGCTGGCCCCGATGCTGTTCAGAAAGAACTAAGCTTTTGAGAGACTAGTTTCTGGACCACTCTTTGCGTGGTCTCTGGGAGCAGAGAGACCTTGGGCTCAATCACTCGTCTCCAGTTGCCCTCATCGTCTGGCCTCTCCTCAATCTTTACCCCTTACACTAGTCCCAGATGTCTGATCGATCTGAGCAAGGTGTAGTCTTCTCTTTTGTCTTTTTGGGTATGGGTAAGAGAACATTAGCAGCTGGAATGGAACACTCACAAACTCTCAAAAATGCTTACTTTTCACTCAAAGCCTAAAACAAGTGTTACCAGTTGGTAGCAAGTCTCCTTCACGTGATCATTCTAGAACCTAGTCTTCTTCCATCTGGCAGTTCATCTATCTTTATGAGGTTTCTAAGGTCACCATGCTTGTCTGTACCAAGCCTGCAGAAAAGGAAAAGCATGGCAAATTGCCCATAGGTGGCTTTCATCACCAAAGCTGGCATCACCACACATTACCTAGCTCATGTTTTATTGGCAAGAAGGCAGACACAATCTCCCTAGCTGCAAGAGAGGCTGGGAAATGTAATGTGTTGAGGAAGATGAAGAATTGAATTTGATTACTGGCCGATAGCCCTCACCTCCCCATGTATGGATTTCTATTGTCTCTTTCTATACCATTTTTGCTGGTCTAAAGCAGTTCTTAGTTAGGAATGAGAGGCTAAGGCCAGCCCATGGCCTGGGGGATAATGCAGCAGGATTCCACGTGGCCAACAGCATAGCTCAACAGCATAGTCCCACATACCCAACAGCTTGAAAAACATAAACATAAAATTGTCCTATGACCTTGCGATTCTACTCTTAGGCATACACCCAAAAGAATTTAAAGCAGGTACTCAAACTAATACTTGTACAAACAGAATAGCAAAAGCCATACAGGCATAAAGATCCATCCAGGGTTGAGGAGTAGTCGCTTAGTGGGGATGGGGTCTCCATTGAAGATGATGAAAACCTTTTGGCACTGTGTGGGGTAGTGATTGTCCAACATTGTGAGTGTACTAAATGCCACTGCATTGTCCACTTTAAAATGGTTTTATTTAATTTGATGTTATGTGATTTCACCCCATTAAAAAAATGATTTTGATGGTTCTAATTAGTTGTTTTTAATGAACCCTAGTTTTTACCTGTTGTCTTTGGGTTGATTTCTCTGGTCCAAATCACGTTGGATGGTGCACATCATCGTGGCCTGGTCCAGCAACTGTCTTCATCTTGCCCTTATTTGAGAGATATCGAGGAATTAACGGACTCATTTTTCCTGAACTCACAGGCTTTAGTTTAATCAATTTTAAGATGCAGAATAATCCTATGTTGAAGAGTTCCCTTGCTGAGCAATGATGATTGGCATCCCTGACCCCAGTGGTTTTTATTCGGCTCACATTCCCACTTTCAGCCACTTCTGGGGGCTTCTCAGCTTCCTCCTTACCATGCCTCGCCTCTCCCAGTAGCCGTTCCACCCCACCTTACCCCATTCC
>NW_006160147.1:3083597-3096022 GCF_000334495.1 Tupaia belangeri chinensis
ATTCCTGCTCCATTTTTTTTGGGGGGGGGAGTGCATGATCCTAGTCAAATGTCCCCTATAATAATAAAAATAATTTTAAAAATTAATCATATTCTGTTCACGTTTCAAATAACTAGCACTTATCATGTTCTCTTATCATGTTTTTTTATACATCTTTTGACAGGATTTTTTAAAAAGAATTATTTCATTTAACTTTATTTATTTATTTATTTATTTATTTTAATTTAACGAGAGAAGGACAGAGGAAGAGAGAGACAAAGAGAAGGAAAGTGAGAAAGCAAGCTGCCAGGTCCGGGACTCAAACCGCAGTTGGCCATGTAGGATTTCAGTGCCCTTAACCACCATGCCACTTGCCAGCCCTGATGTAGAATTTTTTAAATTTTATTTTATGTTTAGTTTTGCTATATAACATGTGCACTCACACGAGAAAGAGAGACAGAGGAAAAATGAGAAATCACCTCCAGGGGGGATGGCCACACGGCAATCCTTTCTCCTCCATTCTCCTCTTGGGCTTTTGGGCACACATGTACATGCTCAGTGTGTTTTTCAAACTTCCAGGTCCAGTACTCAAACCATGAAGTCCGCTATGTGGGATCCAGCCGCCTTAACCACTACGTTACTGGCTAGCGCTAATGTAGGGGTTTTTATTTCTCTAGACTGCAAATTCTTTGAGAGTTAAGAACGGTGTCTTAATTGCTTCTGTCATCTTTGCACTTAGCATAGTGCCCGATATACAGTAGTTGCTCAACAAATATGAATGAAGTGAATGGAAAACTGTAACAACATACAGATGGGAGAAAGGCTGTTTCCTCCATATGAATAAACAACTCAATTGAAGCCATCCTCTTGTAGAGTGAGAAGCTTACCTGAAATCGATAGATCGTTCATTCCTGGAGACCCACACAAAAGCACCATTATCCAGGACTGGCAGGGATTATAAACAGGCAGGTTCACTACAAAAAGCAAGCTGTTACGAAGGGGAGTCTAGAACTCTGCCCAGGGTGGACAGAGGCAGAACAGGAGTGGTCAGAATAGAGAAACAGTGCTGCTAGCTGGGGGCGCAGGCCCTGCGCCAGGCAGGGGCGCATGCCAGCCGGGCCATGTACTTGAGTGTGTGGGGGATGGGTGACGGTGTAGGTGGTGGTCTGAGGCAGCCTGTCAGAAGGAAAAAGAGAGGGTCTAGCAGGGTTGGACCATGGTAGGCAGGACCAGGGGAGAGGGTGTGGTTGAGGGGTCTGTGCTGTACCCAGGCAGAAGGGAGAGCCAAGTGGGCAGGTGGTCAGCATGGGGGTGGGGGTACCCACCAGCAGGCTGAGCTCTGAGTATTCTGGCAAGGATGATGGAATCAGGCCTCGGGAATGGGAGTAAAGCCAAGTCTTGGCTTTAGAGGGTCTGGGTTCTCGCCCAGTTTTCTAGGCAGATATTCAGGCCCAACTAGGGGTATTTGGTGAAGACCTGGACACAAACAAGGCCCTGGAACTAGGTCACACGGTCAGAGCAGGACTGGGAGACTGAGGCCTGAGCTTCTGAATGAGGGAGAGCTCCTTAAACTTTCTGAGACCAAGGCTGGCATGAGTCCCTGGGTTTGAAGTAGGACTGAGCATGCAGGTGGGTCTCGGAATCCCTTGTGGGCATGGAAAGCCTTCAGGGAGTGAGAAGCCATTGCAAGTTCATGGGGAAGTTTAGACTCATGAGGTTGCCAAGCTGGACTCGATGAGTGGGTGTGTACCTATAAACTATTCCACTGGGGATTTAATATGTACACATTTTAAAGATTCCTTCCCGGGGTTGGCAGGTGTCATGGTGGTTAAGGGCACCCGGACTCCCACATGGCCGACCGTGTTTTGAGTCCTGGACCTGGCGACTTGTCTTTCTCTATCTCTCTCACTCTGTCCGTCTTTGGTCAAAGAAAAATAAAATAAATAAATAAAGCTAAATAAAATAATTGTTAAAAAAATTTCCTTCCCTGTAGCAAGTAGACTTACGGTCGGAATGACTGAGCTTGTCAATTCTAATAACCTTCAGGATTGACGTGTATGAGAGGACCAGGAGTAAGTGTCGAAGGCCTGAGGTCTGAGAAGGAAGAGGAGCCTCCTAAGTCGTGCAGCTGCAGTGCTGAGAGGGGCCGTGGTGAACGCGGTGTCTTCTGGTGACCATGCCCTGGAAGGCTTCTCATGTCTCCTTCTCCCTCCCTACCTGGCATCCCTTCTCCCCTAAAGGCCCCAGACCAAGAGAACTCTGTTTTGCTTATTCCACGGTTGGTCGGTCAACACTTTCTGGACATGTTCACCTGTGATCTCAACAGAGCATCCCCAGGCCAGTCCTCGGGGGTCCTCCAGTTGCCTGAGGCCTGCCTTTGCCTTTTTCTTTCTTTTTTCTCTTTCTTTCTTCTTTTTCATTCTTTCTCCCTCTGTCCTTCCTTCCTTTCTTTCCTTTCTATACTTATCAATGAGCAAAACAGCACCCCAACAGTCTCGATGCCATGATCCACCCCACTCTTCAGTTAGTCTTGGGTCATGGGCATGCACGTGCCTGTACTCAGGGAGGTCTCTGGATGTGAACTCAGAACCTCTCCACATGAGCCGGCCTTGCATTTTCTCACTGTGCTAGCATCCACCTCCCTGACTACCTCTTTTCTACCCATTAGGTGAGCATGGTTCTCCAGTTTTCTTAGCAATTTTGTGAGCTACCCAGTGTCCCTTTAATAAATTCCCTGTTCAGATTACATCAATCTAAGTCAGTTCTGATGTTTGCGATCAGGAACTCAAACAGCTATAGAAATTGATGCCTCAGGTGGTGGCAGGAAACAGACCTTCAGAGAAAGGAGGGTTGTTGGGGCCTTTTCTCGGCCTGGTTGGCACTGAAGGCAGTGGAGAGCCATCCAGAAACTCTAGAAGCCATGGCTCAAGCGTCAAGGCAGTTCCTTAACTTACTACTGCTGGTTCCCGGGCTGAAGAGCTTGCTGCAGGTCAGGACATGGAGGCCCTGGAGCAGATGCCCTTGGTGCCTGGTCCATGTCCACTCATCGCTCTTACAGCTGTGGCCAGTTGGTTCAAGCACATGCCTCAAAAACGTCCCCAAAGCCATGACCCAGCTGGCCCCCCAGTGAGGGGCAAATGAACATCCTGAGGGACTTGAGGTTGCTGGGCAGATGCTCTGCTTCCTTTCACTCTGAGGACATTTTGGAGGGACCTTCTAACCTCCATGCTTTGAAAGCCTCCCAAGGGAAGGAGCTCACCACGTAAGCAGCTCCCCATGCACCCTTTGTTGTGTTTTCTTTCTTTCCTGCCTGAGAGAGAGAACAAGAGGAAAAGTGAGAAAGCAAGCGCCAGGTCCAGGACTCAAACCGTGGTCAACCATGTGGGAGTCCAGCACCTTAACCACCACTCCACCTGCTGGCCCCAGCTTCTCCACATTTCTAATGTGAAAGAAGACACTGATCAGAACAGAAGGGGGCTCCAACAGGCAGAATGAGATAAACAGAAGATTCAGTGGGCTCAGAGGACCTTGAACTTTCACCCCCAATGAGCCTTTCTTCCAGAAGTGGTAGCTCTCTCCAGTCTGTCTGATGAGGTCATCCCTGCCTTGTCTGGAACCTTCTAGGGCCCTACCTTATGGAGTTACCTTGCAAGAGGAGGAGTCACTACCCTTTTAATCTCCAGACTGAAAACAATAATTAGAGGCAGATCCCAGTGCAGCTGGCATGGTTAAAGACGTAGCTAAACTCTAGAGGAGGAAATACACACACCAACATGTGTGTGACCTAATTCAATGATCACAAAAATCTGGGGAATTTCATGCAGGAAGTCAGGAATTTAGGAGAGAATAAAATCAAAGAGAGAAGAATTGAGCAGCAGCATGAATTTGAAGATATGAAATATTTGCTGGATATTGAAGGTCTCGGTCTAAGGCACTGGGCGTGGTTTGGATTCTGAGTTTGGCTGACAGAAGTGGAGACTCCACCCTGGTTCCCACAAAATAGAACTGACAAACTGAAATCCCTTGGACATAGAAAAGGAGTGCATAGCTCTGGGGAGGTGGAAATGGATGGACATGAGACGTACCTGCTACTCTAAGATCTGGGAAAACGTCCTTTCCCTGTGGTCCTGGCAGGATGCATTGATGAAGATGTTTACTAGGATATGTCCTGCTGTCCTGGAACCATGTGAGGAAATGAGGTAAGCCAGAGGCAGATGTCCTGGGTCAGGGAAGTTTGCAGGGCAGGGTCTCCACAGGGTCCCCCCAAGAGCTCACATACAGAACAGAGGCCCTGTAGTTGGTGCCTGCCCCACAAGGGGCTCGACGACCTGCCTGACCACCACCCTCACCAGTGAAGAAGGCTAGGCGTGCCTTTTATTTTCTTAGAGAGATTTTTGCTATAGTGCACATGTGCCAAAGAGAAAAAAGTCTCCCCCAGAGGGGGTTGGCTGCAATCCCTTTTCCTCCATTTTCCTCTTGGGATTTTGGGCATGCACACACATGTGACTGGCATGAGTTTTAAGCCGCGGGGTCCAGGACTCGAACTACAGTTGACTACGTGGGAGTCCAGCAACATAACCATTACACCATTACACCATCCGCTGGTCCCTCTTGCTCCTCTTTACCTAATTGTGCAATTGCCAGGACCTCCAGAGCCACCAGAGACCAGATGTGAGCTGGGATGGAGGGTCACGACCCTCACCTCTTCCCATCCCTGAATGGGTCCAGAGACATGGAGTCTTCAACAACAGGAGGCCCACGTCCTGTTGAGAGAAGATCCTGAAACGACAACACAAGGGGGCATTGTGCAGCTTCTGGCCTCCCTGAGGGGTCTGTGGCCGTTGACCAGGCTAACTATACATTAACTGGATACCCTGATCTTTTAGGCTCATGGGATGCTGGCTCTGGTATCACATATGTTCTGGGGACCCAGAAGACCACTTTATCACTTGTCAACGTGAGGCTTTTGGAGGGTGGCGATCAGTGGATTTTTATCTGAGTCTGGATCATAGTAGACCCAATGGGGGCACTTAGCCCATTTGGTGATTACGACTTGAATAAACAAATGGCCCCAATCCCTGCAGTAAAGGGCATTTGTACAGGAAGGATCAAATGAAGGTCGTTGGAGCTTCCCACAGCCAAGGGGGAATTGAAGAGATTACTGCAACCACCAAGGGCTTCTGGCTCTGAGAGGGGCCTAGAGCAAAGGAAGGTTCTGTCTTGGGCCCAGATTGCCATGCAAGCAGCTTGGCCATGCTTCTCATGACCCAGCAACGCAATGAGACCAATGTCTGTGGTGGAACGAGATCCCATATGGGGCCATTGGAAAGCTCTAATGGGATGCTCACAGCAGAGGCCCTAGGGCTTGAGAACAAGAACTTACCCTTTTAGCCCAGTAACTATGCAGGTGAAAAACAGCTATTGACTTCCTGGTAGACCTCATAGACTGATCACAAGAACACAGGACACCTGGTGACCATGCACCCAAGTGGCCCACGATGATGGACACAGTCTGGCAACAAGCTCAGAAGGGCAAGCCCAGCACCGCCATGTCATCAAAAAGCAGCAGTGGGAACCAGCAGTTAGCGTAATGGCTATGTCGCTGGACTCCCACGTAGTCGACGATGGTTCGTGTCCCGGACCCGGTGGCTTAAAACTCACGCCGGGCGCGTGTGCGTGCGTGCCCAAGATCCCGAGAGGAGAATGGAGGAGAAGGGATTGCGGCGTGACCATCCCCCCTGGGGGGTGATTTCTCGCTTTCTGTCTCTATGTCTCTTTCTGTCTGTCTGGCGAGCGCACGCGCCCTACAGTGAAAATCTCTCCAAAAAAAAAAAAAAAAAAAAAAGGCAGCAGTGTATTTGGGCCTGGGTCAGGCAGGTCCTGAAGGCACCAGCAAGTTGCACGGGGCTCCCATCCCAACACGCCTGCTCCCCACACTGCCTCCCCACACTCAGCACACCCCACTGGCTCCACAGAGAGTTCCCTTGACCTGCGACTGCACAGGGGACACTGGAGCCTGAGTCCCAAGCAGCTCTGCCCAGTGTGCTGGCAGCACAAGCAGTGGGCCGCTGTGGCCTCAGAGCTGCCCTCAGGGCTGGCCTCAGAGGACGGCAGGGGAAGCAAATCCTCCTGGAGCCATGTCGGCAGCATACTGTGACCACCCTTTCCCAAGAGGAGATGACTGAGGTGGGCATTGAAAGTGATTCCCACACGTGGTTAACAATGTAGCCATAAGGCCAGGACCTCGAAAGAAACAAGACAGGAGAATCAGGGCCAAGGAGGCTTAGGGAAGGGGAAGGGAAGAGGCCTAGGGCGGCCATCCCCTACATCACAGCAGCCTCTGGTCTCTCCCACCCCAAACACACCCCCCCACTCTGCCCTCCACGCGCTCTTGCTAGCGGGCTAATCTAATCATGTCATCCCCCTGACAAGAATATTAACGACTCCCTATTGCTCACAGGATAAAATAGAAACCTGTCCCTTGCCTGTCTGTCCTCTCTCGTTTTGTGTCACTTCATCCCCTAACACTTTGTGTTCCAGGCTGACTCCTTCCTCAGGCTTCCTAGGCATCTCCACGCATGTATGTCCCTCTGCTCAGAAGGACACAGCCCCGTCCAGGTCTCAGCTCAGAGGCCACCTCCTCCCAGAAACCTTTCCACATGCCACCAGGTGGATAGAGGCCAGTCGCTGGGGTAGACTCTGGAGCCAGGCTGCTAGGGTTCTAATCCCAGCCTGGTCACTTACTGCCTGTGTGACCTTGGGCACATTACTTAACCCTTCTGTGCCTCAGTTTCCTGACTTGTAAAACAGGCAAGGTTGGTGTGAAGGTTAATTAATATATAATTATTAGTAATAAAATTATAATTAGATTCATAAATAATAAAGCATAAATATCTAAATAAATGACATGTAAGCAGACACACAAAACAGAAGCGGGTCCAGTGTAGAGTAACTACTACGTGCTAAATACTGCCATCAGGTGCCCTTTGCCAGGGCACTGCCCCAGTCGTGCACTGGTGCAGGCACGTGGGGGGGAGGGTGCTCTTCCCTCTTTGTCCTTTGTCCCCAACTTCCTGGCATGTAGCAGGCTCTTAACAAATACTTGTGGGACTGGGCCAGCCCGGTCGCTCAGTGGTTAAGGGAGCTAGATCCCACATGATCAACTACAGTTGGAATCTTGGGGCTGGTTGCTTGAAAACCACACTGGGCACATGCGTGTGCCCCAAATCTCAACAGGATAGAAAAATGGAAGAGAAGGGACTGTGATGTGACCATGCCCCACTGGGGGGTGCCTTCCTCTTTCCCCCTTCTTGGGCAAGTGCCTGTGCCTTCTGGCAATAAAGCAAAAATTGTTGTACGATGAAGAAATGATCAGAGTTCTAGTGCTGGATCTATCATTTATTAAAACCTTTAGACCATGGGGCCAGCAGGTGGCGTGGTGATTAAGGCACTGGACTCCCACATGGCAGACCCTGGTTTGAGTCCTGGACCCGGTGACTTGCTTTCTCACCCCCCCCTTCGTCTCTCTCTCTCTCTGATCGAATAAAAATAATGATGATGATGAATAATGATGATGATGAATACAATTGGATAAAATAAAAAAAACCCACTTCAGACCAATCATACAACAATAAAAAGCCTGTTTCCTCATCGGCAGAAGGAGAACGACAGCGCCCGTATTACACTGAACCACAGGAACATGCCGTTCCGTGGGGCAAGGGCAGTTGGGTGTCAGTGGTTTCGCGGGAGCCGGCATAATTCTTACCTGTTAAGGCTGAAGGGAGGCCCCGCCGAGGTACTGGACGTGAGAGTGATTTATAAGCTGCAAAGGTCTGTACAATGTCAGCATTGATTACTATCAGACCGTGTGGCAGCCAGATCCATTTCATTTAGTTCTGTTTGGATAATAAATAGCACTTTGGAGAAACACGTTTAAATTTCAAGTTCCCGTGCAGGGTGGCCAGCGAGATTTGAACCCAGCCCTATCGCCGTAGACAGGCCATAGGTTTGAGCGGGCTCCATGCCAGGGTAGGTACACAGGCATCCTCAGCGTGCCACACACCTCACAGAGGCGGCGGGCTGCTTGTCTGCTAGCCTGTCTGCATTTAGCATTCTGGGGCTCTTGGAACCCCCATGGGGATTTTTCCAGCACTCCTTTCCCTCCAAGAGCACACACGGTATTTGTTCACACTCGTTACACCTCTCCCAGACTCCCCAGGTGACAGCTCCCCTGGAATTCCTGATGCAGGAGGAGTGTCGCGGAGAATGCCAATCCACACAGGTCTGAAGGAGCTCACGATTTCCAGACTGGACGAATGCTCCACTGCAGGGATTCTGGTGAGAGAGAGCTCTGTGCAGACCCAGGCTTCTCCCAGCTAGTGTCCTTACTGTCCTTCTGTTGGCTCGGATAGGTGACCCTGCAGGCTACAATAAGAGAAGGTTCTATGACTTCTGAGAGCTGGGGAACAGCAGACTATTAACACCAAGCTTGCTGTTATATTCAGAGCCCCAGGTGTTTCCTTGTTTCTTTTGCACTCTTCACTTTCCTTTAAAAGAAGACCCAGCGGGGTTGGCAGGTGTGGTTCGAGTCTCAAACCTGGAGGACTGCTTTCTCACTTTCCCTCTCTCTGTCTCTCCCTGGTGAGCGCGTATGCCCTATAGCAAATTAAAAAATAATAAGTAGAAAACATAAGAGCCCCACCCACCTGCAAGACTGGGGTTGTTATATAGGAGCACACATTTGAGTCCTTCTGTCACCTGTAGACACCCCAGGATGTCAACTTCAGCCCCCACGGACATGCATGGGCCTGACAGGTGAAGAAGGAAGATGAGGAAGAGGATTCGCTGAACCAGCTCATCTCCCGCCCTGGCTTTGCTGCTTCTCACCCTGCAGGGTGACCCGGCAGTAAAATGAGATGCTCTGAGAGGCTGACCCACATGGGGAGGTTTCAGGTTCCTATCCAGGGACCTCCCTGAGTATGCCGGTCACACACAAGTCCATGGTCTGAGCCGGCTGAGGCTGGTGGTGGACCATGGCATCAACGAGCTATTGTGGGTATTTTGTCTCTGTCTGTCTCTGTCTCTCTCACCCATGGAAGAAAGAAAGAAAAGAATAAATGAATTTTATAAACAAGTGTTTAAGGGACCAGTAGGTGGTGTGGTAGATAAGGTGCTGGGGACTCCTGCATGACTGACCATGGTTCAAGCCCCAGACCTGGGGACTTGATTCTCACTTTCTGTGTGTGTGGGTGTGTGTGTGTGTCTGGTCAAATCAAATTTTTAAAAAATGAATGAATAAATAGAATTAAATGAAACAATTCTTTAAAAACAAAACAAAAACAAGTGTTTAGGGGCCAGCTAGTGGCACGGTGATTCAGGTGGCTGGATCTCACATGGCTGACTTTGCAGTGTGAGTCCCAGACCTGGTGGCTAGAAGAAAACATGCCAGGCACATGTGTGTGTGCCCAACACCCCTAGAGGAAAAGGGATTGCAGCATGGTCATCCCCCGGGGGCTGATTTCTCACTTTCTCTCTCCCCCTCTCTCTCTGTCTCTTTCTGACGAGTACATGCACCCTATGGCAAAAGTAAAAAAAAAAAAAAAAAAAAACCAGTTTCATTTCACTGTGGCAGAAAAGACAACGTTTATTGAAGGATCGATAAGACAGTAAGAGGATCTTGGGCTGCACTGGTCGCGGGAGGGGAAGAGCAGCCGTGCATCCCCACAGACCTGGTGTTGCCCGCTTTATCCTGTAAAACAAGCACTTCCCCCCAATTCAATTAAATTCAGGGAACATTTATTGAACACATATTATGTGGCAGACTAGGTTAAATATTGTGGGTACAGAACATAATAGCACAGTGTCTCACACCATGGAAGGTGACCGTCTGGCTAGGGAGACGGACGGGTAAACATGGAATCGTGATCTGCTCCGTGTAAGAGGCGCTAGCGGAGGCACGGACAAGGCAGAGGGCATTCCGGGCTGAAGGAACAGTTTGAACAAGCACCTGGAGGCATGAAAATCAATGTGGAGAATGGGTCAGGTAGGCACGGGCCTGGCAGCTGACAAGAGAAAATTCAGTCTAGCAGTGGCGTAAGCAAGTTAAAGGTTTCTCTCTTGCATGAAAGAAGCGCCCCGCTAGGCAGTGATGGCTAGGTGGCAGCTCAGTGATCGGCCAGGCATGCAAGGTGGCAATCTGGAGCAGGGACCCCCAGATCACAGCACCTGGGCTCCAGTTCCTTTTCAGGCCATGTAGCCTTGAGGAAGTCACCTTTCCTCTCTGTTGAATGTACCAGCATGGGGCCAGTTGGTGGCCTGGTGGTTAAAGCAGCGGAATCCCACTTGCCCGACTGCACAGTTTGAGCCTCAGACCCAGCAGCTTGAGAAGCACACAGGGCACATGTACATATATGCGCAAAATTCCTGAAGGAGCTCCGGAGACACGGAGGAGAAAGGTGTGAGCATGCGTGCTCTTTCTCCTCTCTTTCTCTTGCTCTCCAGTGAACATGCATACCCTCTGGCAAATTCAGGAAAAAAGTACCAGTGCGTGAGGGTTTGTGTGAATGTTAAATGATTTATATAGGAAATGTTTTTTGAACCGAACCTAGTACATAATGATGCCATATATGTTTTAATATTCTATTTGTTTTGTTTTTGTCCACCATCCTTAGCATGTGACTTTCTTTTTTTAAAATAATTATTTAATTAATTTATTTATTTAAATTTGCTATCATGCATGTGCACTCACCAAAGAAAGACAGAGAAAGAGAGAGAGAGAGAGAGAGAGAATGAGAAAGCAAGCTGCCAAATCCAGGACTCAAACCACCGTTGGCCATGTGGGAGTCCAGCACCATAACCACTATGCCACCTACTGGCCCCAGAATGTTATTTTCATTTTCAAGGTTATCTTATGGTCTAGAATAGCTGCTGCAGCTCCAGCTATCACATCTCAATTCTAGGCAGCAGAAATAAGAAACAGGAGGACAAAATCCCTCTCTCCAGTTAGTTAATTTCCTCTAAACAGTTCTTCAGAACTCCCACATTTTAGTTCTGCTCGTATATCACTGCTGAAACTTAACCACATGGCCTCAAGTAGTTGCAAGACAGGCTTGCCATTGTGGTTTTTAGTTGGATTTTTAGGGAGGTGGATTTTGATTTGCAACCTGCACCTGCTGTCATAGGACTAAGATAAGTTCCAATAGCTGGATTCTAATACATTCTAATACTATTGGCTTTAGGGTGAGTGGTAGGAGATGAAGCTCGGACCACATTATTCGCAACCTTGACTGTTGTATCAGACACATGGGATCTAAGCCTCGGTGGGGAACTGGGCTTGGAGGTATTTTCTGGGGAATCACAGAATACAGTTGGCATTTGGAGCAATGGGGGAGTTTGAGATCCCTTAAGTATCACAGGTAGAATGAGAAGAGGTTAAGAAAAGAGTTGTGTGCAGGTTCCACCAGCAGAGGGCGCCTGCCTGGGCAAGGCTTAGATTTCTCATTGGCATAGAGCAAGTATGTAACAGGTGCCCCTTTGCTAGCCCTCTGTCCACACCTCACGGTGCTGCTTCACTAACTGTTTTTCAATAATGTGAAATTTCTCTCTTTTTAGTTTGCCATAGGGCTTGTGCACTCTCTGTAGGAAGACAGAGAGAGAAAATGAGAAATTACTCCCCAGGGGGGATGGCCACGCCATAATCCCTTCTCCTCCATTCTCCTCTTGGGATTTCGGGCACACACGCACACGCGCCTGGCCTGTCCTTTAAGTTGCTGAGTCCATGACTCAAACCTGAAGTTGGCCATGCGGGATCCAGCCTCCTTAACTTCCATGCCGTTTTCTGGCCTGATGTAAAATCTCTTCACAGATTCCCATCAGTCTTCACGTCGAGGCGTGGTATGTTACTCACAAAAAAGAAAGGTGGCACTTTTCCAGAAGGTGCTCCCTTGCACCCCTTCCCTCCAATGGAGACAGAACCTGGATAATGCCAACAGCCAGAGGAGAAGAGGGGGAACCCGGAGCCCTTGACTTATTGGTTACTTTTATTGAACAAACCTCTACTCTGTGCAAACCAGTTTGCTAAGCATTGGGGTAGAATAGGGGCCAGGGCTGTTTCTCATTTTTAGATAGAGCTGGCTCCAAAGCTCAGTGGTTAAGTGCTGTGTGAGGGAAGCCAGATTCCAGATGGCTGACCACAGTGTGAATCCTGGCCCTGGCGGCAGCATATGGGCATACGTATGTGTGGGCCCAGGATCCTGCTGGCTTGGAGAAATGGAAGAAAATGAATTGCAACACAGCCAGGCCTGTTAGGGGCTGCTTCTCTCTTTTTCTCTCTTTGGTGCATGCACATGCTCTCTGGCATTAAAGAGAGAGGAGAGAGAGAGAGAGGGAGAGAGAGAGAGAGAGAGAGAGAGAGAGAGAGAGAGAGGGGGCTCCAGCGTGGGTGACAC
>NW_006160147.1:3096736-3113480 GCF_000334495.1 Tupaia belangeri chinensis
GAGAGAGAAGAGAGAGAGAGAGAGAGAGAGAGAGAGAGAGAGAGAGAGAGAGAGAGAGAGAGAGAGAGAGAAGGGGCTCAACCGTGGATGTTCCAGCATTTATCCCACCTGTGGTTGATGGCAAAGTGGTCATCCAATCAGAGGTCCTTCTGGAAACTGGCCTGCTTTGTTCTACTTTATGCTCAGGGTCTCAGGACCCTCCCCATTATTTGAAAAGAGGCAGTCGCTTCCTTATACCCGTTGGGAGCCTCCCTGTCGAGCCCCTTATCAGGCCGATCTTGCTCCCAGAGTCAAAATCCTTTGTTCTCAGAGTCTGACCTGCCAGGACAGTGGGTAGACCCCAGGATGGCAAGCACAGTCTGCTTGTCCCAAACGTAGGAGCTCCACACAGTAATAAGAAACATACATAATAAAACTGGGGCCAGCAGGTGGTGTAGGGGTTAAGGCACTGGACTCCCACATGGTTGACAGTGGTTTGAGTCCTGGACTCGAAGGCTTGAAACTCATACCAGGTGCGTGTGTGTGCATGCCCCAAATCCCAAGAGGAAAGTAGAGGAAAAGGGATTGCAGCATGGCCATCCCCCTGAAGGTGATTCCTCACTTTTTCTCTCTGTTTTTCTAGCAAGTGGACACTTCCTATAGCAAAAATCTCTCTAAAAAAAAAGTAAAAATAAGAACCAGCAGATGGCGTAATGGCTATGTCATTGGACTCCCATGTAGTCGACCGGGTTTGAGTCCCAGACCCGGTGGCTTAAACTTATGCTGGGCGCGTGTGCGTGCATGCCCAATATCCCGAGAGGAGAATGGAGGAGAAGAGATTGCAGCGTGGCCATCCCCCCTGGGGGGTGATTTCTTGCTTTCTGTCTCTCTCTCTTTCTTTGTCTTTCTGGTGAGCGCTCCCCTATAAAAAAAACCCCCCCCCAAAAAAAAAAAAAAAAAAAAAAAAAAAAAAAAGAGAGAGAGAGAATTAAATAAATAAAAAAGAAAAGAAACATACATAATAAAATCCAAATAATCCAGTTGGACCCTGGGCAAGGCCTGACTGGACACTCTGGCCCGTGACTCTCAAGGAACAGCAGTCCAGATGTCAGCCTGACTCAACTTTCAAGGTGGCTTCCCATGTGACAGGTGGGAGGGTGCTGGCTGCTGGCAAGACGTCTCAGCTCCTCTCCTCATGCACCTCTTCTGGAGCTGCTAGAGTGTCCTCAGGACATGGCAGCTGGCTGTTCCCAGAGTGAGAGGACAGATGCCATCCTGTTCATGAGAGCTGTGGGCGTCATCAGCAACACTTCTGCCACCTTCTGTATCTTCGAATTGAGCTCCCGAGTCTGGCTCCCCTTCAAGGGGAGCAGAGCAGGCTGCACCTTTTGAAGGAAGGAGTAGAAAAAAAACTGCAGAAATATTTCAAAGCCGTAACATAGGGGTTGGGCTTCGGGAAGCCTGAAACAAAGGAGGCAGGAGGCAGAATCAGAAGGGAGATTTCTGAAGCTCACCCTCAAGCCTTTAGGAATTTAAAGACAACTGTTGGGGGGTGGGCAGCAGATGGTGTGGAGGTTAAGGCACTGGATCCCACATGCCTAACTATTTAGTTAAGAATCCCGAACCAAGTGGCTTGAAAATCATGCCTGGGGCGCATGTGAGCATGCCCAAAACCTGGAGAGAAGAATGGAGAAGAGACAGTGGCATGACCACTACCCCTGGGGGGTGATTTCTCACTATGCCCCCTCCCCATTTCTCTTTGGTGAGCTCACATACCCTATAGCAAAAAAAAAGAAAAAAAAAAAGCCAACTGTGGGGAATTATCTTGGGTTAGGGCTAGGTTGTCACTGGAGGATCCGTGGTCTAACCCAGAAATCTGCAAATGCTACGTGGCCACGATGGCGTCTCAACAGCGCCTGGTTAGTCAGAGCTGATGCCCAGGCTGTAACTTGCCAAACTGAATTGGTTTTACTGTCCAGGTCCATTGCCTTTGAAGGCACGTTGCTCAGGAAAACTGAGGTCTGGAGAGACTGAGCAGTCGGACTCCCAGTCCCCTAGCAAGCCACAGGCACAGGCGGGGAGCTGTCTGAGTCAGGAGGTCTGACCCTCTCCTACTGTAGAACCACCTCTCTGCTCCACGACCTCTCCCTCCCGATGCTCCAAAAGTCAGCCTTTATGGGCCACGGCCAGCATTCCACCGTGTGCCAAGTGTTCTCAGGTCGTGTTGTCCCACTAATCGCCCACTCAGGTAAGTGTGGAGTCCCTGATTTTGCTGATGAGGAAACTGAGCCACGGGTGTAAAGGGTTATGCTGTGTAAGTAGCCCAAGGGTAGCCAGCCACTAACGGGTAGGGCAGTGATTCTAACCAGTCTCACTGAGCCCAAAGCAGTGTGCTTAACCCTAATGTTCTCCCATCTCTCAGCTGTCCTGCTGCCTTGATGGCCCCATGGTACCTGGACATGTCTTCATTCTCCACCACAAAGCCGGAGTCTGAGCTGCAGAAGAGAGGTCTGAGGTTCCTTTGCAGGAAGAAGTGCTGTCTAGACCCACCATTCCAGCACACTCTCACTACTAGAACCTGGAACCTGGAGCCATTCATCCACCTGAGCTGTTTACCCAGGGTCCTGTGCTGCCACTACTCTTAACCAGTTCCACAGTCAGCTTGGTCTCCAGCTCTGGCAGCAGCTGGAGGTCAACAGCCACGGGGGCTGCGTTGTATCTTGCCCACCTACTGCCATCTCTTCCATTCATTCTCCCCATGCCATCTCTTCCCCTGTAGGGGAAGCAGGGCCTGGGAAGCCCTTCTCTCTGTGCTTGGCGCCCTCTAGTGGTGGGAGCAGTGCCCCTGCCTCCAGATCCTGGAAGTGGATCAGCCTGGAGCTGGGGCAGCTTCGCTCCTAAACCAGCTGGACCAGGCAATATTTCCAGACATTTAGTTGCCGGTCATCTCTATGAGAGGGAAGCTAACCTGATAGCCTCTTCCTAAGGCTGGAGACCTAATGAGGCCCCCTTCATCACCCAAGGCCAACCTGTGGTCTGAACAAGAAAAGTGGCAGTCCCACGCAGAAAGAAAAGCTCTTCTACGCTAACATTCAGGCATGAATGTGGGAGATCTTGGGGCAGGAGACCTCAGTGCTGCTCAAACCCCACCCATGTCGACTGTCAGTTTGGACTCTGAGACAGTTCAGGCTCTCCTGGTGCAGAGGGAATGTAGCCAGAAGCCCCTGGGGAGCCCCCACCACCTCTTACCCATTTCTGTAGAGCCTCAAGGAAGACACACCACTGTGCCACGGAGGGTCTGGGGCTGGACTCTGCTAGTCCCCTTCACCTCCTCCCACTTCTCGCATGATCTGCTGACCAAGAGCCAGCTGTGTTTAGTGCAAACTCGGTTTAGGCCAGTTGCACTCGTTTGCAACTTCATGCTTCTAATTCAACTTTATGATGTATGGACAAATGGATGAAAGCGCTTGTAGGGAGCCAGATGGAGCTGCAGCGATTGAACGCTGCAGCAATGAAACGTGATGTTCCGGAGGCTGACCCAAAGGAAGGTTGCGAGCTTGTGTCTGCATCCCTTCCTAAGCACACCAGGCGCACTCATGCCCGGGACCCAGGACTGGCCAAGCCTGGAGGTGAACCTTGTTATTGAGACCATGTTGGGTCTTTCCCTCTCTCTCTCTTTCTCTTGCTCAGAGGAGAAGTAAATAAATAAACTTTTTAAAAAGTATTGCTTCTATAAAAATTAGGTTGTAGACCAGCTGCAGTGGCCTGCCATGGTAAAACACTGCTACGGGGACCAGCAAATGGTGTAATAGTTATGTTGCTGGACTCCCATGTGGTTGAATGCGGTTTGAGTCCTGGACCCAGCAGCTTAAAACTCATCCCAGGCGTGAGTGCGTGCATGCCCAAAATCCTAGCAAGAGAATTGAGGAGAAGGGATTGTGATGTGACCATGCGCTTGGGGGAAGGGTTTTCATTCTCACTTTCTATGTCTCTGGTGAGTGTATGTGCCCTATCGCAAAAATCTCTCTTTCAAACAAAACACTGCTGCTCTATAGGCTGAGGTCATATGAAAGACCAGGGTTTGATTCCCAGCCCATGCTGAAAGCAGACACCATGGCATGTGCTGTGGTCACAGCTGCTCATGAGGTTGAGGCAAGAGGATTGCCACAGAGCAAGAACCTGCCTCTTTATTTTTGAGAGAGAGATTTTTGCTATAGGGCACATACACTAGCTGGAGACACACAGATAGAGAGAGAGAAAAAGTGAGAAATCACCTCCCCCCAGGGGGTGGCCACATCACAGTCCCTTTCCCCCCATTCTCCTCCTAGGATCTTGGGCACACATGTACACACACCCACCATGAGTCTTCAGTCACCGGGTCCGGGACTCAAACCACAGCTGGCCATGTGGGAGTTCAGCACCTTCAGCACTATGCCACCTGCTGGCCCCAAAAACCTGTCTTTAAAGGAAAAAAATTAGATTGACTATTTAGGAAAGAGCCTATATAAGCAATTATTTTTAAAAGAGGGAGGGGCAAAAAAGAAAAATGCTTTCTATATATATGGTGAGTTGTCTGCAAAAGGTTAGTGGGGGTAAGGCTTGGGGAGAAGAATTATAAAAAGCCCAGGTACTCTGCCTTCGGGTTGCTACACAAGTGTTTTCAAGTCATTGGATGAGACAGAAATAAATCTTCGCTGATGTCTTATGGGTGTGATTTATGAAAGAAATATGAGGGGAAGGGAAGTGGATCTATACTTACCAAAAAGGTCATGGTCTTACATCAAAAGATTAGCAAGTGTCCATTTATAATTCTCAAGGCCATTCTTAAGGTAGGTAATATTTTGTCTGAGTCCCCACTTACATAACAGTTTTGCAAGTAGGTGACAGCAGTGCTTACAGAGCCCAACCGGGAAGAGGCCAGAGCCAGCCCAAAGGCTAATTAGAAAATCGATGCATCAGGGCCTAATTGACAAAGCTAATCATCCCTTTGAACTGAAGCATCCTGGCTGCATTAGAATCATTAGCGCCTGTCAGCCAGAGATAAGGTCTCAAGATTTCCACAAGGAAGCAGGTTTTTTACTCAGCATCCCTGGACTTAATCGATATTTCCAATAGAATGACCCCTGACCTTACTCCAGTTAACAAATGTTCACGCTTCCTAATAGACTCTTTCCCTCTCTCTCTCTTTCTCTTGCTCAGAGGAGAAGTAAATAAATAAACTTTTTAAAAAGTATTGCTTCTATAAAAATTAGGTTGTAGACCAGCTGCAGTGGCCTGCCATGGTAAAACACTGCTACGGGGACCAGCAAATGGTGTAATAGTTATGTTGCTGGACTCCCATGTGGTTGAATGCGGTTTGAGTCCTGGACCCAGCAGCTTAAAACTCATCCCAGGCGTGAGTGCGTGCATGCCCAAAATCCTAGCAAGAGAATTGAGGAGAAGGGATTGTGATGTGACCATGCGCTTGGGGGAAGGGTTTTCATTCTCACTTTCTATGTCTCTGGTGAGTGTATGTGCCCTATCGCAAAAATCTCTCTTTCAAACAAAACACTGCTGCTCTATAGGCTGAGGTCATATGAAAGACCAGGGTTTGATTCCCAGCCCATGCTGAAAGCAGACACCATGGCATGTGCTGTGGTCACAGCTGCTCATGAGGTTGAGGCAAGAGGATTGCCACAGAGCAAGAACCTGCCTCTTTATTTTTGAGAGAGAGATTTTTGCTATAGGGCACATACACTAGCTGGAGACACACAGATAGAGAGAGAGAAAAAGTGAGAAATCACCTCCCCCCAGGGGGTGGCCACATCACAGTCCCTTTCCCCCCATTCTCCTCCTAGGATCTTGGGCACACATGTACACACACCCACCATGAGTCTTCAGTCACCGGGTCCGGGACTCAAACCACAGCTGGCCATGTGGGAGTTCAGCACCTTCAGCACTATGCCACCTGCTGGCCCCAAAAACCTGTCTTTAAAGGAAAAAAATTAGATTGACTATTTAGGAAAGAGCCTATATAAGCAATTATTTTTAAAAGAGGGAGGGGCAAAAAAGAAAAATGCTTTCTATATATATGGTGAGTTGTCTGCAAAAGGTTAGTGGGGGTAAGGCTTGGGGAGAAGAATTATAAAAAGCCCAGGTACTCTGCCTTCGGGTTGCTACACAAGTGTTTTCAAGTCATTGGATGAGACAGAAATAAATCTTCGCTGATGTCTTATGGGTGTGATTTATGAAAGAAATATGAGGGGAAGGGAAGTGGATCTATACTTACCAAAAAGGTCATGGTCTTACATCAAAAGATTAGCAAGTGTCCATTTATAATTCTCAAGGCCATTCTTAAGGTAGGTAATATTTTGTCTGAGTCCCCACTTACATAACAGTTTTGCAAGTAGGTGACAGCAGTGCTTACAGAGCCCAACCGGGAAGAGGCCAGAGCCAGCCCAAAGGCTAATTAGAAAATCGATGCATCAGGGCCTAATTGACAAAGCTAATCATCCCTTTGAACTGAAGCATCCTGGCTGCATTAGAATCATTAGCGCCTGTCAGCCAGAGATAAGGTCTCAAGATTTCCACAAGGAAGCAGGTTTTTTACTCAGCATCCCTGGACTTAATCGATATTTCCAATAGAATGACCCCTGACCTTACTCCAGTTAACAAATGTTCACGCTTCCTAATAGACTCCACACCTCTGTGCCCCCTCTTGTTCTCTCTGCTGTGAGACTTCTGGTGTAGGCCTTCCTCACACACCCATCCGGGCACCTGCACCTGAGCGACTTGGGGGCTGGAAGATGACCTTGCTGTGAAGCCTGCTCTGTATCAATAGATGCATGACCTCAACCCTCAGGTGAGCGCTCAATATTCCCTGGTGATTCCACCCGGTTTATTTCTGGGGAAAACTTGACCACTATGAGAGATGACTGGTCCGTTTTCTGAGTTTCCCACACGCACTCCTTCGCCTCTCACTCCACTGGAAGAGCAGAAGCCATCTGACATGCATGCCTCATCTTTCCAAAATGTCTTCCCTTCTTCCATTCTTTCTCCTGCCCTCCTGCTACGATCAAGAAAGTGCCATGAGGGCGAGGACCATGTCCGCTTTGCTCACACCACCATCCCAGCACATACAGGTTTCTCAAGGTTGAGAATAAATGGGACCAGCAGTTAGCATAATGGCTATGTCGCTGGACTCCCGTGTAGTCGACTGAGGTTCGCGTCCCAGACCCGGTGGCTTAAACTCACGCCAGGCGCGTGTGCGTGCATGCCCAAGATCCCGAGAGGAGAATGGAGGAGAAGGGATTGCGGCATGGCCATCCCCCCTGGGGGGTGATTTCTCGCTTTCTGTCTCTCTGTCTCTCTCTGTCTGTCTGGCGAGTGCACGCACCCTATAGCAAAAACCTCTCCAAAAAAAAAAAAGCTTGAGAATAAAGGCATCTCCACCCTTTCCTGATTGACCAGGTCACTCTTAATTGTATATAAGCTTCCAGAGGAAAGGGAGGAAGATCACTACCGCATTGGCTTAAGTATCTGAGATCAGAAACGAAAATGGAACCACTGCTGTGTCTATCATTCGCATTAAACTCTCCTTTCCAGATGCACACCAACCACCATGTGTGTATCCCACTGTCACTTGTGTTCATGGGTGTCTCTCCCAGAAGGGGGTCCCGCATGTGTGGATCTTCAGCACAGTCTCTGACATGGGGGTAGGGCTAAATAAAAGGGTGAGGAACTGCATGTCCCCAAACTAATCCTTCTGGATTCCTCCTTTTCCTGCACCTTCCCCATCCGATCCACTAGCTGATCCCTTTTGGTTTTCACCTCTGTAGCAGAGATTGGCAACCATTTTTCCATCAAGGGTCAGTAATGTAGGCGTGTGGAATATATGGCCTCTCTTACAGCTTCTCGACTCCACCACGGTGGGATGAAAGCAGCCACAGACACATAAATGAATGGACATGGCTGTGCTCCGGGCAGACTTTATTTATGAGCCAGCTCCATGATGCAGTGACCATGCACTGCTCGAGAGAAGTTGAGTTTCACATGGCAACAGCAGTTCAGATCCCTGGCCCAGTCAGCCTGGAGCGTGGTGGGCATGCAAGGCCCAAGATCCAGCAGGATGGAGGCCAGGAGGAAGGCGATCACAGTGTGACCAGACCCTGTGGAGGGCGCTCATCTCTGTCTCTCTCGCTTTTTCTCTCTCTCTGTCATGCACATGCGTCATCATGAACGAAGGGGAGAGGGAGAATCCTATCAGACTAGGGCACCATAAAACAAAACAACAACCACAACAAAAATTATTGTGGATAGGACTTGGCCCAGTCTGTGGACTCTTATTCTACAGTGTCTCAAAACTATTGTTAGCAAGAGAAATAATGCTGAAGAAAAAGGCCACCCTTCTTCCAGAAGTGACTCAGAGGGTCAGTGCAATCTTAATGGTCTTGTGTGTGTGTTTATATGGAGGGGAACCTTCCTCTGCCAGATTATCAGAGCTCTTGCCCTGGCACTTGAATAAGTCTCTCACATCACCCCTCTTTCCCAACGGAGTTCATGTAATCTAGATGCAAAAGCTGGCACCCCGCACCCCGCACCCCGCACGGCCACTGCTGACCTGAGAGACCTTTTCTAAGTTACTTAACTATTAAGACTCTCTCTTAGTAGTTGAGAGGGTCTTTCCCAAAGTAGGAGTAATAGAGCGACTTCTTTCATGGAGCTGTCCTGAGGGTTCAGTGTGGTCAAGTAGCTAAGATGCTAGGTATAGCGGCCAGATGGTGGTGCATTACTGAAACACGCCACCTGTGAGGCGATCCCTCATGGGAAGATTCCTGGTTCGAGTCTGGAGAACTCCCTGAGACCAAAGCACACACTTGCTCATGACTCAGGGCTGGCTGAGGGCTGTGGGTGATCATGGAGTCAAGACCTTGTTGGGGGGGAGGGCAGCAGGTGCATGGTGGTTAAGGACGCTGGACTCCCACATGGCCGACTGTGGTTCAAGTCCTGGACCTGGTGGATTGCTTTCTCACTTTCTTTCTCTCTCTTTCTTTCTTTCTCACTTCTGGATGAAGTAAATAAACTGAAAAGGAATATTCAGACCCCCCCCACACACACACACACACCAGCTGTCTGGGGGACTGCAATGGGAAGGGCACATTCAAACTCCCCCAGATGCCTCAGGTGTTTTCTTTTTAGGGATTAACCTATGGATGTTTGTCTCTTATCTTCTTCTTTTTTTTTTTTTTTTTGTAATTATTTATTTAATTTTCTTGGCTCTGCTGGAGGAAGGCAGGGTCTCTTGGTAGCTGTGAGTGCCCTTGGCTGGTGGGGAGGAAGGTCTAACCATCAAACCCAGTCTGGCCAGGCAGGTGGGAGGGGATCTGCTCCAGCAGGGAGCTCCTGGAGATCAGAAGACTCCTCCTGAAAGGGGGGAAGAAAGGGGGACTGCTTGGTCGGGGGGCTGCTTGGTCTGTGGGCAGATGGCTGACCCACATGCAGATAACAGTGGAACAACCCAGATGGCCACCTGGCATTCAGTCCGAAGACCACTTTAATGGCCCCACCTTAACTCCCTTTTCCTTAAAATTCCTTAGCCTCCCTCTTCAGGACCCATGCCACTCTCCGCTTCTGGCCCCTTTCCTCCTTTGGGAAGTGAATAAACCTTTTCTTTTGGAGAAGTTTGGAGAAGGTTTTTTTTTTGTTTGTTTGTTTGTTTTCTTTGCTATAGGGCACATGCACTTGCCGGACAGACAGAGAGAGACAGAGAGACAGAAAGCGAGAAATCACCCCCCGGGGTGATGGCCGCGCTGCAATCCCTTCTCCTCCATTCTTCTCTCGGGATCTTGGGCACGCACACACACGCGCCCGGCGTGAGTTTAAGCCACCGGGTCCAAGACTCGAACCACGGTCAACTACATGAGAGTCCAGCGACATAGACATTACGCTAACTGCTGGTCCCAGAATAAACCTTTTCTAACCACTTACTCTCTGAGTCTGAATTATTTCACAGTCCATGACACAGATCGCCCTAACGTAAACTTTAAAAACTAAAATAAAATGCTTAGCACCATGCCTGGCACAGAGAGAGCACTTGGTAGCAATTGTGTGGGCTATTATTATTATTACCATATCCCTATATCTCCACGTATACATATATATACACAGCAGGGCTCCATGGCAAGAACGTGGGCACCTGTGCCAGTGTGCCAAGCTGTGAAACCCAGCCTCACCACTTGCCAGTTGTGTGAACCTTGGGAAGTTTCTCACCCCGTTCATGCCTCAGTGTACCTAAGTGGGAGATTAAATTAGTTATTATATATAAAGTTCTTTGACGAGAGCATGGCAGATAGTAAGCAGTGTGGAAGCGTTTGCTAGCGCCACCAGCAACATCTTCAAGACCAGATAGCCCCAGAATTCCCTGGTGGCCTGAGCATCCCTGTCCAGGCAGGTGCTAGTGGCTGACCCCCAGCATTTGGCCTAAGTGAGCCTTCCTCCCTGTGCTCACAGTAAGTGGACCCCTCCCCCTGCAGAGAGGATCCAAAAGCTTCTGCCGTTCACCTTTCCTTCCCCGTCTTCAGTGAGTGAGATGCCTTCTCTACCCCCTTGCTTCTCTTCTCCCCTCACCCCTTCTCCCTGGGGCTATTTGTGTTCCTGTATTTATTTAGCTCCCATAATCAGGCTGCTTGTGCTGTGGTGATTGGAGTCTACGAATGGAGTAAGAATGGAATTCAGTTGTTAGCTCCCTTGCCGATCTCACTCGCTGCTTGGCTCATGGCCTGGTGGGTGGGGAGGATGGCAGGGCAGCGGGTGGGGGCTCAGCCCTCTGTTGAACTCTCCCAGTAGCTGCAGAAGTAACTCAGCCCTCTATGATTAAGTTAAGAAAAGCTGCCTGCTTTGCCCTTGTTTATCTCAGGTAGATTCCATTCCTGCTGTCTGAAAGTCTCCCTTGAGATATCTGTGATAGTCCCAGACCTGAGTGCTGTCTGAAAGTCTCCATTGAGATATCTGTGATAGTCCCAGATCTGAGGGACCTGAGCAAGCCTTAAAGGTCAGTGGAAGCTCTTTAATTCCTGCAGATTGCTAGAGACTGACCCCAAGTGATCAGTGTTGCCTGATACCGGTAGGCACTAGAGGAGTAGTCCTCCCTTTAAGGAAGTCTACTTCAGACATGAGTGGTATAAAAAGGAATAGGGATCTTGTTTTCCATCTTAAAACTTTCGATTAGGCCCTGCCACCGTGGCACAGAGAGTAGCATACTGGGGTGCCGAACTGGAAGCCACGTGCCAACCATGGTTGGAGTTCCTGGCTTGGTCAGCCTGGAAGAAGCCCAGGATCCTGGCAAGTCAGAGGACTGGAGGAAGGTGTGACTGAGCCCTGCAGAAGGGGCTTCTCTCTTTCTCTTCTCTCATCCAGCATTCATGCTTGTACTTGGTCGTGAGTGAATAACTGAATAAAACATTTAACTAGCTAGTAGCATGGAAATCTCTTTATTTTAGAAGCTATGAAATATTCCAGTTAGAGAAGGGTTAAAAAAGTAAAATCTGCAATAGTACAAATTGAATGCTCTGTCATTAAGAAAAGTGTTATAAATCCCCCCTCTCTGAACATTTGCTTGTTTATCTCTCCTCTCTACCTCCAGGCAGCCTCGGGCCTTTTCACAGGTCTGCTGCAGCTTGTACCCCATTTCTGCTTAGATTACTGATGTTAATTATCTCCCCAGCACCTTTGCCTCTTTGTTCAAAGCCCAAGCTTCAGAGATTGGCTCCATTTTCAACTTACCCCAAGTAGCTCTGAACTTCTTTTTAAAAGAGGCACTCCCCTGCCAGTTTCTTCCTTGGGCTCTATCTGGCTCTATCAGGTGCTTTCATTTCAATAAGAGAATCTTCATTTTATCATCTGAGGGAATCAGGCCTTTCTTGCTTCTGAACAGCCATCAGACAAAATAGAACATGAATTCAGTGAGTCTCTTTCCACCCCAAAGGAGCTATGTGCTGTAAAAGCAAGGGTTGGGACTTCTGGTCAACAGGGTGCATGAAGCAGACAGAAAAGAATTCAACCAGCATGGCCCCATCCCTCTCCAAACACATGGCATTGCTGGATAAAATAGAAGTAAAGACAATTTGAAAACATAGCCAAGTTCAAAGTCCAGAGAGAAGTCCCCAGTGCTAGATTAACAAAGCACTCAAAGTCAGGGTGGTTAGCAGTCGCTGGAGCCAAAATGGCTCATGGAAGTGTCAGATCAGCTGGGGCTAGAGTTCTGATAGCTGACTAGGGAGAGGAGTCTTGGCTGCAGGCCCCATGCAGTAGAGCTGAATTGGAGAGAAGAGAAGGAGGCCTCAGAAATCTGCAGATGACTTATGCATGAATCTCTAAGAATGGCTTAGCTGGTTGTCTTTAGTCCTCCTGTTTCTAAAAAGCACAGAACATCTTTCTTTTTACATGATCTCATTTACTTCCAGTGAAGTTTTGGAATGTAAGAGGGGTGAGGATGAGTCTCTCTTCCTGTGTGCGTGGCAAATCAACTGAGCTTCAGAAAACTCAGTTATTTGTCAGGACTTTGAACCCAGGGCCCTGACTAACTACCAGCCCCTCATTCTTTACACCTCTGGTTGCTCCACTATTAAGGGCTACTTTGTACCCAGAAAGGTAGTTCTCCTCCCTTTAGGGAGGATCAGGAAGCAAAAGGCACATTCTATTGGCCAGAGTCCTTTCCACAAGATGGCGGTATCGCCTGACTTTGGATCCATGGTTGATGCCAGAGACCCAACCGAGAATGTCAGGGTAATGGCAGGAGATAGCCGCCATGGGAGAAAAATGGTCTTCATGCCTGCTGCCTGGGGCTCTGGTCTGTGGGGCAGGGACACGCCACTCTTAGTGCCACACACACAGATTTTGGAGAAATCTCTTGACTTCTATCCCCTCTTTCTGCAGTCCACCTTTCCCATTACAATGTAACCGCCATGTCGAGGATCTTCTTTTTATTTTCTCTCTCTCTCAAGATCTGGGAAATGTATTGTCTTGCCATTATCTGAGAGAAGACTCTAGAACAGAAGCCAAATAAATCAAAAGTGGCAATTCAAGGGATTTGTGTTCGAGTCTGCTGCCACCCAGTGTAGAGACAGTCCCTCAGCCTCTGTGCTTGCCTCAGTAGTTCCAAATGTTCCGTGGGAATAATAAAGCATGCCTTTGCCGTCTGAAAGGGCTGAGGTAAGACTCGAGTGAGAACATAAATATGAAAGAAGTATGAAAACATGGAGTACCATATAAACATGAGCACCAGGGTAACAGCATCATCATTGCAGCAATACATCCTCTGCTCCCAGAAGCGTTTTACTAACCCGAACTGCTTCCCGGCTCTTCTTTCAGAGGGCAAATGATTTTGAATCAAGCTGATCTCAGGAATTTATCTTTTGATAAAGTAAGTTCTGTCCTGTGCAGTTCATTCGGCCCCATCACCGTCCCTTTCTTTATCTACATTATCACCTTGAGACTTGGTCTTCTGGAAATAACCACCTGGAGGGCCTTTAAGATCCCTGTTCATCAGAGAAAGCATCAACCATGCTCACTAGGCTGTGCTTACGGTGGGAAGAAAGCAGAGTCAGACGTTTCTGAAAGATATTTAACGAGAGTGTTCAGAATAAAACTTAGTTACTTAGAAAGCTCAATTTACCAGAACAATTCACTTCATGAATGTTCTAGTTAGTTGCGCTGCTTTGTTACCCCTGAAAGCTTTCCAATAGATGTTTGTTAGATTGGATTAAACTCCTCAAGCCTCATCCTCTTGCTCACTAGGGCTGGAGAAGGATGAAGAGTGGAACCCAGCCAGGGCCCTCCAGCAGGTGCCTCTCTGAGCCAGCTGGAGATGCCTCTGCCATTGGCAAGGTCATGGTGAACGGCATTCTAGAGTCATTCCCCACGGGGCCCTGAGCAGCCAGCAATCCTGAGGTATAAGAGCAGCCCAATTTAGTCTTGGCCACTGGAACCAATCACCTCAGCCAGATATGGAAGCCCCTTACTGAACCCTATTGGTTCAATGACAAGAAAAGCCCGAAATAGCCAGCAGGGAGTATCAACTTCCAGCTTCCTGGAAGGAATCATGGCTGCCTGTGTTTGCGAGTGAACGTATTCTTCCCTTGCAAACAAAAGCCTCCAAATCTGCTAAGACCAGAAGAATGTGCCCATCAAGGGAATGCTTTATTAGGTGTAGTCGTGAGAGGTGTCCCTCCCTGTTCTTTCCCTTGGTTTTCAGACTTTTGTATTTTGGCTTTGAGGGAAGTGGCATCATCGTTTGGTCACAGGTTTGAGGCATGTACTGTATCTTAGAGGACAGTACCCCAGTCTCTCAGGGCCTTGTCACTCAGGTAGAGTCACGGTGAGCCTCTACTGGCATTTCCTTCTTCTGTCAGACCAGGGGCCTCCAGATGAGAGGGTCCCTAATAAGATCACTGAATCTCATGGACCTAAACCT
Source organism: Tupaia belangeri chinensis (assembly GCF_000334495.1). Lineage (NCBI taxonomy): Eukaryota > Metazoa > Chordata > Mammalia > Scandentia > Tupaiidae > Tupaia > Tupaia belangeri. The sequence goes on from NW_006160147.1 coordinate 3,111,165, forward strand.
ATCACAGCACTATTTGTGTATTGCAGTGCATCCTTTTATCAGAGGAGATAGTGTATAAGACCATAGTGGGTGGAATTCTGTAAGCCCCCAGTGATAGCGTTGACAAAAGAAAAATCTGTATACGGAATATGTATTACTCCCCTCCAAGGATAAAATTAGGTGACAGAGTGGTTCTCCCAAGGATCGTGTGAAACAGAGCTCTGTGTCTTCCTCTGCTATTGGCAAGTTGGACACTCAAGAGTGGAGATTACCAGAGACGCTTTGGGAACGGGAAACGGGTGACCATTTCTGTCACTATAATCTTCCTCTGCTATTGGCAAGTTGGACACTCAAGAGTGGAGATTACCAGAGACGCCTTGGGAACGGGAAACAGGTGACCATTTCTGTCACTATGGCCACACTGTGCATGGGCCCATGGCGCAAGCAGCAGGGTAGCTGGGGAAAGAAGTTGACTATAGTTACAGGAGGCTGGACTTGGCTAGCTTAATTCTGGAAGCTTCCTCTGCTGTGAGTGAGGGGTCTCTGTTTAACACTTCCTTGGACCATAGATATTGTCACAGTCTTCACCCATTCCAAGAGTTTTATCCACATACTTCTTCCCCAGCTCTCTGTCATGTCACTCTCCCATTCCTTGTCTTTCTAAGTCCCTAGCATGTTAAACTAATGCGTTAGCCACTGCCCATGAGCCCATATAGATTTGTATTTCAGTCTATCTTTCCTTCCAAGCAAATCAGATATTTTGTCTAACTTTCTGCCCACTGGAAAGTTTTTCTTCATCTCCATCTTTCAGGGCCAACCCTGAGTACGGCAGTGATGAATCAGACATCCACTTGTGGCTGGAGCCAGCATGTAATATATGTCGGCCAGGTCTACAGCTTCTACTTCTTCTGTTAAATAATTGGCAGAGGGCCCAGCAGGTGGCATGGTGGTTAAGGGCACTGGACTCCCACATGGTTGAGTCCCAGACCTGGCAGCTTGCTTTCTCACTTTCTCTCTCCTCTTTCTCTCTCTTTCAACCTTTCTCTCTCTCTCTCTGGTCAAATTTTTTTTGAAAAATAATAAATAAAATTAAGTAATTCTTAAAAAAAAAAAAAAGATCAGCAGAATTTCTCATGAGGCCATTATCTGAAGAAGAGATGGTGAAAGAGCAGGAGCAGGTAGAATGGGACCTGCTCCCAGCCCTACTCAGGCCTGGTTTCACATAGACAGTCTTCATTTATTGAGGAATGCTGCCGCACACACATAACTTTATGACTTCATGATGAGATAACACCCAATTCATAATGAACAGCTCAGGCCACATAATCACTCGGTATCCTTTGGTCAAGAGTTCAAAAGTTTCACTTGGTATTCTTTAGTCAAGGATCTGAATACTTCAGTACCATCGGATCTGCTGGGTCCAAAGGACAAAGTGGCAGAGCAACTATTGCACAAGGAGGAGCTTCAAAAAATTCGTGGAAAGGACCAAGCGATGGCATAATGTTATGTCACTGGATTCCCACGTGGTCAACTGTGGTTCAAGTCCTGGACCTGGCTTAAAACTCATGCCAGGTGCATGTGCATGTGTGCTCAAAATCCCAAGAGGAGACTAGAGGACAAGGGATTGTGGCATGGCCATCCCATGGGGAGTGATTTCTCACTTTCTGTCTCTCTGGTGAGCACATGCATCTTGTAGCAAAAATCTCTCTCTCAAAGAAAAAGGTTCATGGAAAATGAGTATTATTTTTTAAAAATCCTAATAAACACAAGAAGGCATGTAAATAAGGGGACGAGATTATGGGTCAGTGTACTGCAGCAGAGTTAAAAATATGGACAATTTAATATATATTTTTAAAGCAAAACAAACTAATAAAACTATTATCTGATCTGTACAACATAATACAATGTTCACTGTTAGAGAAGATGAATATATGTATATCCTTGATCTGATTTTTATACCCACATGCATGCTTGAAAAAAACACACTATACCCCACCCCACGTCGAAAATGTGTAAACCAGGAATTATAATTAAAAATAGATAAAGAACTATGCAAAGATTTCGACATTTTTGCACCAAAATAAACTTGCACTTTAATTCCATTATTCCATGAACCATTTGAAGTTCCCTCGTACGGCAGCCTGGACTTGGTATAAGAGTTCTTGCTTGCTCTCCGACCCACCCTAAAATGGCAATCACATGGGTTACTGAATAAATACACTAGAGCAAACGCCGAAAGTTCCTCTCGGAAGTCAAAGAGATCCACTAGGCAAGCACTGGGTCTTTTTCTTTGTGATGCACAGTGCAGAGTGGAGCAATGTAACTTTCACTTCGGAA
>NW_006160147.1:3113535-3117423 GCF_000334495.1 Tupaia belangeri chinensis
CTAAATGTTGTGGGGTCTCCCTTCCGATCGGTCATGACTATATCTTACAAAGACTTCAAGGGTTTTTGCAGCACCCTATTCACTAAGGTCAATTGACATACTGTCATCAATATAACAGACCAGCATGAAATACCACAAAGTATCAAGACTCCTTTGGATTATATTATGATAGGAAGCAGGAGAGTTGACATAACCATGAAGCCCAGAAATAGATACTGCTGTCTCGGCCAGATGAAAGCAAACTTCTTCGGAGTGTTCTTACTAATAAAGATAGCAGGGAAAACTCATTTTATGGGGCCAGACAGTGACACAGTGGTAACATCGGTGTCACAATACTCCGTGAGGCTGACCCACATGGAAGGTTAAGGGTTCATGTCCAGACCCCTCCCTAACACACTGGGTGCCCCTGATCTGTGGCTGGCTGAAGCTGGGGGTAGATCACAGTAGCAGGGGTCCCTTTCAGGGGTGCTGTCTCTCTCTCTCATGGAACAAGAAATAAATAAACTTAAAAAACAAGTTTCCAAGTCAATAGCTATATACTAGGTGCCATGGCTCTAGTAAAGATACTCCAATCAGGGACCAGCAGGTGGCATAGTGGTTAAGGCTCTGGACTCCCCGGGTCTGACTCTTGTTTGAGTCCCAGACCCGGTGACTTGAAACTCATGGCAGGCGTGTGTGCATGCATGCCCAAAATCTCAAGAGGAGAATGGAGGAGAAAGAATTGCAGCTTGGCCATCCTCCCTAGGGGGTGATTTCTCACTTTCTGTCTCTCTGGTGAGCAAAATTGCTCTAATAGCAAAAAATCTCTCTCTCAACAAAAAAGATACTTCAGTCAGAATAAGAGCTGCAGTCAGCAACAGCTACCTAATTAAGTTTAGCCCAATCTGTAGTCATTCTCTATAACATATATAACTTTTCTACCTGACCAAATAGGTGCTAAGCAGGGATATGATTGGGACATCATAGTACCACTTCATCTTTCAAGGCCTTGATGGAGACTCGAACAGTTCCCTCAGGAGTGTGGGAGTGCTTTTGGCTTACTCTTCTAGCAGGAGGAGGATGAGTGATGTCAGCTTCTCAGACACTTCCTCTTGGCCTTTCTCACACTAATAGTTTTCATTCCATAACTCAGAAAAACAATGTGGGATTCTTCCAGTCACCACTTAGGTTTTTCCAGCTACACCTACAAGACCTGGGAGAACAACCACAGGCTCCATGGACTCGCTAGAGTCATTTGTAAGATGGTGCAAACCAAGATTTTATGTACTTCTCGACCTTCATAAGTCCCCACTCTAGCCGATGGGCCATCGAGGTCTCCAGAGACCAGAATCGGTTCAAAGCAAGCACCCAATAACCTCTGCAAGGTCTGAGTGTGTCCCTCTCTCTTGTGCCCGGTCCCACTAGCGTATGGCCTCTTGGGCACATTCGAGGAAGGCTCAGAGGAAATTCATAGAATCACTTGTGGCCACGTTTCTTTTGAAAAGAAACCTGGCTTCTTCCTCCATCAGAGGCAAGTTTGTGAATTGTTTTATCTCCGTGAACTGGGTGAGAAGGTCAGAATGGTCACTCTGGCTGCCTGGACTGAGCTTCTACTCACCACAATTGTAGAGACGCTGCTCTAATATGGTCACTACATGTGATTTCTGGAGCACTTGAAATGTGGCGAGTTCCGACTGAGATGTGCTTACATGAACGACACACTGGATTATAAACACCTAGTATAAACGAGCGATGTAAAATAGCTCATTAATAATGCTTTACACTGGTCACATGTTGAAATGCTAATACTTTAGATATGACGAATTAAACCGTATTACTGAGATTATTCTCACCTGCTCCTTTTGACTTTTTAAATGTGGCTACTAGAAATTTTAAATGTTTATAGAATTATATTGGCCTGTGCTGATATAGACCAATTAAATCTATGTGGGACAAGATCATTTTTTACCATTCTATCCGCCTGGCTGAGAAAGTAATTGAGCTCACCTCATTTCTGACAGTCAGTTACTGTCACTGTGGGTTCCCATTATTATTAGAGATCCCAACTCAGTGACAACTTTCCCACTGTCATCCCTGGTCTGTGGAGGACAGCCACAGACTGCCACCACAGAGCTTTTCAAGGATGCTGACGGTATTCAGACGGAAGAATTTCCAAATGCGTTTGTGAGGGGAGTGTCCTCTGGCCCTAGGGGAGAGATTAAGCAGGTTACTTATAGGAGATACATTTCATTTTGCCATCACAGTAAGCTTCAGAGTCCATCCACAATATCCTAGGGAAGTTCTGGCGTACTCAAGCTCATTAGATATAGGACACCATTACATTGCGGATTTAATTACTCATCCAGGCAAACTGTGAGAACCATTCGCAACTGCTTAAGCTACTGTATTGTATCTTGAATCCCAGGCGAACTCACCCTTATTGACAAATTTGATCCAGTCCAACTATATTTCATCCCCGTTGGCTTAATACTCTTTCAATCTATTTTCACACATGTGCCCCAGGTTCTTGCTAACACAAATGAAAAGATACTAGAGTACAAGTACCTCCTCTGGAGAGGCTGTTTCCATGTTCCTCTGGGCTGTGATGAAATATAATCTTCATTAGGAGCCTGGAGGCAATGGGGTAATGGGTCTTGCTCTCGATGACAATAGATAGTCTCTCGTAGTGCATCTGCCCTATGGGAAATTGAAGACAAGTCTCTATGCGAGGGCAAGTATCTCTGTTTCATTTGTCATTGCAAATGTCCTCATCTCAATCTCAGAGTCCAATTCCTTCCCAGCCAGCGCTCTAACTTTGGCACACAGCCTTAGTAAGCTTGTACCTTAACGGGCTGTGCAAACTTCCAACCCACACAGTTACATTTCAGACTGGACCCACACTGTGTCTTCTTTGAGGCTTCATGAGATAAGGGATTCTTTTAAGCCCTCCACAGAACTTTCTGGTTCTATACCCATGCCTTGAGTTGAACATTCGAGGGGCAAAGCTTCTCTCCCTTCCCCTCCCTCTCTCTCTCTATTTCATGGACTTTCCAGCATTGCCAGCAGTAGCCTGCCCACCCTGCAATTACTGTAAGCACCACTGTCGCCACAGCAGTCAAGTTTGGCAGTCACTTGATCACTTCTAACCTCACCTTCCCTCGGCTCTTCATCCCACAGCACCATCAGTAATCATCTGAATCATCTAAATGCTACCTCATGCCACACCAGAGTCTCATTTCCCTCAGCAATAAGGTCATTTATGCCTTCATTAAATAAGTGAGAAACATGGTTCCAGAATCTCATTTTGAAGGTTATTTCCTGCAACCACTCCTGTTACAGCTATTGTATTAGCCAGGGTCTCGGCAGGAAGCAGCAGCTACACCAGATGGTGTAGACAAAGGTATCTTAATGAAGAGGGATGAGCAAGGTGAAGGGGCAAATACGGATGTGAAGGGACCAAGGGCTAGCGACTGTGTGAAGCCATCCCTACCTCACAGGCAGACACGGAAGCACATAATGTCACCAAAGGAAGAAATGAGAGGTAGCGCCATGGAGGAGGGGACACATGGCAGGGAGTGTCGCTCACCGATTGTTGCCACTACTGCAGGAAAGAGGGTACAAGCGCAGGGAAGGGGCAGAGAGGAACTACTCCAGCCTGGTCGTCGAATGAATTGGAAGCCAGAGGACAGAGGAACCGGGATGACACAGTCCAAACAAGGGTGAGTATCCTGGGCCTCAAGCGGGGAAAAGAAAGGCTGAGAATTCATTTCAGGGAGGAGGACAGAAGGAGAGTAGCAGGCCTTCCAAGTATCGTGCTTCGCGTGGAGCGTGGATGATCTCTTTGAGTTTTTTTGTTTCTTTCTTTCTTTTTTTTTTTTTTTTTTTTTTTTAGGTTTTTTTCCATAGAGT
>NW_006160147.1:3118491-3146284 GCF_000334495.1 Tupaia belangeri chinensis
CAGGGGTCTCGGCAGGAAGCAGCAGCTACACCAGATGGTGTAGACAAAGGTATCTTAATGAAGAGGGATGAGCAAGGTGAAGGGGCAAATACGGATGTGAAGGGACCAAGGGCTAGCGACTGTGTGAAGCCATCCCTACCTCACAGGCAGACACGGAAGCACATAATGTCACCAAAGGAAGAAATGAGAGGTAGCGCCATGGAGGAGGGGACACATGGCAGGGAGTGTCGCTCACCGATTGTTGCCACTACTGCAGGAAAGAGGGTACAAGCGCAGGGAAGGGGCAGAGAGGAACTACTCCAGCCTGGTCGTCGAATGAATTGGAAGCCAGAGGACAGAGGAACCGGGATGACACAGTCCAAACAAGGGTGAGTATCCTGGGCCTCAAGCGGGGAAAAGAAAGGCTGAGAATTCATTTCAGGGAGGAGGACAGAAGGAGAGTAGCAGGCCTTCCAAGTATCGTGCTTCGCGTGGAGCGTGGATGATCTCTTTGAGCTTTTTTGTTTCCACACACACACACACACACACACACTTGCCCGACATGAGTTTCAAACTGTCGGGCCCTAGACTCGAACCATGATCAGTCATGTGAGAGTCCATCACCTCAACCAACCTTACCTGCTGGCCCCTCCTTGAATCTTTCTAATCTACATCAATACAGCATGCACTATTACTATCCCTGTTTTAAAGACAAGGAAACAGACTCAGAGAACAGCTTGCTCGAGATTTTACAAGCAGTAGGGGCTGGACAGCAGCACAGAGATAACACAGCGCTCTGTGGCCGACCACATACGGAGGTTTCAGGTTCATGCCCAGAAATCCCCTCGAGCGTGCCAGGCACGTGTGTGCCCATGATCCAGGGCTCGCTGAAGCTGGGATGGATTGTCGTATGAAGACCCTCTTGGGTGTCTGTTGCTCTCTCATGGAAAGAGACTTATTAAAAAAAAAAGAAAAAAGATATTAAAAGAAGATGGGGCTGCAGTCTGACCGGGGCAATTTGAACTTGAGCTTTTATATCATGCTAAATGAGGTGAGTTGGACTAGAGTAATACATTCAGAGAGAGAAGCAGAGATAAAGGTTGGTGCCAATATGTGGAAGACTTGAAAGCTGCCCAAGGATGAGACCAGTAGTTGGCATAATGGCTATGTTGCTGGACTCCCATGTAGTCGACCCACAGTGCGAGTCCCAGACCCAGTGGGTTAAACTCATGCCGGGTGCATGTGCATGCATGCCCGAGATCCCGAGAGGAGAATGGAGGAGAAGGGATTACAGTGTGGCCATCCCCCCGGAGGGTGATTTCTCGCTGTCTCTCTATCTCTTTTTGTCTTTCTGGCAAGCACACACGCCCTATAGCAAAAACCTCTCAAAAAAAAAAAAAAAAGCTGCCCAAGGAATTGTTCTGCTCTCTCTCTAAGTGTAGGCAAACACCACCTCTGCCCCTCAGCACTGAATTAAACCAATTCTTGCTGAGTGAATTTGGAAACCTTTGCCTTTGACTTCCTCTTGTAAGCCACCCAGGCCAGAGAGCCAGACTTGGAGAAGCTGCCTTGTGCCTGAGTGTGGTGGGCCTTGTCATCTGTCATGGACTTTGCAGGGGCCTCTTCCTTTTCTCTCAGGCCGTGAGTCTGGGGCGAGATCCTAAGCAAGCCAGCATATGGCATCTCCCCGTTGACAAAGATGAGCCCATGGCCCAAGGCAGACCAAAAGGAGTGCTATAGTTTTGATGTCCCCCCAACTTAGTGTGTTAAGATGTGGCTGCAGAAGGATTAAGAGTAAAACCTTCATCAGACTCTGGGACCTTTGAGAAGAGGTTAGAATTAAGGGCATTAGGGTAAGGCCCCCACGATCGAGTCCTGGTGGGTTTATAAGGAGAGAAATGAGGCAGTCTCACTGGACGCAGGTGACCTCGCCTGCTCTCGCCCTCATCATGGAATATTTCGGAACGCTGCAAGACCCTGTCAGACCTGGCTTCTGGCCCTGGGACCTCCAAACTGTGAATGGAATGAAACTCCGTTCTCCCAATTACTCAGACTCACATAGTTTCTATTATTAGCAATGAGGTGGGCTAGAACAAGGAACCAACAAATGTCACTTCCTGGGCTTTCCTTAGAGGACTGAGAACCTGAGACAAACTGGGGGTGCCACTTTTGCTGCCAGATTGCTACTAAGGGAGCAACAATAGGCAGACTGAGAGTTGACCGAAATCGTGTCCTTACGTCACATTGGAACCCTATTCCGGCCCCGGCCTGACTGATCCCTGGTCCTTGTGTTGTATAAGTCATAAATTCACTTTTTTTTTTTCCCGAACGTAATTTTCGGCCTCTTGTAATCTCAAGGCAAGTGTGGTAAGGTGAGGCACTAGCCCCACCTTCTTCAGAAAGTGCTCCAACCAGAGCCCCTGATCCCACAGATTTCAGAACATGGGGAGGGGGCCAAGACAGAAGAGAACTCTTGCTCACAGAGGGTGAGAAGCCCCAGAGAAGAGGAACGTATCGCCTGGGATCAGAGACAAGATAAATGCTTGAATCAACACACTCCCCCACAGAGGTATATTTAGTAAACTTTTCTTCTCACAGGGCTTGAAAGATCAAAATTGCTTTTTAAAAATAATAAAAAGGAAACAGCCACTGTGTTTTCTTTTGACACCAGCCCAATTTCTCGGCTGTCACAATACTTCTAAATAACATGTGTACGGCTTCGCTGGGCTGTCTCTTTTTTCCTAAAACCCAAGGCAGAAAACAACAAAAGTCTACAGTTCCAGCTGCATCATAACCCTTGATCAGAGGCGTCCTGAGATCTCAGCGATCTCTGGATGGTTATAGCACCGGACGTGTTCCCTGCCATGGCAAAATGGCTTTGTGCAAACAAGAGCCCATCGTGTGAGCCCAGGCAGACAGCCGGAATGCCTCAGCTCACTATGCGGTGCCTCGGATAACCTCTGAACTCTCTCTGGTTCACAAACAGTGGTCGCTTATGTCTGTATATACCTGTAACTCTTCATGATGGTCCTCTTGGAAGATGGAGATATTGAACTCAAGTTTCACTGTGTCTCTTAGGGACTTCCTGCTCTGCCCACTACCCCCGTCATCCCCCTCCACACAGAACCCGTACGCCCCGAAGTGTCTATGCTCTCCCATGTTCTCACTTTCTTGCACGGATAGTATAAAAAAGAAGTATATCTCGTTTTATTCCAGATTAGCTGTCTTGTTTATAGTTTTTAATTCCACTTTACACTTAGGACTTAGTTTGCAGTTACTCACTTTCTCATGTATTTTATTTTATTTTGCTATAGGGTGTGTGCCCTCGCCAGAGAGAGACAGAGAGGGGAGAAACAGAAATCCTCCCCGCTGCCCCCAGAGGGATGGCCATGCCACAATTCCTTCTCTTCCATTTTCTTCTTGGAATTTTAGGCATGCACACACATGCACCCAGTGTGAATTTTTGGGTCCGGGACTCAAATCATGCAGTTGGACATGTGGGATCCAGTTTTTTAACCTCCACACCACCTGCTGTCCCTCTCCTCTATTTAAAAATATAATAATCAGCTTTATCGAAGAAAATTTGCATACCACAAAATGCAACCTTTTAAATTAGTGGGTGAGTTTTGACAAACGGATACACTTGTGTCACCACCTGGCACCACAATCAAGATAGAGAATAGATCTATTACCCTGAAAAGCTATCGCATGCCATCAGCTCCCCCCACCTCCAATCTGCCTTCACCCCCCCACAGCCACTGCTGGGGAGTGTGACAGAGCTGCTTGCTGTCACTAGGGTGTAGTCTGGGCTGTAATAGAATTTTATATAAATGGAACTATTCTGTGTACATTTTTGTATGCTTGACTTCTTTCTCTCGGCATCCTCTTTTTCAGATTCATCAAGCTATGTGTATCAGTGGCTCTCCCTTTTCATGGCTGAGTAGTATTCCACTGTATAAATGTGCTGCATTTCTCCATTTACCCGTTGATGTTATTTGGGTTGTTTTCAGTTTGGAACTATAATGAATAAAACCATTATGAACACACACACACACACATAATCTTTGTGTGCACACGTTTTCATTTCTCTTGGATAAATAGCTAGAAGTGAAATTTTGATTTGCTTGGTAAATGGATGTTACTTTATAAGAAACTGTCAAATCAGGAGCCAGTGGGTGGTATGGTGGTTGAAGACACTGGATTCCCACATGGCTGACCACGGTTTGAGTCCTGGAACTGGCGGCTTGTTTTTTCTCTTTCTCTTTCTCTCACTGTCTGTCTCTCTCTCTGGTCAAATGAAAAATTATAATAACTAATAGAAATAAATAAATAAATCTTCAAAAAAAAAAAGAAAGAAAGAAACTGCCAAATCAGACTGGCACAGAGGACAAGCCCTGTACATAGGAAGCCAGATCCCACATGGCTCAAGTTCCAGTCCCGGGCAGCTTGAAAAATATACCAGGTCTTTGTGCATGCATGCCTGAAATTCTGAGGATGGAGAAGTGGAGGAAAAAGGACTGCGTCATGACCATGTCCTGTTGAGGGATATTCTCTCTCCCTATCTCCCTTTTTCTCTTTTATAAGTGCATATATCCCCTGGAAATAAAAAAAAAAATAAAATAAAAAGAAGAAGGGATGATACCAGGTCTTTGTGCATGCATGCCTGAAATTCTGAGGATGGAGAAGTGGAGGAAAAAGGACTGCAGCATGACCATGTCCTGTTGAGGGATATTCTCTCTCCCTATCTCCCTTTTTCTCTTTTATAAGTGCATATATCCCCTGGAAATAAAAAAATAAAAATAAAAACAATTAAAAAAGAAGAAGAAGAAATGAAGAAAAAGAAAAAAAGAAAGAAAGAAAGAGAAAGAAAAATTGTCCAATTGTTTTTCAGTGTGGCTGTGCCATTCTACACTTAAGCCAGCACTACTTGAGAGTATACATAAATATAAGAACATGTTTATATGAAAATATCATGTTTAAGTAGTCTCCGTATATATATTACATAACAGTCATGTGTCACTTAATGACAGGGATACGTTCTTTGTTTGTTTGTTAGTCTTTAATTTGCCAGAGGGCATATGACTTGCCAGAAAGAGAAAGAGAGGGAGAAAGCGAAAGCACCCCTCAACGGAATGTGGTCACACTGCAATAGCATCATCATTATTTTTTAAATCTGACTAGAGAAAGACATAAAGAGAGAGAGGGAAAGTGAGAAAGCAAGCCAGCAGGGCCAAGATTCAAACTGTGTGGTTGGTCACATGGGATCCAGCTCCTTTAACCACTAACTCCAGTACCAGTCTGTGGCCTGGTGGGAACCAGGCTGCACAACAGGAGTTGAGTGGCAGGCGAGCAAAGTTTCATCTGTATTTACAGCCGCTCCCCATTGCTGGCATTCCACCAAGCTCCACCTCCTGTCGGGTCAGCAGTGACATTAGATTCACAGGGGAGCAAGATCCCTACTATGAACTGTGCATGCAAGGGAGCTAGGTTGCCCACTCTCAAAAACCATTCATTGGCCTTTTGGCCAGAACTGCCATCTTCCAGTAATTAACCAAAATGACAAACACAAAAGGAAAGAGGAGAGGCACCCGATATATGTTCTCTAGGCCTTTTAGAAAACATGGAGTTGTTCCTTTGGCGACATATATGTGAATCTACAAGAAAGGTGATATTATAGACATTAAGGGAATGGGTACTGTTCAAAAAGGAATGCCCCATAAATGTTACCACGGCAAAACTGGAAGAGTCTACAATGTTCCCCAGCATGCTGTTGGCATTGTTGTGAACAAACAAGTTAAGGGCAAGATTCTTGCCAAGAGAATCAATATACATATTGAGCATATTAAACATTCTAAGAGCAGAGATAGCTTCCTAAAATGTGTGAAGGAAAATGACCAGAAAAAGAAAGAAGCCAAAGAGAAAGGTACCTGGGTTCAACTAAAGCGCCAGCCTGCTCCACCCAGGGAAGCACACTTTGTGAGAACCAATGGAAAGGAGCCTGAGCTACTGGAACCTATTCCCTATGAGTTCATGGCATGATGGGTGTTAAAAATAAACTAATCTGTGGTCTATAACAACAACAAAAAAAACCCAAAAACATTCATTGGGACCAGCAGTTGGTGTAATGGCTATGTCACTGGACTCCCATGTAGTTGACCGTGGTTCGAGTCCTGGACCTGGTGGCTTAAACTCACACTGGGTGTGCATGCATGCGTGCCCAAGATCCCAAGAGGAGAATGGAGGAGACGGGATTGCAGCATGGCCATCCCCCCCTGGGGGGTGATTTCTCGCTTTCTATCTCTCTGTCTCTTTCTGTCTTTCTGGCAAGTGTAGGCGCCCTATAGCAAAAACCTCTCCAAAAAAAATTCATCCCCTCTCCCCACCAAAACCCCCAATCTGTGGAAAAAATTGTCTTCGACAAAACCAGTCCCTGGTACCAAAAAGGCTGAGGTCCAGGGGGGTGGCCCTGACAGCGATACAGTCTGAGAAATGAGTCATCAGGTGATTTCATCACTGTGCAGCCATCACAGGGTGCACTTACACAACCTGCATGGTTAGCCCATGCACACCTAGGTTATTCGGGACAGCGGTTGCTCCTACGGGACCACTGCTGCACATGCCGTCTGTCATTGGCTGAAATGTTACATGCGCATGACCGTATACACGTCTTTCATTCTCCTAACGGTGTCTTTCAAAGAACACAATTTAATTGAATTTTGATTGAGTTCAGTTTATCTCTCCTATACTTTTAACCTCTGCTGGCTCCTGTCAGCATACACATATGTTCAAGTCCTTCCAATAACTAGTAAAACCAAACTATGCACGAACAAAACAGCCTTCACCTCCAAGGCCCTTTACTGAGCTACTACTTTACTGAGCTGGTATTTTCTTCTAGCTACTGTTCTCATACTATTCTTCTTCCTTCTGAGCAGCTCAAAAGCAGGTCTTCCTCTCCTGTCTCTACACCTTTGAAAACCCCACTTCCTCTTTTACCACTGTACCACTGTCCGGTCCTTCCCCTTAATAGCTTCTGAAAGCATCTATTTTCCTTCACCCCACTGCCATGGCCTCTATTCTGGCCCCCATTTCTCTCATATGAATTTCTATTAGTATCCCCTAATTCATCTCCAGACTCTTAAGAGCCTCTCTTTTCCACATAACTCCAACAATAGATGTTTCTCTATCTTAAAAAAAGAAACATTTCTTATATACAGAAAAGAACATCAGGAATAAATAGTGCAATAAATACCCGTGTATGTCCCTGCCATTCAGAATTAACAAATGAGAATATTTTCTGCCTATTTATTCACGGCATCATTTTAAAATATTTATACTGTCGATTTGTTTGAAAGTTTCAGAGGATCTAACTTTCACTCAACATAACTTCCAGAACTCTTTTGGAACCTGTCTTTTAAGACCATCTGAAACAGTGTAGTGGTTAAGAGTGTGGGCTTTGGGGCCAGCAGGTGGTGTGTGGGGGGGTAGGGCACTGAAGTCCCACATGGCCGACCATGGCTTGAGCTCCAGACCAGGTGGCTTGAGAATCATGCCAAGTGCATATGTGTCTGTGTGCCCCAAATCCTGAGAAGAGAATGGGGAAGGAGAGAGCTCAGCGTGGCTGTCCCCCTGGGAGGTGAGGTCTCACTTTCTCTTTCTCTGTTTCTTTCCATTCACATGCACCCTATGCCAAAAACAAACAAACAAGAAACAAACAAACAAAAAAAAACAATCATAAAAAGAGTGTGGGCTCTGGAATCTACCACTTACCCTCTTACATCATTTGCCAGTTACTTAACTTCTCTGAGCCTCAGTTTCCATGCCTGTAAATTGGGGGTAACACTTTGGAGCTCTTTAGGGATTGACTGAGAAGTACAAACTGCCTAATACAGTACACAGCATGCAGTGTGCATGCTGGACTTCTAATCTTCCATCCTGGATTCCAAGGAAGAGAGAAGGGTAGACGTAAAGAGAGAAGATTTTAAAGGAAGAGGAGGGGAAGAGAAAAAAGGTCAATAGGGTTTAAGGAAAGAGTCAAACAAGAGGGAAAAGAGAGACTGAGAAGATAAGAGGAGGGATGTCTACGTGGAAAAAAAGAAAACAATAAGTTGAAAAATATGGCAAAGGAGAAAGTACCTCTACTTATTTATCTATGTATTTGTTAGAGATTTTCAAGCTGCCAGGCCTGGGACTTGAACCATGGTTGACCATGTGGGAATCCAGTACCTCAACCACCACACCACCTGCTGGCCTCAGAGGTACCTTTTTAAGATGAAAGAGCCCTTCTCAGGATGAAAGGCGTCTTTGGCTCTGGGAGGTCTTAGTAGAATAATTAGGGTTGCAGAACAAAGTGTCAAGGTCAGTGAGGGCTAGTCCCAGGGCTCACCCAGGGACTGGAGAAGCTCCACCAGGGGGCGCTGTGGAGCGCCTGCTCTTTTCGCCTCTAATTCACCTTCTCCCCAGAGATGCTGGTGAAATTCAGATTCAGCTGATGCCAAGTCGCTTGGATAGATTCTGCTACTTGTTATTTGAGGGATAGGACAGGCATCGAGCTTTCTGGAGATTAATTTTTGATTTATTGGTGGTAACAATGATTTATTCTGATACACCCCCAGGGCAAAGAAAGGGCTGTAAATATTTTAAATGCTGCTAGCCAGTGACAAGAAACATGGCTGGTTGGGGAACAGGGCAGATGGGAATTTCAAATGCCTTCCCTAAATTACGGATAGGCAAACTGTGAGCCCTCGTGAGCTTGTTGAAGACGGAGCTGAGGGGGTGGGGTGGGGCGTATTAAATTGTTATCTTATTAACTCAGACAACATCTTATGTTTTTTCTGCAGAGTCCATTTGCTTTCCCCACGGGTTGGATCGGATTGGATTTTGCAGCCTGCTGAGACAATACGAGAAGGCAGTTGCAGAGTTCTGAAGACGGGAGGCCCTCTGGGGGTTCTACAAGGACAAGAGCCAGCTGCCCATATGCTCCCGCGGGATCGAGGAGCCCAGGATGGAGAAAGCGGTGCAGTGGTGGGAACGCTCTGGACCAGGAATCCCTCCACGGTAGTGCCAGCTCAGGTGAGGCCCCCACCTCTGCATCTCGATTTCTCCAACTGTAAAATGGAATGATAATTCGTCTAGTGTGGCAGCGTGAAGACTAAATCCGGGCGTATTTGGTTTGATCATTAGACAGAACAGCTCCATAGGGTGTACTTTTCCGGCCTCCTCTCCACTGATTCTCACATCAGCACAGTTGTCAGGGAGAAAGGAGGTGGCGATTTCCTCTTGCATGATTATGAGACTGGCTGGGCCATGGAGTCCAGCTCGCTTGGGTAGGGAGAAGGGACCAGGAGTGGAGACTGGGTGATGGTCAGTGTCAGGCCCTTTGGAAGCTCCCGTGGGCTGGCTTCGCCTCCTCAAAGGGCTAAGGTTAGGGTGAGGAGAGTGAGGCACTCCTCTTTCTTGCGAATTTAAGGGAGTGTCAACAAATGCAGTCATCAAGATAAATGATACCCTAATGCTGTATCTTTACATTTTCTTCATGATAGTGTATGCATGAGCATGCGTGTGCAAGGAAGAGAGGCAAAATTGCCTGCAGGATAGGTTTTTTTAGAATTATTAATTTAATATTTATGTGTGTGTGTGTGTGTGTGCGCGTGTGTGTGTGTGTGGAGAGAGAGAGAGAGATTTTTGCTACAGGGTGCATGTGCTAGCTAGAGAGATAGAAAGCAGGAAATCACCCCCCAGGAGGGATGGCCACGCCACTATCCCTTCTACTCCATTCTCTTCTCAGTACTTCGGGCATGCATGCACACACACCCAGCATGAGTTTTAAGCCGTCAGGGTCTGGGACTCAAACTGCGGTGGACTATGTAGGAGTCCAGCAACGTAACCATTACGCCATCTGCTGGTCCCATTATTATTTATATTTTTAATTTTCTATAGGCAAGTGCACTCACCAGAGAGAGACAGAGAGAAAGGGGAAGTGAGAAAACAAACTACCAGGTCTGGGACTTGAACCATCATCAGCCATGTATATGGGAGTCCGGTGCCTTAGCCACTATGCTACCTGCTGGCCCCAGTCAGAGTCTTGTCATGTGATTCTCTTCCCCTAGCCCTCCAGCCTGTCCGGGTCTTGGGCATGCACCTATGTGTATCCTACATGTTTTTAGGTTGACTTGGGGATCTAAATCCACAGTTTGCTTCCAACTACACCACTGAGTTGGATTAATACAATCATTTTTAAAATTAATGCAAAAATCCATAATGAGTGAAATATCTAGTTTTTTTCACAAAGACAGGATTAGTCCTTGTCTTATACATGCTGTTTCTCCCCTGAGTGCAGAGGCAGGGGTTCCCCATGATGGAGGAAATGCTGCCTGGGACTCCACATTGAGATTTTGTCCATCTGGTTCTTTCAGCCTAGGGCATGGCTCGCTTTTCCTCTCTGCCCTCCCGCTTTCCCTCTGGAGGCAGGACAGTCCAGCTGCGTGCTCGCCGGCTCTAGAGGAAGGTCCTTGCTCCAGTCTTTGCCAGCCATGGGATCTTGGGACAGTTGCTTAATATCTTGCAAGCCCGAATTTCCTAATCTGCAAACTTCGGTTTTCAAATGTGTACCCATCTCCACGGTTACTGCAAAGACCGAATGAGAGAATGTGCCCAAAACACTTGATGGGGAACCTGGCCCGTAGCACTTGCTCCATCAATTATTATTTGTACCTAGAGAGTGAGCACCATGGGCTGGTCCCCAAGCGAGACAAATCAGATGCTAAAGCGATATAACACGACCTAGAAGGAAGGTGAGACAAACCAGGCGCAGCGCTCCACCCACTTCCGAAAGCCACCAGGAGGACAGTGCTCTGTGCACCCCTGCACTCCGAAATGAACCCTGGGAAATGAACCCTGGGTGTGGCCTGGGCGGTTCAGACAGCTGCTCCAAGAGACCTTCAAGGTTGGGGCCCCGCCTGCAGACCACCTGCCACAGTGAGGCTGCTAGTCCCAGCCACACAGTGCCTGGAACAGATACCACAGCCCTGGACAAGTCACCATGGCACATATCAGACGTGGGGGCAGTGGAGCCCCGAGAATCCTGGTGATGAAAACTCCCACAACACTGCGATGGGCTCTGCTTCCCTGTTTGAGCTGGATGCCGAGGAGCCTCAGGCTAAATTTATGGCCCACCTTCAGCAAGCACATAATACTTCATTTTATACGTTCGCGGCACGAGGCTCCATCTAAAACCCCTGCTCTTATTTCCCCTTTGTTTCATTTCCTCTCACTTGTTTTGATTCACTTTAAGCGGCCTTAAATCCACTTTGGAACAAGGTGGGGAATAAATAAATACACCCTATCTGTATTTAAACGGCTTCCCAGTGTATATGTATGTATCCGTGTGCATCGCTCCTAAAAGTGACTGCGGACGCCTGCAAATGACTGTCTGCGTGTGCTAATTGTGCCACTGACTGCGTTTAAGATCGAGAGCGCCGAGGAGTGCCCAGGAAGCAGGGAAATGGGTGTTTTAGTCTCATTATGACAGGCAGGACTGGGCCCTCGGAATCGTCAGTGTAAAGCAGGGGGAAGAGGAAACGGCCGGGAGGGCCCCATGTCCTTCACTGCCAGGAAAACCTGGAACCTGCTCAGGAGGTCACAGGAAGAGGAAGAGCAAATTGGGAAAGACACAGACTTCTCGGGTGTCCAGGAGGAGTCGGCTTCTGATTAGCTGGGGAAGAGGGGGCTGCCTCACTGCTGCGTGGTTTGTGTGTGTGTGTGTGTGTGTGTGTTTGTGTTTTGCTATGAGAAGAGGGGGCTGCCTCACTGCTGCGTGGTTTTTGTGTTTTGTTTGTTCGTTTGTTTTTGTTTTTTTGCTATGAGGCACACGTGCTCCCTGAAGAGACAGAGAGACAGAAAGAGATAAATCACCTCCCCAGGGGTGATGGCCACCCTGCAGGTCCTTTTTCTCTATTTTCCTCTTGGGACTTTGCTGCACACGCACACAAGCATGAGTTTCAAGCTGCTGGGTCCAGGATTCGAACCAGAGTCAGCTGTGTGGGAATCCAGTGCCTTAACCACTATGCCACTTGCTGGCTAAGCACTGACTATCTTAATGGACTGGGATCTGCGCCCCAGGAGGCTTCTAGCTGTTTGGCCAAGGAGAGCCCAAGCAGAGGGTGAAAAGATGAGACGAGGGTGAGGGAGGGTGTTGTTTTCCTGGCCCCTCCCTGGGGCACCCGAGGCAGGTTAGTTTTCCAGCGAAGTGACAGCTGCTTCCAGGGACGCCACACCAGTCTCTCCTGACAGGGTCTGGTCACGACTTCTCCTTTTGTCCTTCAGGACTGGGGACAGTGATGGGGTACTACGGCTTGTCTGTGGTCTCCCCAGAAACAAACCAGAGAAACAAACCGGTAAGAGCTGGAGGGTTAGTCAGATAGATGGAGACCGAGAGATTCTTCCCCCCATTATGGAAGCCAAAAGGCCCCACCATCTGCCGCCTGTGAGCTGGAGACCCAGGACAGCGTGGGGTAGCCTGAGAACCTGAGAGCCAGCGGGCTGTTGGCATCATTCCAGTCCCCGGGTGAAGGCTGGAAGTATGATTCCAGTCCAGAAGTGCCCAGGGCAGGAGATCAACGGCCCAACTCAAGCAGTCAGCAAAAATTAATCAGCCTTCCTCCACATTAGCATTTATTCCGGCCTTCAGTGGGCAGGGGCATGCCCACCCGCACTGGGGAGGACCATCCACTTTCCTCAGTCCACTAATGCAAATGGAAACACCCTGAGCACGCCAGAAGTCACGGTCAATCAGGTATCTGGGCATCCTTCGACCAGTCAAGCTGATACATACAATTAACTACCACGCCTGCCTGTGCCTTCACAAACGGTCCCTTTATTAATCTTGCCTCGGATTCTAATCTGAATGCGCCCTCTGCTCTCCTTAGCCTCCTAGATGACCCACATCCATTCATTCATCTACCAGATGTTGCGAAGCACCTGCTATGTACTTAGACGCTGCTCTCCATTGGCAAACGAAGACCCTGCCCCCTGCCCTCTCATCCTCTAGCTGACAGTGGGCGACACCTAAGCGTGCCTGACTTCTGGGTGGACAAGGTATCATTGTATCTGCCTCAGCTCTGCACCTGAGCACAGAGTACGTGGCCTAAATGAGGACCGCCCCTGGGGACTGGCCTGGTGTCAACTTGAGGCCATCGGGCTGAGAACCTGAGAGCCAGCGGGCTGTTGGCATCATTCCAGTCCCCGGGTGAAGGCTGGAAGTATGATTCCAGTCCAGAAGTGCCCAGGGCAGGAGATCAACGGCCCAACTCAAGCAGTCAGCAAAAATTAATCAGCCTTCCTCCACATTAGCATTTATTCCGGCCTTCAGTGGGCAGGGGCATGCCCACCCGCACTGGGGAGGACCATCCACTTTCCTCAGTCCACTAATGCAAATGGAAACACCCTGAGCACGCCCAGAAGTCACGGTCAATCAGGTATCTGGGCATCCTTCGACCAGTCAAGCTGATACATACAATTAACTACCACGCCTGCCTGTGCCTTCACAAACGGTCCCTTTATTAATCTTGCCTCGGATTCTAATCTGAATGTGCCCTCTGCTCTCCTTAGCCTCCTAGATGACCCACATCCATTCATTCATCTACCAGATGTTGCGAAGCACCTGCTATGTACTTAGACGCTGCTCTCCATTGGCAAACGAAGACCCTGCCCCCTGCCCTCCCACCCTCTAGCTGACAGTGGGCGACACCTAAGCGTGCCTGACTTCTGGGTGGACAAGGTATCATTGTATCTGCCTCAGCTCTGCACCTGAGCACAGAGTACGTGGCCTAAATGATGACCGCCCCTGGGGACTGGCCTGGTGTCAACTTGAGGCCATCGGGCCCCAGGGCAACCTGTAGCGGCTGTAGCCCTGACCACCCCAGGTCTGCCACCAGCCAGCTCAGCACACCTGGGCAGGTCACGCAGCCTCTTTGGCTTCCATTCTCCTTGTTTCCCAGGTGAAGGGTTGGACTAGATTTCCAACCTGCAGATTTTCTGTGTTTGGAACAAAAATGTCCTGGACTGAACTGCTGCCCAGTCCCTGGGTCAGGGGCAGCAGAAGCAGGCATTCGGTGCCCACTGGGTGCATCCTAAACCTTCTGGAAGGAGCCCTGGCAGTGGTGAGAGAAGCCTGGGCTCTCCCAATCCCTCTGTCAGGCTCCCTGAGCTGGCTGCCCTGCTTACTTCCTGGGGTAGGGGTGAGTTCCCCTGGGTCCTCCAGGCCCCCTGACTCCCTCACATGTGCTGTCAACCACATCTGTCTCCCAGGGCTGTTTCTGTTCTTCCAGATCCATATGCTGCAGGCCAGGAGGCTGGAAGGATGCAGGGAAGGAATTCCTGGGCCCTCAGCACAACCAGGGTGGCCCTTCCACTGCCAGCTGGCAGGCCAAGTCTTAGGCAAACATATGCACGCAGCTTCCTGGAAGCCACCGGCCAGCAGCGCCTGCCTGCCAGAGGCAGACGAGTTCCCCTGCCTCCAGGCAATGCTGCACCCAGCCTGCAGGCCTCTCTCCTGCTCTGTGGACCTCAGGGCTCGACCCCAGCAACCTCATTTTAGAAAGTGGGTGGAGGCAGACGGATGGATCACTAGGTCGCCAGCAGTGCCCAGTGACCCTGCTGGGAATGAGTAGCAAACGCCCGCTGAGTCTGCGTGGTGTGCGTGCCTTGTGTAGGTACCTTCACAGGGATCATCTCGTCTTCCTTCCACTCCTCGTCAAGGTGAGGGATCCGCAGTCGTTAAGAAAGGCATTGAGCTCAGAGAGGGAAAGCGGCTTTCTGAAGGACACAGAGCTGTCAAATAGAGAGAGGAATTGAACCCAGGACTTTGGGCTGTAAATCCTGAGTGCTTCCCATTACACCATTTGTTTCCCACCTTACAGAGACCAGTGCCCTTGTCCCACCCTCTTACTGCAGGATCTGGTCCCCACCTCTCTCCTTGGTCCCATGGGGAATGGCAGGGTTAAGTCAGCATCTGATCTTCAGGGCTCTCCAAGCACAAGTCACCAAGAGAGTCACTTCAAGACGACTGCAAGTGCCAGGGCTGGGGAGGCCACTGCAAAGGAGCCACACCACCGAGATGCTGCTGCTCGGCTCAAAGCCTCTGGCCCAGGCCCACCCCACCCAATGTTGGGCAGATCCTTTAGGGCGTCTTCTCACGACCTCTTCCAGTAGGGACAGGGAAAACAACAGACGAGGGGGAAAGGAGAGGGCATGGTGAGGGCAGGGAAAATGGAGAGTCCAGCAAACCTCTGTTCTGAGAGGGACAGGAAACTAGACAATAGGTTCCTGCCCTCCCCCTACTGGCTGAGCACCTGCTATGCATCATGCATGGACTGAGGGGTCCACAGCTCCCCCCTTCCTCCTTGGACCCAGGAACATGGGGCAGGCAGAGCAGACCTGCAGAACCTCTAAGCAGGCAGCAGATCCTGCTCAAGGTGAGAAGATGAAGCGGCAGAGTCAAAGTCTAAACCAAGGCCTTCTGGTTCTGCACTACTGATCTTGCCTTTTTCCTCCTTTCTGAAGGGTATAGGCCCTTGCCAGAGAGAGACAGGGAGTGGAGAAAGCATCCCCCATAGTGCATGGTCATGCCGTGATCCCTTCACCTCCATCTCTCCCTCCTTTGGGGATTTGCGGCATGTGTGCCAATGACCCAGCATGTTTCTCAAACTGCCGTGTCCAGGACTGGAACCATGCAGTTGGCCATGTGGGATCCTGCTGCCTCAGCCATGGACTGTCTTAATGGCCCATACTGGACTGCCTTAATCCACCTGGCTGCTGTTACAAGCTACCATAGACTGGACGAGCCCAAAATTCCAAGCAATAGAAGTTTACTTCATACGGTTCTGGAGGCTGGGAAGTCCAAGATGAAGGTGCCAGCAGACTCAATGTCTGGCGGAGCCATCTTCTTGTAACCTCACATGACAGAGGGGGTGAGGGAGCTCTCTGGGGTCTCTTTTATAAGGGCTCCAGTCCTATTCATAAAGGCTCTGCCCTCAGGACCTAGTTACCTCCCATAGGCCCACCTCCTCATACTAGTGCCTTAGGAACTAGGGTTTCAACATATGCACTTTCTTTTTTAAAAATTATTTTATTTAACTTTATTTATTTATTTTAATTAGACCAGACAGGGGGAGAGAGAGAGAGAGAGAGAGAGAGCATCCCACCAGGTCCAGTACTCAAACTATGGTCGGCCATGTGGGAGTTCAGCATTCTTAACCACCACGCCACCTGCTGGCCTCAACGTATGCATTTTGAGGGGGTAAAAATTCTAGTCCACGCTCAAAGGATGGTGGGAATGGCAGAGCGGGAGCTGGATGTCCACTCACTCATTCAGTAAGCACTTATTGGACAGGCCGGGAGCAAGAAGGCACAGCGTCAGCCCTCACGGTGTCTGCAGTCTTGCAAGAAAGCGGACTTTAGGGCCAGGCATGGAAACGAAGGCAGCTAAATCCCACGTGGCCAACTGTGCCATTTGAGTCTCAGATCGAGAGGCTTGAAAAACATGCTGTGTGCGAGCCCAAAATCTTGAGAGAAGAATAGAGGAGGAATTGCAGCATGGCCATCCCTCCTAGGGGGCGATTTCTCACTGTTTCCCTCTCTCTCTGGCAAGTGCATTTACCCTATAGCAAAACAAGCCAGGGCTCTCCAAGCACAAGTCACCAAGAGAGTCACTTCAAGACGACTGCAAGTGCCAGGGCTGGGGAGGCCACTGCAAAGGAGCCACACCACCGAGATGCTGCTGCTCGGCTCAAAGCCTCTGGCCCAGGCCCACCCCACCCAATGTTGGGCAGATCCTTTAGGGCGTCTTCTCACGACCTCTTCCAGTAGGGACAGGGAAAACAACAGACGAGGGGGAAAGGAGAGGGCATGGTGAGGGCAGGGAAAATGGAGAGTCCAGCAAACCTCTGTTCTGAGAGGGACAGGAAACTAGACAATAGGTTCCTGCCCTCCCCCTACTGGCTGAGCACCTGCTATGCATCATGCATGGACTGAGGGGTCCACAGCTCCCCCCTTCCTCCTTGGACCCAGGAACATGGGGCAGGCAGAGCAGACCTGCAGAACCTCTAAGCAGGCAGCAGATCCTGCTCAAGGTGAGAAGATGAAGCGGCAGAGTCAAAGTCTAAACCAAGGCCTTCTGGTTCTGCACTACTGATCTTGCCTTTTTCCTCCTTTCTGAAGGGTATAGGCCCTTGCCAGAGAGAGACAGGGAGTGGAGAAAGCATCCCCCATAGTGCATGGTCATGCCGTGATCCCTTCACCTCCATCTCTCCCTCCTTTGGGGATTTGCGGCATGTGTGCCAATGACCCAGCATGTTTCTCAAACTGCCGTGTCCAGGACTGGAACCATGCAGTTGGCCATGTGGGATCCTGCTGCCTCAGCCATGGACTGTCTTAATGGCCAGGCTGGGAAGTCCAAGATGAAGGTGCAAGCAGACTCAATGTCTGGCGGAGCCATCTTCTTGTAACCTCACATGACAGAGGGGGTGAGGGAGCTCTCTGGGGTCTCTTTTATAAGGGCTCCAGTCCTATTCATAAAGGCTCTGCCCTCAGGACCTAGTTACCTCCCATAGGCCCACCTCCTCATACTAGTGCCTTAGGAACTAGGGTTTCAACATATGCACTTTCTTTTTTAAAAATTATTTTATTTAACTTTATTTATTTATTTTAATTAGACCAGACAGGGGGAGAGAGATCAAGCCACCAGGTCCAGTACTCAAACTATGGTCGGCCATGTGGGAGTTCAGCATTCTTAACCACCACTCCACCTGCTGGCCTCAACGTATGCATTTTGAGGGGGTAAAAATTCTAGTCCACGCTCAAAGGATGGTGGGAATGGCAGAGCGGGAGCTGGATGTCCACTCACTCATTCAGTAAGCACTTATTGGACAGGCCGGGAGCAAGAAGGCACAGCGTCAGCCCTCACGGTGTCTGCAGTCTTGCAAGAAAGCGGACTTTAGGGCCAGGCATGGAAACGAAGGCAGCTAAATCCCACGTGGCCAACTGTGCCATTTGAGTCTCAGATCGAGAGGCTTGAAAAACATGCTGAGTGCGTGTGTGTGCGAGCCCAAAATCTTGAGAGAAGAATAGAGGAGGAAGTGCAGCATGGCCATCCCTCCTAGGGGGCGATTTCTCACTGTTTCCCTCTCTCTCTGGCAAGTGCATTTACCCTATAGCAAAACAAGCCAAAGAAAGCCTTTACATTAAAAAAATTATAAAAATATTTATTTGTATGCAATTAAAATGTGTTTTACCTTAGACAACAAACTTTGTTTTTATACATAGGTATATGAACTTTGAACACAAAGCACAGTGTTTTAGGAGAGCAGTTATGGTGTATAGTGGGTCCAGAGTTTTTTATACAAGGTGTGAATCCCTTATGGGATAATGCTTAGGACTGGAAGCGCTTTGTATTTCGGATTTTTTTTTTTTTTCAGATTTTGGAGTATATGTCTATACATAGTGAGATCTCCTGGGGGTGGAACCCGAACCTAAGCATAAGATTAATTCATATTTTATATACAACTTATCCACAGAGCCTGGAAATACAGGCTCTGTGAGGCTGGTCCGCATGGAGAGGGTCTCTGTTCACGTCTGGAGATCACGCTGAGTGTGCCAAGCCCACCAGTGGCCGTGTTCTGGGACTGGCTGAGCCTGGGGGTGGTCCACGGCACCACGACCACATTAGGGTGCTCTCTCTGTCTTGTTCACAGAGGAAATGAACAAATAAGCTTTATCCATTGTTTTGGGTTTTTTTTGCCATAGGGCATGTGTACTTGCTGGAGAGAGACACAGAAAGACAGAGAGAGAAAAAGTGGGAAATCCCTCCCCGGGGGAATGGCCATGCCACAATCCTTTCTCCTCCATTCTCCTCTCCTCATTTTGGGCACATATATACATGCACCTGGTATGAGTTTCAAGTTGCTGAGTCTAGGACTAGAACCGCAGTCAGCCATGGAGGAGTCCAACACTTTGACCACCCCATCTGCTGACCCCAAACAAATCATCTTTTTAAGAAAAAGTGTCTGATTTGGGAGCATTTGGGAGTTGGGAGTTTCAGATGAAGGATGCTCAGTCTGTAGAAGGTACTTAAGGACAACCCCTGGGGGTACACTAAGGCACTTTGAAAGCTGGGTGGCAGAGCGTGTCCTTTGTCCTCACACGCAGCTGTGCTGGTAACCGTTTAACAACTGACTGGGCGGTGGGCAGGCTGGTTCCTGGCATCAGGTCCTTAGTAGGCACACTCCCACCACGGCCGATGGCATACCACCACACCAAGTCCCCGGGGCAGTGTTGAGAAGAGACGGGCACATTTGGCTCTCATGAGCTGGCACCCGTCGCTGGCTCCTGCACCTCACTGAATGATGCTTACTGGGAGTGGGAGGCTTTGAAGGGATTAGTAGGATCCTGGGACTCTGAAGCACCCCTCAGCCACCCTGAGTGCTGTCTTGGGATTATCCCACTCTGGAAAGACAGGGGAGGATTGCTCCTGGTCTCCTGTCTGGGCCCTTTGGGGGACTGTACTATAGGTCACCTGCTGACCCCTACAGATGAGCACAGAGTCCTAACTCCCTGAGCTCCCAACCAGGGCATCGGGTTTGTGAGGCTCCTTGCAGTTGCCTGTACTGTGCAGGCGCAGCTCAGGCCTCCATCTGCCTTCAAAGCCCTCTGCAGTGGGGAGCATGGTGAGAGTGAGCATGTCCAGTGACAGGATCTGGGGTGTGACCAGATCATAGAGAAAAGAGTGCTGGTCTTGGAGCCCAGAACTTGATTCTGGATCCCAGCTCTGCAGCTTATAGCGATGGGACCATGGACAGACATGATGCCATCCTGAGCCTCCCTCTCCACCTCTGTGAGTTGGGGCTCGGCTGGAACAACCTCAGGGCCCTGTGGAGATGGCATCTAAGAAAGCACTTGCTCATGAATGGCCCCTCTCTAGAACCTTCCATGGCTTTCTTCTAGGAGATTAAGGCTGACCCCCTTGGAGTGGCATTCAAGGCCCTGCTTAGTCGGGCCTCCACCCTCCTTGTCAGCACACCTGCCCCGCTGCACTCACCCCATCAGTTCATGTTCTGGCCCCCAGGGCTGCCCTTCCCTGAGTGCCATTTCATGGCCATGCCATCCCTCTTGGCTCAAAAGCCACCTCTTCAGTGAGGCTTTCCTTAGTCTGAACGCCCCTGACCCTACGCTTCCTCCCTCAGAACATTTACCCCACTGGACCGTGGGATATTTTTTCCCCCAGTTTATTATCGGACATGTGCACTTGCCAGAGCAAGACAGAGACAGACAGAGAGAGAGAGAGAGAGAGGGAGAGAGAAAGCAAGCAAGCAAGCAAGCCACCAGATTCGGGACTCAAACCATGGTCAGTCATGTGTGGGTCCAGTACCTTTAACTACCACACCACCTGCTGGCCCTGGAAAGCACTTTCTTAATACTGGCACATGGAACTTTAATCCCAGGACTCTGCATTTGACTAACTGTATAAACCCTGGTGACACATGTGTCCTATGGAATCCCAGAATCCGGGCACTGGGTGGGATGGAGGGGTTGGCGATTTCTCCTTCCCCCCCTACTGAGAACTCCTGTTACCGTGTCCCTGAGGGTGGCCACCTGACTCTACTGATCAAGTCTAGAGGCCAAGTCGACTATATCTTGAAACCCGGGTAGTGCTCGGGGCCAGAAGTTCTTCCTTTCTCTGGCCTGAAACCTGCCTTCCGTGTGTCCATCAGCAGGCTGTACCTTGCATACACACTCACACCCTGACACCCGTCAGCAGGAGCATCAATATTTATGACATGTAGCTAATGCGGTTGGCTTATAGGATTCTTGGAGCTTCAGACGGGAGCTTTATGCACAAGAAGCCCTTCGCCAGGGAAGAGGTCCTGAATGGGGGAGCAGGGAATGCAGGCAGAGAGAGGAGCCTCTTGGCCTCTCCGAGTGTTCTGGAAGCCTGCCCTGCACTGCGGCAGCCTGCGTGTCTGAATTTTCAGGGAAATCAGCTGGCAGCTGCCACCATGGGCTCAGGGCTCTGAGCATCAACCAGCCTTTGGAAGCTCCAGCCCAAGAGCCCTCCCCAGCTGCACAGGGCCAGGCCTCAGGAAGCCGAGTCCTCGTCGGAGGGTTTAAAGCACAGATCACCTGGATGCTCTGAGCCCGCGCCTCTGAGAGGGCAGGGCAGAGTGCACTTAGCTCACACCCAGAGGCTTCTAGATTTCCTCCAGAGCTGACTCAGGGAGGAGTCAGAGGACTGCTTCTTATCCCCAAGAAAACTATGAAGTCTCCTGCCACATCCCAGCACACAGCCTGCATGCCTGAAAGTGCAAATATTTCAAAGACTTCAGTTTGTCCGGCCAAGGGCTTGTCCACATGTGGGAACAACTCTTGCGGGGGGTCAGCAGTACCCTCAGCGTGGCTGACCATTGTGGGACAGAGGTTCGATTGGCCTCTGGACTCTGGAGGTGGGGTGGTGAGGAGTGCTGGGAAAGGAGCCAGAGAGAGGGGCTCCCTGGAGAGAAGTCAGGCTTGGTCCCGAAGACCCCCACCCTGGAGTGCACCTGTCCATAGCCTTTGTGGGAGCACACGGGCCACAGCAGTTTGGCCTGGCCTGGTGTTTGAGGTGCTCCCTGGAAGGGAGGAGGATGGGTTCTGGCAGGAGTCTTGATAAAGCGAGATGGAATTGCCCAGAGCCCACTTCCCTGCCCCTCCACCCCGGCACTCTCAGCTGCTCCCTCTTTCAGCAGGGCAGCTCCCTACCACCGTGAGACAGCTCGACAGCTCGACAACGCCATACCAACTTTGTTCCTGTGGCTGTCTTCCCCAAAAGAACGTAGTTCCTTGAGAGTAGAATTTGCATACTGTTTTTCTGTCTTTGAACTCAAAGTGCCTACCACTGTTCAGTATAAATACTTGGTGTAAGCTTCCCTGAGCTTGTGACATTCACAGAAGAACATTTAAGCCTCAGTACACACATATAAACAGTTAAGGTGAGGGGGACTGAAGTGCACCTGCCTGCATTTTCACATTTCCTAGAGGGCTGGGACGGTAGGGCCGAAGAGCCGAGACAGCAGTGGTGGAATACGTACAGGCTTCTGAGCTCCCGGCACGCAGCCAGCTGCAGGTACTTCTCTGCTGAGTGTCACTTCCAATCCTTGCAGCACAGAAAGCGACCACACCTTCAGTCGGCCAGGACCAGGTGGATTCCAGCATCTTCCTGAGGCACTCGCTTTGCTCTCAGCACTGAGGGGCACAGGATGAGCGGCTCCCCACCTTCTAGGAGCTTCAGGGCAGCTGAGGACGTGAGACTCACAGCACCCCATGAGTAATCCATCCAGGGTGTAATTACGGACTGAATTGTATGCTGTGACCGTGAGCCCTTGGGAGGTCAGGGGAGACTGATGACTCATCACCAGAGGCCAGTGACATTTTGGGTGACATAAAGAAATGCAAGACCTATCTAATGGTAGCTGTCGAGTACAATGAATGCACAAAACAGCAATAACTAAATAAAAAGCTATAGACCCTGCAAGCCCCATTGTTAAACCCAGGGGAAGGTCACCTCCAGGGGCTTGAGGGAGGTAGTCCAGGACTTGGATGAGCCTTGAAGAAAATACTTTAAGGGGTGAAGGAACAGGCAGACCCTAAGATACTCAGTCCATTCAAGAATGGGGAGGGAGGACCAGCAGTTAGCGTAATAGCTATGTCGCTGAACTCTCACGTAACCGACCGCGGTTTGCGTCCAGGACTGGGTGACTTAAACTCACGCCGGACGCATGTGCATGCATGCCTAAGATCCTCAGAGGAGAATGGAAGAGAAGGGATTGCGGCATGGCCATCCCCCCTGGGGGGTGATTTCTTGCTTTCTATCTCTCTGTCTCTCTCTGTCTGGCGAGCGCACACGCCCTATAGCAAAAACCTCTCCAAAAAAAGAAAATAAAGAATGGGGAGGGAACTGGAGGTGCCTGGAGACCTTCTTGCCTGTGCATGAATCCTTTTTTGAAGCTGAAAGTTAATGCGTGCATATTGTAAAAAATTAAGACAGCACAGAAGGGTATTGGCTGCGCTTCCGCCCAACCTCACTCTTGGTCCACAGTCCCCCAAGTCCCACAGTGCCTGTCTCTCCTGTTATCACGGCGGAGGTTTCTAACAAGATGAAAGCTTGTATGTTAACCAAAATGGCAACATACTACATACAATGTTCTGTATCTTTCTAAAAAAATCTGCACTTGCCAGAGAGAAATAGAGAAAGAAGAAAAGTGAGAAAGCATCCCCCCACCCATGGGGATGGCCATGCCGCAATCCTTTCTCCATTCTCCTCTCCGGATTTGGGGCACACATGCACGCATGCTGGCGTGTGTTTCAAGCCTCTGTGTCCCGGACTTGAACCGTGCTGTTGGCCAAGTGGTATCCTTAACCACCATGCTAGCTGGTACAGTTCTGTGTCTTTCTAAATTAAAAATACATAGAGATGAGGGCCAGTTGGTAGGGTGGTGATTGACGTGGCTGAATCCCACATGGACAACCGCGTGGTTTGAGTTCCAGAGGATTGAGAAGCACAGCAGGCACATGTGTGTGCATGCCTCAAATCCCAAAAGGAACGAGAAATGGAGGAAAAGCGATTACAGTATGACCACGCCCCATCGGGGGATTGCGCTCTCTTTCTCTCTCTCTCTCTCTCTCTCAAGTGCACATGCCCTCTAGCAATTAAAAAAAAATCCGTGTAGATGTTTGTTCCATTTCTGACCCTATAGAATTGATTATTGTATTGTTTATAGCTTCATAATATCCCATTGCATGTACATGATAAGTTAATTTAAGCATATCCAGTTTTTAAAGAATTATTTATTTAATTTTATTTTTTTATTCATTTATTTTAACCAGAGACAGAGACAGAGAGAGAGGGAAAGTAGGAAATCAAGCCACCAGGCCTGGGACTCGAACCATGGTTGCCCATGTGGGAGTGTCCAGCGTCTTCACCACCATGCCACCTGCTGGTCCTAAGCAGATCTATTTTGATGGACAATTAGGTTGCTACTAATTTTTTGCTATTATAATTAGTACTGAAGTAATATTCTTGTGTATATGTCAATTTTCACACATGAATCTATAAGGAATAGTTGGGTCACCGGGTATGTATATTTTTTTTTGGAGAGGTTTTCGCTATAGGGCGCATGCTCTCACCAGACAGACAGAGACATAGAGACAGAAAGTGAGAAATCATCCCCCAGAGGGGATGGCCATGCCACAATCCCTTCTCCCCCATTCTCCTCTCGGGATCTTGGGCACGCACGCACACGCACCCGGCATGAGTTTTAAGCCACTGGGTCCTGGACGCGAACTGCTGTCGACTACGTGGGAGTCCAGCGACATAGCCATTACACTAACTGCTGGTTCCCATGGGGTATGTATTTTTAAAATTTGATAGAAATTACCAATAGCCTTCCATTAAGGTACCACTACAGGAGAGTACCTGTTTCCTTCTGACCAGTGTTTAACTTACTTGATCTTTACCATCTAAGTATCTCAGTATATGCCAGTCTAAATATCTTATTCAGGGAGCAGCAGGTGGCTTGGTGGTTGAGGTGCTAGACACTCCCACATGGCCAACCATGGTTCAAGTCCCAGACCTGGTGGCTTGCTTTCTCACTTTCCCTCTATCTCTCTCTCTGTGGTCAAATTAAAATAAATTAATGAATAAATTAAATAAATAATTATTTAAATAGCTTAAAATGAGTATCTTATGCTAATTTGTATTCTGTATTCAAATTAGCAAATTGAATACACTTTCACGTGTTTAAAAAATTTGCATTCACTTTTTCAGGAACTATTTTATTCCATGTCTATTTTTTCTATTACACTTTTGGTCTTTT
The DNA here is from genome assembly GCF_000334495.1 of Tupaia belangeri chinensis. Classification (NCBI taxonomy): domain Eukaryota; kingdom Metazoa; phylum Chordata; class Mammalia; order Scandentia; family Tupaiidae; genus Tupaia; species Tupaia belangeri. The sequence goes on from NW_006160147.1 coordinate 3,143,370, forward strand.
CTGATTGGTTTGCAGGAACTCTTTATTTATTAAAGTAACCTCTTGTTTATGATGCTACAAATACTTTTCTAATCTGTCATTTGTGCTGCTACTTTTTCATGATGTTGATATTTTGGGTTTTTTTCTCCTTTTTTATTCTCTTTCTTTTCTTTCTTTGTTTCTTTTTTTTCTTTTGGTCAAGAAGAAATATGCAATTGTTATATGTATGACTTGAGCTAATAAGCTAATCAACCTTTTCTTTTATGACTTCTGGCTCTGGGCCTCATTGAGATCTTTCACACTTCAAGATTTTGAAATTATGCTCCCATATTTTCTTTTGATATTTGGTAAGTTCAAGTTTGTTTGTTTATTTATTTTTAAGAAGTTTTTTTGCCTCAGGGGACATGAGCTTGCCAGAGAGAGAGAGAGAGAAAGAGAAAGAGAGGGAAAGGGAGAAATCACCCCCCAGCGGTTGGCCACACTGCAATCCCTTCGCCTCTATTTTCCTCCAGGGATCTTGGGCACACATGCATGTATGCCTGGCATGATTTTCAAGCCACCAAGTCTGGGACTTCAACTGTGGTTGGCCATATGGGAGTTCAGCAATATAACCACTATGTCATCTGCTGGCCCCAGTTCAAATTTATTTTAAAATATTTGGTGATCTAGAGCTAATTTTAATGTTAAGAATGGCTTTGCTTTTTAAATTTAATAATGTAGTTTGGATTTCATCCATATCAGTTTATAGAAGTCATCTCTTTCTTTTGACTGTGTGACATTATTCTACCACATGGACTTCCTATAATTTATTAACCAGTTCCCCAAACATCATTGCTATATAATGTGCCATTATAAATAATAATGTAATGAGTACCCCCTAAGAGGCATCTGAAAAGTAATTTAGTTTAATGCTTCTGAAACTATTAAGCACTTGAGAATCACTCAGGGATCTTGTTAAAATTCAGATTCCGACTCAGTATGGCTGAGGTGGGGTCTGAAATCCGGCATGTCTAACAAGTCCCCTGGTTACTGTGATGCTAGCCTGTGGTCCAAATTGGAGTTGCAAGACTTGAGTTGATTTCTCATGTGCTTCTGAAGCAGCAGAGAAATCCTTTCACGCATCCTATCCATTTGGGAAGGAAGTAGCTCTCACGGCCTGTCTCACTCATCTGTAAATGGCTCCCACTGATAGTAAGTCTTTATAGTAAGTCACATCTGTACTTTGGGGCCCTAGTTTTAGATTCTAGATACAGATAGATAAAGTCTGAACCCTTACTCCCATGCCAGCTTAGGAAGTTTCTGTGTGTCTTGTCTTCAAGCTAAACATTTCATCCTCTTCCCTGCTCTGGAGGTGGTAAGAGTTGTGGGGAGGACAGGGAGGAGAGGAGGAAGTTGGGGGAGTGGGCTACCTGCCTCAGCTCCCCTTGTAAACTGCAGTCTTGCTGGAAGTCCTTCCCATGTGTGCTGTCCAAGTAAGATCAGTAAGTGTCCTCAGAGCTGACCGTCAAAGTCACGTGATGCATCTCCCCCCCTCTAACGGGGACTTATTTTAGGATGGACAGTGGCGGCAGTGGCTGTTTGGGGTGTGGGGAGAGATCAGAGAACTGGGTCTAAGAAGAGGGTGGGCCCCAGCGCTGTGCTGGCAAAGGCTTAGCAACTGGCTCTCTAGAAAGAGCTGCAGCAGCAGCCCCGCGTGGTGGCTGATTTCCTAGTGTCACTTTCCCACCATGGCCCACTCCAAGTCTCAACGTGATCGCTATGTGGTGCAGTATCACGCCCTTTTATAGCACTGTAGGATAATAATTTGACAATGATGACTTTGGGGGCTTCAACATCTCTGTTTTTAATCCCATTAATTCAATCACAAGTTTTAAGCGATGGCTTTCTTTAATAACTGGCTTGCAAGGGTTTTGCAAACCTGACCATCAGCTGTCCTGTTGCAGCCAGCTCCAGCGCGCAGCTAAAGCCCTAATTTGAAAGGTGTCGTCTGTCCTCCCTCGACCTCTTTGGGAGAGACAAGGAAGGTGACTCTGCCCTGGAAGCTGCTACTCCCTGCCACGTTTGCGACTCCCACCCTTGAACTCAGACCCACACTTCCAAGATCAGTGTTCTGCTGCCCCCTAACGGCAGCTTCTGCCCTGTGCGGCTGCCTGCGCTTGCTCCCACAGCAGAACCACCAGCTCCAAAGACAGGACAGAGACCCCAACGGCAGGCGAAACAGTCTCCCCGTTCCACGCCAGCGTTTTGCAACCCAAGGGGGGGCTGAATCAGCGCACCTGGGGCTCCAAAGCCCGCTTGCTCCCTCCTCACCTCGGAGTCGTGTGTGTTCCCACGGTCCTCTGCAGTTACCGCGGGTGGGGATGAGCGGGGCACGGTGGCGCCACCTAGTGCCTCTACAGGGTCGGTGCTGGGCCCCCAGTGAGCTTCTCAGGGAGAATTAGGCCTAGAGCTGCAGTTTGTTGCTGTGTTGTTTTGGCTTTGGAGCTCGGTAGGGGCGCGAGGGGACTCTCATCAGTCTTCTACATTAGAGGCTGGGACTTCCTGTCATTTCAGAGCAGTTGGCAGGAGGAGAAAAGACCTCATGGCCACAGCATCAAACCTTCCTCCACATGGTGGGGCCTCCTCTCCGGGAAGAGCCAAATTAGAGCCAAACGCTCCAGCTGGGAGGTCGCTGGAGGCCCTTGATCCAGCGGCTTTTAACCCAAGACTATCACAAAGAAATGTGTTTTAAGTCTGATGCAATGGCCCAGAAGACTCAGCAGAAGGTTCAGGAGGTAATACTCGCCTTGCTATGCACATCGCATTTCGGCATTTCCATTCTTTTCTTTTTCAACTTTGTTATAGGGTGTTGTGCACTAGCTGGAGAGAAAGTGTGAAAGCACCCTCCATGGATCGGAGGGCTAGGGGTATGGCGCCGTTGCTATCTCTGCTCCTCC
>NW_006160147.1:3146930-3166393 GCF_000334495.1 Tupaia belangeri chinensis
TCCACGAGCTCCAAAGACAGGCCAGAGACCCCAACGGCAGGCGAAACAGTCTCCCCGTTCCACGCCAGCGTTTTGCAACCCAAGGGGGTGCTGAATCAGCGCACCCGGGGCTCCAAAGCCCGCTTGCTCCCTCCTCACCTCGGAGTCGTGTGTGTTCCCACGGTCCTCTGCAGTTACCGCGGGTGGGGATGAGCGGGGCACGGTGGCGCCACCTAGTGCCTCTACAGGGTCGGTGCTGGGCCCCCAGTGAGCTTCTCAGGGAGAATTAGGCCTAGAGCTGCAGTTTGTTGCTGTGTTGTTTTGGCTTTGGAGCTCGGTAGGGGCGCGAGGGGACTCTCATCAGTCTTCTACATTAGAGGCTGGGACTTCCTGTCATTTCAGAGCAGTTGGCAGGAGGAGAAAAGACCTCATGGCCACAGCATCAAACCTTCCTCCACATGGTGGGGCCTCCTCTCCGGGAAGAGCCAAATTAGAGCCAAACGCTCCAGCTGGGAGGTCGCTGGAGGCCCTTGATCCAGCGGCTTTTAACCCAAGACTATCACAAAGAAATGTGTTTTAAGTCTGATGCAATGGCCCAGAAGACTCAGCAGAAGGTTCAGGAGGTAATACTCGCCTTGCTATGCACATCGCATTTCGGCATTTCCATTCTTTTCTTTTTCAACTTTGTTATAGGGTGTTGTGCACTAGCTGGAGAGAAAGTGTGAAAGCACCCTCCATGGATCGGAGGGCTAGGGGTATGGCGCCGTTGCTATCTCTGCTCCTCCGTTCTCCTCTGGAGACTTTTGGGCATGCTTACGGTATTTTTTAAGTCACTAAGTCAGGGACTTGAAACACGTAGTTTGGCCTTGCAGGATCCAGCCACCCTAACCGCCATGCCACAGGCTGGCCAGCACTTCCATTATTTTCTATTCTGGCCTTCTCAGTAAAAACAAAAACAGGGCTGGCCGGTGGCAGTGGTTAAGGGTGCTGGACTCCCATATGGCCGACTGAGGTTTGAGTCCTGGACCTGGTGGCTTGCTTTCTCACTGTCTCTCTCTCTCTCTCATTCTGTCTCTCTCTGGTCAAATTAAAATAAATAAATAAAGTTAAATAAAAATGATTCTTTAAAAGCAAAACAAAAACAAAATACTTGCAACGACTTAATAAAATTCACAGCTCATTAATGGGTCACCACTTCCAGTATGCAGAACAATAGCACAACCCTTCTTCCGCTGAGAAGAAACAGAAGGCAGAGAAAGAACAAATTTGTCCAATAGTGAATCAGGAGCAGACTCAGATCCAGACCCCGGATCCAGAAGCTGGGTCCCTGAGGGCTGTCCCTGAGCTGTCACTGCAGGGTTTGCTCAGGGCTCTGTCCCAGGCTTCCTTTGCATTGAAGCCCAGAGACTCACATTCTATGGCCTGGATCTATCTAGAACAGACCGTCAGGATTGGCTACAGGCTCCTCCTAGCTCCGGAAGTAAGGAGTGGTGGAAGATTCTCTCTCCTGTCCTCCTATAAGGAACCTCTCATGTTCCAGCACAAGGCGGCAGCAAAGAGAAACAAATGGCCTTGCTTGTCAGGAGGAAAAGGAGCAGGGATTCCCATAACCTAACAGAGAAAGAGTAACATTAGCATTTCTCTCGAGATCAGATGCCAGGAGGCAGTATTTTACTAAAGACTTTTGAAACTTATTTTTTAATATTGAAAAGTGTAAGAGATACGTTAAAGATGAAACGGTACCTGGTGCAATATTGTCGAATGAATGTTGATGGAAATATAAATCCATACAATCTTCCTAGAAGGTATTTTGGCATTATATTTCCAAGTTCTTAAATGTTCAAACCCACTAATCCAGAAATTCCACTAATAAGAATTTACTATAAAGTACTAATTGGGTCACTACAACATTCTACACATGTGTGTGTGTGTGTGTATAATTTTATTTTTTTATTTTTTAGGGAGATTTTTGCTATAGGGCATGTGTGCTTGCCAGGGAGACACAGAGAGACAGAAAGTGAGAAATCACCCCCCATGGAGGATGGTCATGCTGCAATCCCCTCTCTTCCATTCTCCCAGGATCTTGGGCATGCAGATATATGCACCCAGTATGAGCTTAAGCCACCAGGTCTAGGACTCAAACCGTGGTTGACTACGTGGAAGTCCGGTCATGTAACCATTATGCCATCTTCTGGTCCCTATAATTTTTAAAGAGCTTTTTGTCTTAGGGTGAGTGTGCTCGCTGGAGAGAAGAGAGAGAGATTGAGATCAAGACAGTGAGAGGGAAAGTGAGAAATTACATCCAGGGGGACGGCCATGCCACCATCCCCTTTCCTCCATTCTCTTTCCAGGAACTTGGGCACATGTGCATATGCACCAGGTCTGGGACTCAAACCGTGGTCGGCCATGTGGGAGTCCAGCAACATAACTGCTTCACTCTCTGCTGGCCCCAACATTCTGTATTTTTTCATGGAAAAACCTAAATAACATCAACATGGAATTAGTTTTAAAATTCTGATACAGGGACTAGCAGATGGCATAACAGTTATGTCGTTAGACTCTCACATAGTCTACTGTGGTTCGAGTCCCAGGCCTGGTGACTTAAAACTCAAGCTGGGTGTGTGTGGGGGGGGGAACACTGGTAGGTGGCATGGTGGTTAAAGCTGCTGGACTCCCACATGGCCTACCGCAGTTCAACTCTCAAACCTGGTGGCTTGCTTTCTCACCTTCCCTCTGTCATATTCTCTGTGTCTCTCTGATCAAACTGGAAAATTATTATAATAATAAATAAAGTTAAATTTTAAAATTCTTTAAAAACAAAAACTCACGCTGGGTGCATGTGTGCATGCCCAAAATCCAGAGAGGAGAATGAAAGAGAAGGGATTGTGGTGTGGCCATCCCCCACCCCCCCGCTCCCCTGGGGAGTGGCTTCTCACTCTCTGTCTCTCTCTGGCAAGCACATGCACCCTATAACAAAAAAAAAAAAATCTCTCTCTCTCAAAAAAATTCTGATACAATAAAAAAATAAATTCTGATACAATAAAAAAATGTGCTATTTGGCTATTAGGTATGCTGCAGAATGTAAAGTGATTATGTATAGTAGGACTCCATTTGTGTAGTGTCCAAGAAGTCTCTGGTAGGGAGGGGGAGTTGGGATACCTCCCGGAAGTCATTCAGAATCACCTGGGGGAGGTTTTCAAACATAGTCTCCCCCAACCCCTCACCTTACCCCAGGAAACTTCGGTATGTCCCTCTGGAAGATACAGCAACCCTTTGGGAATCCCTTCCAGGACAGAGAAGGATAAAGATTTGCTGAAGGTGTACACATATCTATTTCATGTGAGATGCTCACCAGAAAAAAAAAGCAGGAATTGTCTCCGAATGGTGAGATTTTCAGGCATTTTCAGTTATAACACAGTAATTATGATAAAATACAGTTTGCTTAATCATTCTCCTAACAAAGGACATGTAAGCTGTTTCAAGTTTTAGGCTGTTATAAATAAAGCTGCTGTGAACATTTGCGCATAGGTTTTTGTGTGAACCTGCTTCTATTTCTCTGACATACATGCCCAGAATACAACGAGGCTTATTTTATGGCCTACCATATGGTCTGCGTGTGAGAAAAACACACAATATTGTATTGTTGAGTAGAGGATTTCATAGATGTCTGTTAGATCTCTGAGTAGTTGGTTTACAGTGCTGTTAAAGTATTCTATTTTCTCTTTGTCCTTCATACCTAATTTTAATTTTGAAACTGGGGTATTGCAGCCTTCAACTGCTGTTATTGAATTATCTATTTAATTTCTGTCATTTTTCCTGTATGTATTTTGGTGCTGTTAATAGGCACATATATGTTTATACTTGTTACATATTTCTGGAAAAATGACCTTTTTGCCATTATAAAATGCCCCTCTTTATCTCTAGTAATAAGTTTTGTTTTAAAGTCTATTTTGGGACCAGCAGGCGGTGTGATGGTTGGGGCACTGGAATTCCACATGACCAACCATGGTTCAAGTCCCGGAGCTGATAGCTTGCTTTCTCACTTTGTCTCTCTTTCTTGTGAGTGCACATACCCTATGGCAAATTTAAAGAATAATAATGAATAAATTAAAGTAAATAAATAATTCTTTTTTATTGTCTATTTTTTCTGATGTCAATCAGATAGCCACTCCCGCTTTCTCATGGTTGCTGTTTACATGATCTATATTTTTATGTCTTTCGACTTTCAGTCTATTTGTATCATCAAATATAAAGCATACCTCCTGTTTGCAGTACATATAGTTAGATCGTGTGTGTGTGTGTGTGTGTGTGTGTTTTAGGGAGAGAGATATTTTGCTATAGTGTGTGTGTACTTGCCAGAGAGACAGAAAGCGAGAAATCACCCCCCAGGGAGGATGGCCTTGCTGCAATCCCTTCTCCTCCATTCTCCTCTCTGGATTTTGGGCACGCACACACATGCAAGCTGCTGGGTCTGGGACTTGAACTGTGGTCAACTATGTAGGAGTCCAGCAATGTAACCATTACACCACCCGCGGGTCCCTAGATTGTGTGTTTTAATCCAGTATGACAATCTTTATCTTTCGTTTAGATTATTTAATCTGTTCGCATTTAATATTTTATTGATGTTGGTAGCTTTTTGTCATTTTACCTTTTGTTTTCTGTATGTCTCATATCTTTTTCTTTTTGTTCTCCTGTTCCTTTTTTACTGCTTTAGTTTACATTTGTGAATCCTTTTTTTTTCTTTTTTTCTTTTTTTTTTTTTTTTGAGAGGTTTTTGCTATAGGGTGCATGCGCTCACCAGAAAGACAGAGAGAGGACAGAGAGATAGAAAGTGAGCAATCACCCCCCAGGAGGGATGGGCACAGCGCAATCCCTTCTCCTCCAATCTCCTCTCGGGATCTTGGACATTGGGCATGCACACGCGCCTGGCGTGAGTTTAAGCCACCAGGTCCGGGACTCCAACCACAGTCAGCTACATGGGAGTCCAGCGACATAGCCATTACCCAACTGCTGGTCCCCATTTGTGAATCTTTCTAATGTAGCATCTTAATTTTTTTAAAAAAGAATTATTTATTTATTTCATTCCATTTGTTATTATTTTTTAATTTGAACAGAGAGAGAGAGACAAAGTGAGAAAGCAACCCACCAGGTCCTGGACTCAATCTGCAGTCAGCCATATGGGAGTTCAGTGCTCTCAAACGTTCACACCACCTGCCAGCCCAAATAATTTTTTTTCACTTTATTTATTTATTTTTTGCTATAAGTCACGTGCACTTGCCAGAAAGACAGAGAGAGACAGAGAGACAGAAAGCCAGAAATCACCCCCCAGGGAGGATGGCCACGCCGCAATCCCTTCTCCTCCATTCTCTTCTTGGGATCTTGGGCACGTGTGCACATGCACCCAATGAGTTTAAGCCACGGGGTCTGGGACTCAAACCGTGGTCAACTACATGGGGGTTCAGCGACATAGCCATTACACTAACTGCTGATCCCAATTTTTTTCACTTTCTTTTTAAACTACTATTTTAGTGGATGCTCTACGGCTTACCATATATGAAGGTGTCTTCAAAAAGTTCATGGAATGTTATTATGAAAAAAATGTATAGATTTTTAAAATTTTGCATCAAAATAAACTTGTATTTTTTTAAAAAAATATTCTTATTCAATTTTATTCAATTTTTAATTCAGCATTGAATATATTCAATATAGTCAAATGTAATTATTTTAATTTGACCAGAAAGGGTCAGAGCGAGAGAGCAAGGGGGTGGGGAGTGAGAAACCAAGCCACCAGGTCTAGAACTCCAGCTGTGGTCAGCTGTGTGGGAGTCCAGTGCCCTTAACCACCATGCTTCCTGCCATCCCCAAACTTGTACTTTTTTTTTTAAGAATTATTTTATTTAACTTTATTTATTTACTTATTTTTAAAAATTTGACCAGAGAGAGACAGAGCAGGGGGTGGGGGAATAGTGAGAAAGCAAGTGGCCAGATCTGGGACTTGAACCGTGGTCAGCCATGTGGGAGTCCAACACCCTTAACCACCACACCACCTGCCAGTCCACCAAACTTATACTTTAATTCCCCTTTTCCATTAACATTTTGAGGCCTTCCGTACATCTTAACTCAGCAAAATCAGCTTTAGATTTATACTAGCCCTGTCTGTCTCTTTCTCATGAAAGAAATAAACTTAAGAAAACATTTTTATTACTAGCAAACTAAAATAACAACCTTCAAGAACATTTCAAAAATAGAATGTAGGGCATTGGAATACACTCATGCTTTTGTGAGTTCCGTGCCCTTATTTATTTATTTATTTATTTATTTGGAGAGGTTTTTGCTATAGGGCGTGTGCGCTCGCCAGACAGACAGAGAGAGACAGAGAGACAGAAAGCGAGCAATCACTGCCCAGGGGTGATGGTCACGCCGCAATCCCTTCTCCTCCATTCTCCTCTCAGGATCGTGGGCACGCACACACACGCGCCCGGCGTGAGTTTTAAGCCACCGGGTCCGGGACGCGAACCGTGGTCGACTACGTGGGAGTCCAGCGACATAGCCATTACGCTAACTGCTGGTTCCCAATGCCCTTATTTTTTTGTAAGCATATTTTTAATTGTTTATAAGACAGGTGCTTCTTCTAGTCAGATTTTCACACAAACCCCTCTTCTGTTTTCACCAAGCAAGTCAGCCTTGGTGGTAGATTCCACTTTTACTGTGACCTCCCAACCCCACCCCCATCATTCTAGTGGCTTTTCTGCCCTCTCGTCCCCTCAGCTGATTGTCCCAGCTGCTCCCTGCGTGGTGCAGACACAGGGCTCTCACTGTGGAGGGTTTCTCCTGAGCAGCCACAGCCCAGGTGGTGAGACAGGTGTCTACCTTGCAGACTCCAGCAGGTGACCCAGCCTGCTCCACCCCCACCTCCACCATCTTTAATGAGCTGGAAGTCAGCAGAAAATGAACTTCATAAATACACAGATGGTATTATTGAGACTCAGAGTCTGTCCTCATCTCTCCTTCCCAGACATCCCCAGGCCTTCTCCCATTTGTCCTCCACTTCGCTACCTACCCAAAGAATTGATAGAGATTGGAAGGATGGAAAAGGCGTTCCACCAAGTACCCCTAGGTCATAGCAGAGTGACTGAATCCCCACCTACTCCTAGGAAAAGACGCACTTCATGGAAAGCTCAAAACCTAAAGTTTTAACCTAAACAGTCATGCAAACTTTGCTTTGTTCTCTAAAAAAATCTGCCTTTGCTTTAAGACTTACAGTTTTTAATTAAGTCTGTGCCTTACAGACTCTGGAGCCCTTTGACATGGGTTTAAATCTCCCTTTTCAGTTTGTCACGTACTGACCCTCGGCCTCCTCATGGCACCATTGTGATAATTCAATGTGTCTTGTGTATATCAAGGTCTTAGACCAGAGACAGATGCACAGTACGCGTTACTTGCGTTAGTTATTGTTATTTTAGTATAAAAATGTCTAAAATTGGGACCAGCAGATGGTGTAATGGTTATGTTGCTGGACTCCCATGTAACCGACGGTGGTTTGAGTCTCAGACCTGGGAACTTAAAACTCACACAGGGTGGAAGATGGGGGGGGACCAGCAGGTGGCGTGGTGGTTAAGGTGCTGGACACTCCCACATGGCTGACCACGGTTCAAGTCTTGAACCTGATAGCTTGCTTTCTCACTTTCCCTCTCTCTCTCTCTCTGGTCAAAATTTTTAAAATGAATGAATAAATAACAGTAAATAAATCTTTAAAAACAAACAAACAAGCAAAACCTCATTGTATACGTGTGCCCAAAATCTCGAGAGAAGAATGAAAGAGAAGAGATTGTGGCATGGCCATCCCCTCTGGGGGATGATTTCTCACTTTCTGTCTCTCCAGTGAGTGCATGCGCCCTATAGCAAAAATATCTCTAAACGAAAAAAAAGTCTAAAATTATTTACTAGCTAGAATACTAAACTTCTTCCCTGTACCCCTGGTCCCTTCAAATCCAAGCTAACGTGCTGATCCGCGAAGATGTCACATCCTAGAACCCTTAACACAGCACTGACATCCATGTTGAAAGGTGTAGAGTAGGGAAGACTTGAACCCAGAGCCACCCTAGCCCAAATCCCTGCAATGGGTGTTCAGTGCCAGCTGAACCCAATTTCTCCTGCACCAAGGCTAAAAATTCTGACAGGCAGCCCAGCCCACCTTGCCTGGCCGTAGGCTCCCGTCTGCACCTCTGATTCATGCCTACTCCTGAACACGGGCCTGTTTGTCAGCCTCAGTAGCGTCATTGTTCACGTCCGGTTCAATGTGATGATTGCTTACTGAGAGAGGGAATGTGAGAAGCAGGACAAAGAGGGAGTTGCCAAGCCAGGATGTGTCTCTGGTACAGACCTTGGCCAGGTCCATGGGTGCACTGGCTATCACTTACTCCAAAGAGCAGTCCCCTTGAGGCAAGCAGCTGAACTTTGTGCCTTGCACGAGTTACATTGGCCACTGGACCCTCCAAGCACCTCAGGGAGAGCCAGCTCCTGCTGGCTAGGGCAGGGTGGGAGGACACAGGTGGGGGCCCCTGGCCAATCGCTGCAGTGCTCACAGCAGCTGGGGAATGGGCACACTGGCCACTAATGTGGACGTGGCGTGTTGCTGACAGCACTGACCACATCTGCTTCCCACTTCCTGAAATCACCCATCATACACCACCCTTACTGAGCTCGTCAAGGAGTTGGGACACAGAAATTCTAAGCCAGAAGTGACAATAGTAGGGGCACAAACATGTGACTAAGTGGCTTCAGGGTAATAGCATGCTAGAACCAGCTCACAGAAGCTGACTGTTAAATTTTCAGGAATGTTACAAGCTGGCTGTGAAACAGCCATTATTAAAATCTTAATCATATAAATGTACAATTAAATAATTATATTAAAAATCAAGTAGAAATCATCCAAAATTCATCATTTCCTGATTATCTAACTACATTTTCCTACTAGGTACGATCTTGAGATTATGTGCACACGGTGTCTGGTGGTAAAATGTGATCTGAAGACGCACTGCCGAGCATCTGCCCTGCTCCACGCCGAGTACAGTGAAGTCGACGGGTTGGGAGAATTTACACCACAGAAAGGAGACCACCGCATATCAAGGCTTCTTTTTTCGCAGTGAGTCAGTTAAATATTTATGAGCACATTCTTCTTCAGATGGACTAATTTTCTCCCTAACATACAGAAACAAACACTGCCCAGGGGGAGCTTCTCTCTGGGCTAGGAGAAGAGTAGGACAGAAGCTTTTGCTTGTTCTTGGTATTCTTTATTTTTTGTTTTATTTCTTTCATAAGCAAGAGAGAGAGAGAGAATGAGAGACAGAAAAACAGCACTCCCACCAGAGTCTTGACACTCTAGTCCATCTCCAGTTTCAGCCAACCTTGGATCAAGGACATAGGCATGTCTGGCCTACCCAGGGAGCTCTCCAGAATAACCTGGAACCTTCCCATGCGGTCAGCCTCGCAGAGGGTCGTGTTGGACCTCTGCACCGCCATCCAGCCTGTTCTTGTGGCTCGTAAGCTGGGCGTTGGTAAGGGAAGAGCCTGTCTCTGGGTTTCCCTGGCCAAACACCTTCACGGGTTTGGGTGCAGGAGCCCATCATGGTACTTGATTCATCTGAAGCAGAACGAGCTTACGGCCCGAGAACATTTCTCAAGTGCTTTGAGCAATCTCCTTCAATGATGGCTGTTCATCAGCTCATTGAAAATACTCTTGTTTCTGCGAAGCACTGCTAATCTCAGCCCCGGCTTCGGCCAGGGGGGGAGCATGGTGAAGGCTCATGCCAATCAGGAATTCCTTAGCAGGCGGATGGCAATTCCCCAGCATCCAGAATGTGAGAACTGAAGGAGTTAGTCCTTTTGGAGCCTTGAGAAAGAACAAGAATTATTAAGATTATGTTGGGCCAGCTGGTGGTGTGGTTGTTAAGGCTGCTGGATCCCACATGACTGACTGCACGGTTCAAGTCCTGGACTTGGCAGTACATGTGTGAATGTGGCCAAAATCCCGAGAGGAAAATGGAGAAGGGATTGCAGCATAGCCATACCCCTGGGGGTGCTTTCTCACTTTCCTTCTCTCTCTTTCTCTCTCTCTCTCCCTCTCTCTCTTGCTTTTTCTCTCTGTCTCTCTCCATTGAGCACATGTGTCCTATAGCAAAAAAAATTTAAGACTATGTTATTGGGCCAGCCTTGTGGCCTAGTGGTTAAGGGAGCTGGAACCCTGACTGGAACCTGACTGACCTCAGTTCAAATCCCGGTCCCAGAGCATTAAAAAGAATGTTGGGCACATCCCGACAGGATGGAGAAATGGAGGAGCAGAGATTGAGACGTGACCACGCCCATTGGGAGGTGCTTTTCCCCTTTTCCTTTCTGTCTCTGTTTCTGTCTGCCTCATGTATGCGCTCCCTGGCATGCACATGCGCCCTCTGGCAAAATTTAAAAAGCCAATGTTACTTAATAGAGAAATTCTTTGCTGCTAATGAACCGTTAGAGGACCCTTAAAGGAAGCCGGCAGAAACCCTGTGACATCGTGACAGATCTCCCTGTGTTTAGAAGCACACACCATCCCATCTGCTGGTGTCAGGCCCACCCCCTAGGGCCACCCGAGGAGGTGGGAGACGGGAGGACCACCCACCTCAGGCCTGGTCTCTTCCACTGAGCTCAGGTGCACAGCTCACAGCTCACAGACCTGAGGGGTAGAAGCTTATTTAAAACAGAACCCTCCTCCTGCCTAGTCCCAGGGGTTCTGTGCTAATGAATTGGCGTTAATAAGATAAACTAATTGGGGATGTCCAGGCCCACAGGCCAGGTTCTCAGCTGTTACCACCTGGCTCCCAGAACCACCCCTGCAGATGCGGACAGGCAACAGAATTGTGCTGGGGGTGGGGCAGGGGCAGGGCACAGCAGAAAGAGAGCAGCCTGGGGTGTGGGTCTAGGGCCTCGAGCACCCCAACCTGCTCTGAAGTGGAGTAGAAGCCTTTTCTCCTTTTCTGCTGCCTGGTGGGTCTGGCCCAGTGCAGAAGGAAGCATCTTAACCATTTGGACTTAATTAAATTTTGGGGGGGTAATCAATTATTTTCTTTCTAAGAGTGATTTTTGCTATAGGATGCATGTGCTCACCAGAAAGACAGAGAGAGACAGAGACTGAAAATGAGAAGTCAGACGCAGGGGGGATGGTCACACCACAATCCCTTCTCCTTCATTCTCTTCTTGGGATCCTGGGCACGCATGCACATATGCCGGACATGAGTTTTTAAGCTGCCAAATCCGGGACTCGAACCACAGTCGACTATATAGAAGCCCAGCAACTTAACCATTATGCCATCTGCTGATCCCGTAATTAATTTTTTTAATCATCAGAGGACACAAGCACCAGAGAGACAGGGAGAGATAGGGAGAGGGAGAAAGCATCCCTTCCGCACACTGACCTAATCCCTTCTCCGCTCCTCCATCCTGTCAGGATTTGAGGCACACACGTACACTTATCCAGCAGGTCTCTCAAGAAACCCTGGCAGGATCTGAACCGCAGTCAGCCATGTGGGGCTCTGGCTCCCTTAACCACTAGACTATGGAGCTCGCCCTGTAATTTTATTTTTATTATTTTATCAGGTTTATTTATTTCCTCTTCCTCTCTCTGTGAAAGAGAGACAGAGAGAGAAAAAGGCATCCCCACCAGGGTCTTCACTCCATGGTCCACCCCAGAATCAGCCAGCCAGGATCACGGGTACATGCATGTATGCCAGGTGTGCACAGGGAGACCTCAGGACATGAACCTGGGGCCTGTGCGTCCTTAGCATCGTGGAGCCTCGTGTTGCAGCTGCACCGCTGTGGCTGGCCACAGACTGACGGTTTCTTTGAACTCATAGTCTACAGGTGACGAGGGCCAACAAGGTACCGGAGGCACATTTTCCCAGTAGAAAGCCTGAACACTTGATCTGACAAAGACTTTTTATACATTCGCTATGTGCAAGACAGAAAGACAATTTGGGTGCTGAAATGTTGCCACAGAGAGGACATTTCAGTGGTTTATGGAAAACAGCAGAAAAGACCATCATAAATTTACGTTGCCAGAAGATCAGGGCGACTGGGTTAGAGATCTGTGGTTGCTACGTGAAGACAAATATTTTCTTTGGCTGTATTTCAATGGCCAGCATGGTTATTTCTGTCTAATGTGTTTATTTATCTAGGAAATCATTCTAGCAAAGTAACGTCCACTTTAAATATGAAAAGGAAAACAGACATTAGTTTTGGGGCTATGAGGACAGATAAATGTCTTTATATTTCCTTCCTTTGGACTGTCCATTCATTACTGAGGGGACTTCCAAACATTTGTAGAAAAATGGAATTAAAGTATGAGTTTATTTTGGTACAGAAAAAAGAAATAAAATTCATACACAGGTTTTTGGTAATATGCATTTTCCACGAACTCCTTGAAGGTCTTTCATATGGTTGATGATTCCTGATCATAATGCGTGATTATGGTTAGGCCTGCATTCATTCATCAAAGGCGTTCTTTGTAATATGCTTCCAGATGTTTCCGTGCTTGTCTTCGACTCTAAGTGTCTGTGTAATTCTGTGGGCAACACCAGCACAGCTCCCCACACCAGGAGGTACTTCATTTATAAAGACCCGGAACAGTTGTACAGGTCGGGCTCTGCAGAACTCTGGGAGGAGCAGGTCAGAGCACCACCCAGCATCCGCTAGAACCCGCAGTGCTGCAAGGGTCTTCAATCCGTGGTATCCAACCCAGTAGAACCATGCACTTCTAATGTGGTTAGTGTGACCAAAGGGTTGAATTTTAATTTTCATTCATTTAAATTTAAACAGCAACTAGTGGCTACTATTATTGGACAGAATGGTCTATATTTATGCCGTTCTTTTTTTTTTTTTTTTTTTTTCGCCAGAGGGTGTGTGTGCAGTTTTTTTTTTTTTTTTTTTTTCGCCAGAGGGGGTGTGTGCAGACTTGCCAGAGAGAGAGAGAGAGAGAGAGAGAGAGAGAGAGGCAAGAAAGCAACCCCTATGGGAGAGATGGTCTCTTCGTACTCTCTTCTCCATCTCTTCCTCCTTTTAGGACTTTGGGCATGTATGAACACCTGCCTGGAGTATTTTTCATGCCACTGGGTACAGGACTCGAACCGTATGGCTGGCTATGTGGGATCTAGCTGCTTTAACCCCTCGGCCATGGAGCCAGCCCATCGCAGGTCCACTTTTATTCATACATTTACTCAACTGTTCGACAAATCCTAAGGAACTTCAGCTATGATCAGTGTCCTATGCTAGGCCCTTGGGTACAGAGATAGCCCTGGCGCCCTGAGACTTCCGGGCCAGAAACCTGGTGCGCTGAGCACTGTGGAGGGAGCAACCGGGTGTGCACGGCCACACAGATGAGGGCTGGGTCTGCCAGACGGAGAGAGATTTTTTTTCATGTAAGTATTGGCCTTTTTATGTCTTCTTCTAAGAAATACCTACCTCAATCCTCCTTGGCTCTTTTTTTCTTTTCCTTTTTTAAAATTTGCTGTAGAGTGTGTGCACCTGCCAGAGAGAGAGAGAGAGAAAGAAAGAGAAAGTGAGACATGACCCCTCACCAGGAGGGTGGCCACACCACAATCCCTCCTCCTCCTTTCTTCTCTCATGTTTTTCAGGCCACTGGGTCTAGGACTCAAACCACAGACTCAGCCACATGGAACCCAGCCACCTAACCATCGTGCTACCACCTGGCCCCCCGAGATTTTCTTTTTTACACATGAGAGCTGTTTAACTTGGGTCTTAAGATAGGAGTACACCAACAGTGAAATACTGAGCAAGAGATTTAGGGAAGAGAGATTGCTGTGCTCTGTTTCATAGGTTTTCACCTCCAATTGCGATCAGATGGGTGCGGCTGTGGTCGGCAACGCACATGCTCCGTCAAGACTATCACTCAAATGTTTGCAAGACAGCAGTAAAAGGAAAAGCTCTTTCTTTCCTAAATAATTATTTTCTATTTTATTATCTTTGTTCTAGACTTTAAGTTTTTAAAATAATTATTTTATTCAACTTTGTTTACCCATTTATTTTATTTTTTCTAGAAAGGGAGAGAGAGAGAGAGAGAGAGAAAGGGAAATTGAGAAAGCAAGCCACCAGGTCCAGGACTTGAACCATGGTCAGCCCTGTGGGAGTCCAGTGCCCTTAACCACCATGCCACCTGCTGGTCCCATAGACTCTAATTTTATTTTAATTGCTAGAGGGCACAGTCACTCCTCAGAGAGAGACAGAACAGTGAGAGAGAGAAAGGAGAGAGAGGAGAAAGTACCCCCCAATGAGGTGTGGTTACGCCTCAATCCCTTCTCCATTCCTTTGTCCTGTCAGGATTTGGGGCATGTTTCTCAAGTTGCTGGTGCTAAGAATTAGCTGTGGACACACACGTGGGGTCCAGCATCCTTAACCACCAGGCTACGGAATCAGCCTTTTTAAAAATTTTTTTTCTTTTTTTTTGGAGAGGTTTTCGCTATTGGGTGCGTGTGCTCGCCAGACAGATAGAGACAGAGAGACAGAAAGCGAGAAATCATCCCCCGGGGGGGGATGGCCATGCCGCAATCCCTTCTTATCCATTCTCCTCTTGGGATCTTGGGCATGCACGCACATGCGCTCGGCGTGAGTTTAAGCCACCAGGTCCGGGACTCGAACCACGGTCGACTACGCGGGAGTCCAGTGACATACCATTACGCTAACTTCTGGTCCCCGGAATCAGCCTTTTAACAAATTTTTCAAAGCAGAGGGAAAGATCCTCTCTAGTCTGGAACTGGCCTGGCCCTTCCTTTCCTTTGGCTATTTCCCAGGGTGGGGCGGAAAAAACTAGGTACCTGAGAACATTCCAGGTGTGTGTTGGGAGTGTGGTAGGGGCCTGCAGAAAGCATGAGGGTGTCCACACCTGGCCCATGGGCCACCAGCAATTGCAGGTTGGCCAAAAGGGAGAAAGATCAGCGCTCAGTCTCTCAATTCTCTCCTCCCCTTAATCCCTTTCTTTAAATTTTTTATTTTGAATTGAATACCTGGGATTCCAGGACTTTCTAAAATCTGCTCTTTCTATATTCGCTCTAATCGTGGCGCTCAGCTTGCTCACCTACATCTTTGTCTATCCCCCGACTGTAGGTAGCATGGCCGTCCCTCTGTTCTTCTCACGTGCCCGAATTCCTGTTATTCCTTGTCACACAGAGGGTCAGTGTAAAGGAGCGCGGTGCGATGGGAAGGGCACACCTCTGGTGTCACTGACAAAGTTAGGGCGCGGTTCCCAGTTCCTCTCTCACTTCTATCCACCTGCAAGCTCGGACGTCCCCAGACTACCCTCGGGCAAGTGATTTGCTAGAAGGACTCACGAACTCATGGAAAGCTAGTGTACTCACAGTTATGATTTATTTTCTTTTTAAGAATGATTTATTTTAATTTTATTTATTCATTCATTTATTTTAATTTGACCAGAGAGAGGGAGAGAGAGAGAGAGGGAAAGTGAGAAAGCGACCCACCAGGTCTAGGACTTGAACGGTGGTCAGCCCTGTGGGAGTGTCCAGCGTCCTAACCACCATGCCACCTGCTGGCCCCGCAGTTATGGTGCCTTACAGTAACAGGATACAGGTTAAAATCAGCCAAGGGACAAGCTGGCTGGATCAGAGTCCAGGCGATCTCCACACTCGGAGTTTCCAGTGATTGACTCTCATGGAGTCATGGACTGCACTAAACTCTCCTTGTAAAGCTGTGTGACCATATGCATGGACATCGCCATCTGGGATGCTCTCCTGAGCCTTAGTGTCTAGAGGTGCTGGGGGACTGGGCCGTGTAGACATGGCCCATCTTAGTTTCCAGCCCCTCTGGAGGAGCTGATTGGTGCCCAAAGAGCTCATGGTGTATTTGCATCACGTAGTGAGCATAGACCACCTGGTGTACCCCAGGCCTGCAGGTAGCCTAAAGTACTCTTATCAGAGGACCTTCCAAGGGCTTAGAGACACCCTCCCAAGAGCCAGAGACAAAAGTCAGACCTCTCTTAGGGCAAAGTTAACCTTTCGCCACATTCCGTCTGGGTGAAGTTACACTTTTAGATACCTCACTGAGCCTCAGCCTCCTCCAGTACATGAGGACATTGATCTGCACCTCACCGGGCTTCTGCAAGGACTAAGGGACATAACATATATGAAGGGATTGGTACATTAAGGTTCCTCTTAGGGCCAGACAGTGGAGCAGGGGTAAAATGTGATACTCTGTAAGGCTTACCCACATGGAAAGGTTCTGGGTTCACATCCCAAGGCCTCCCAGAGTGTGCTGGGCATGCATGTGCCCGTGATCCAGGGCTGGCTGGGGATGGGGTGGACAGTGGCATCGGGACCCTGCTAGGTGCTAGGTGGCTGTCTCTCTGTCTCATTTATGGAAGAAATAAATAGCTTTTATAAAATTATTTTTAAAAATATCAGACTCTTGGGACCAGCAGTTGGCGTAATGGCTATGTTGCTGGACTCTCATGTAGTCGACTGTGGTTCGAGTTCCGGACCCGGTGGCTTAAACTCATGCCGGGCATGTGTGCATATGTGCCCAAGATCCCGAGAGAGAATGGAGGAGAAGGGATTGCGGCGTGGCCATCCCTCCTTGGGGTGATATCTCACTATCTGTCTCTCTGTCTCTCTCTGTCTTTCTGGCTAGTGCATGCACCCTATAGCAAAAACCTCTCCAAAAAAGAAAAAAGAAGAGAAAAAAAGAAACACACAGCAGCCTATGGAGAGAGCCACAGGGTCAGGAAATAAGGTGTCCACATGTGCTTGTGCACACACAAGAGTTTGAGAGAGAGTGGTAGGACCCTCCACAGGCTCCACAGACTCCTACTTCTGGAGATGGGAAAATGTACTTTATAAGAAATGAAATGACCTGGCTTCAATTCAACTATGTACTTGTGTGGCTTTGATAATAACTTTTTAAGGGAAGTAAGTTGCCCAAGTTCACTCAGATCTAACATGGCAGGGGTGGTATTTGAATTCCAGCAGGCTGCTTCTAGAGCTGCTGCCATGGCCACTACACTATACCACCTATACACAACTACCTACAAGTGCTATAAAAGGCAAGTGCAGAGCCAGCCAGTGGCATGATGGGTAAGGCAGCTGGATCTCACATGGCTTATTGGGCAGTTCGAGTCCTGGACCTGTGGCTTGAGAAACTCCAGGCATGGGAGGAGAAGGGATTGTAACGTGACCATGCCCCATGGGGAGTGCTTTCTCACTCCCCTCTGCAAGTGCACCCACCCTCTGGCAAACAAACAAACAAACAAAACAAATACATAGCAGATACTAAACGCCCAGTGGCTGACATACAGCAGGTGTCTGGGAAAGGACAATTATTTTCTTTATCCCATGGAGCCAGCCACAATTGGACAGCTTCAGTAAAGAGGGTAAAGCAGAGCCCTGCCCTGTGAAGGCCTGAGGAGTCCTGGGGCTTTGAAATGTCTTCTTCTAGATGTCCCTCCAGTGTCCAGGGCCTGCCAGGACAAGGAGTGCCATCTGGACAGGGTTCCTCGTTTCCAGATTGTCCCTTTACAGTTTTCCAACCCTCTACATTCCCTCTCACTCTCTCTACTGGGGTTGACCCGATATCTGAAGACATTTCTGGGCTGGTGCCTATGGGGTCACGCAGCTCCAGGAAGGCGTGCTATTTCATTCACAAGTCTCTGTGAGGTCAGGTGGCCAGAACTTGCTGAGATGCTGATTTTGAGTGATGCAAATCGTTTGTATAGAAAGGACCCTGCAGAAAATATGTGCTCAGGGCTCCTGAAGAAAGGGACAGATGTGGGCTCAGGTCCTAGCCGTCAGTCTTCCTCTTTCTCATGGCGTAGTCCTTGCTCAATAACCACAACTGATTGCAAGCACCTCACCAAAGAGAGAAGCATTTTTCAGTTACTTGGATGAGTTCGTTTATCATTAGTACTCATTCATTCCAGGGCCAGCAGGTGGCGAGGTGGTTAAGGCGCTGGACATTCGCACATGGCTGACCATGAGTAGAGTCCTGGACCTGGTGGCTTGCTTTCTCACTTTCCCTCTCTCTCTGGTCAAGTTAAAATAAATGAATGAATAAATAAAATTAAAATAAATAATTCTTTTTAAAAAGTCACTTACTCTTCAGCAAACTTTACTGAGGACCTACTATGTGCCAGGGTCAGGGATAGTATGGGAACAAGATACATTCCTGCGCTCCCAGAACTGACGGGCTAGAGGAAGAGATAGAGTCAGGTAGGTGGGGACAGGTCAGAGAAGGTGGTGCCAGGGTAGGAGCTGTGTGAACAGAGAAAGGGCCACCATATCCTTTAGTGGGACCTCGCAGGGGTGCTGCAGAGGAGACCGAGTTTGGGACCTGGAGATGAACTAGAAATTTCCAAGTGCCTTCCCAGACTAAGATTTTATAATTGCCCAATCAGAATCTTTCCATATTTCAAGAAGTATCTGAGCTGGGGTCTCTCTGTACCATCATGTCAGCCAAAGCCTAAGGCTTTCTCCATGTCAGAGCTAGAAGGGACCTGAAGTGATCACTCAGTCAACTTTGCATGGTTCCGGTGAGGAAATTGCGACCCACAGAGAAATGTCTTGCCCGTGGCGGAGAGTTGCCGGTGCCAGGTCTAACAATCGGCTCTCCGGGTTCTCCACCAGGGCTTCTTTCATCCTAACTTGCGCCGAGGCCTCCTAGAGCAGAGGAAATCTCTGTGCAGCGTTACACTGGTGGACTCCCACATAGCCTTCTGTGGTTGGAGTCCCAGATGGGTGACTTCAAACTCACACTGCAGGAGTGTGCGTGCATGCCCAAGATCCCAGGAGGAGGGTGGAGAAGGGATTGTGCAGTGGCCATCCCTCCTAGGAGAGAGTGATCTCTCACTTTCTGTCTCTTTGTCTTCCTCTGTCTCTCCGTGAGCACACGCGCCCTATAGGAAAAAATCTCTCTTTAAAAAGAAGACCTCACCACCACCAGTCACAAGCTTTCTCACACCACCAGTTCAGGACCCCATGAGGACGCTTCAATCAGCAAACATTCCCAGGGAGTCTGTCATCAGCAAGTCTCTGCGCTAGGCCCTGGGAGCACAAGCTGTCGGACAGATTCCTGCCCCCCGGAAGTCACAGTCTGATGGCTGAGGAGTATGGACGGGACAGACATGCAATACTGCTGGGCTGCAGCTTATTCCTCCTGCGGGCCTGGCATCAAGCAGGCGCTCAGCGAACGCCAGCAGCCGCTCGTGACCATCATTCTCAAGGCCAGTCCGCCGCAGGTCAGTCAGCAGGGAGGGCTTCTGCCGCCCGGGCTGCGCGAACAGCTCCCCACGCGCGGGGCGGGGCAGCGCCACCCGAGCATCCTTCCCTTCTGCGTACTGATGCGCGCTCGGCGGGCGCGCGAAGGGAGGGGCGCGGGGGCGCGCACGCAGGGTGTCGGGGGCGCGCCGGTCGCCCGGGGCCGCGGACGGGCTGGGC
>NW_006160147.1:3166404-3217878 GCF_000334495.1 Tupaia belangeri chinensis
CGGTGAGAGGCGCTGCAGGGGACGCGGGGGAAGTGGCGGTGCCGGCATCGCACAGCTGGGACTGCGCCCAGGGCCGGAGCCCGCGCCCTTGGAGGTAGGAGAGCGCGATCGCGGACACCGGGGAGACGGGGGCGGGGGGCCTGGAAACCCATCCAGCGACACCACCCTGTTCCCGCCCTCCTCGGTCCGCCTCCGTCCCGACCTGTCCCCATCTCCCTCCATCCACAAACCCATTCCTTCTCCTCTGCACGTTGCCACCTGCCTCGAATCCGACCTGTTCTGTCCTACCGCCACCCCGTCCCCCATCCGCTCCCAGCCCCTTGCCCATCCCAACACCCTTTCCAGCTCGCCGGCCGCATCCCCTCCCCCTTCCTGCATCCTCGCACTGTTCGCCTTCCGTCTTCGTCCCTCTGCATCCCTAGCCCTGCCTGCCTTGTACTTCTTTCCCCCCCACACCCAGCTAGGTATTGCCTGCCCTGTTTCTCCTGCCCGCAGCGGCAGCCCCTTCTCTTTGCCTCCTGCTCTCCTCCGTGTGCCTGCCCACCTCTCCTCAGCTCCCTCCCTGCTGCTGTTCTCCCCCAGCGTCCCTCCGCACACCCTGTCCCAGCTCCTTCCCAGCTGCCTCCTGGTTTTCTCCTGCATCATAGCCCCTCGCCAGAACCTGGTCGTCTCCCCCTTAGCAGACGCGCAGGGCAGGCCAGCTCCCAGCTATCACCTTCCCCACCGGTCCAAGGTGCTCTTGTGGCCAGCAGCTTGTCCTCAGGCCACTCACTTGCCCTGAGGGCCTTCTTTCCTGCTCAGGGACGCCTAGGCAGTGTTGGAATCCACTTCTAACCCTGTTCTGCACGTGTGAGCGTATTTGTGGTTTGGGGGCAAGGATGCTGGGGGTTAGCAGCCTCCTACGTCCCTCCGGCTGCTCCTGCCCTAGCCGATCAGGCTTTTCCCTGGACAGATGGGGTAGGGTGCTAAAGCACAGGGAGCCTGGGACAGGCTGAAGGAATGGTTGAGTGGGCTCACCCTGGCTCCTGCTCTGAGTCCTAGGGTGCCAAGGCCTGGATAAGGAGCTGGGCTGGAGGGTTGGAGAAGCTGGGATTTTAACAAAGATTCTTCCTCAGTCTCCGAGTCAGCACTTTGGCTGCGGGAGCTGTCATGAGTGGGCCCATGGGCCTGGCTGAGGGGCAGAGTGCTGAATCACCTAGACTGGACCCGTGGCATCCCCCCTCCCAGCCCGAGCCAGGTTCTGCTCCGAATTCCTTCCTCAGCATTTGGCATGGGCTGTGTGTGTGTGTGTGTTGAGATGCCGCCTCCCTCCTGCAGTCTGGAGGGGTAGACATCCATGCCCTTCTCTGCCCGTCTGTCTTCCTGGCATGAGGGCCTGGTGTGTCTTATCTACCCTTGGAACTGAGGTCTGCTGGGCCTCAATCGATCTCTGGCAAGACCAGGCCAGGCCACAGGGCTTAGAGGCCTGCTTGGGCAGGAGTTGCTTGTATGGGACCAGAGACAGGTTCAGATCCCAGGAAACTTGAATCATGAGTAGGAGGAGCCCAGGGGATAAGTGTGAGCAGCCTGGAAGCCCCCAGGACAGAGGCCATATCAACTGGGGAGGGGCCGGGACAGGGAGCAGGACCTCTGGTTTGGGGCCGACTGGAGCTGGTGGGATTGCGTTAAGGAGATTCAGGGTCTGCTGCCCGTTTTGGACGTCCTGCCTTTTGTCTTGACCCAGCTGGGACTTCTGAGGGAGTCATTCCTCCATCCCACCCCACCCCCCCTCTGGTTTAGTTGAAGGCATGTGCTCTTGTGCACTCTCGTGTGTGTAGAGGGAATGACACAATGGGGAGAGAGTCTCACTCACACTTAACTCCAGAAATTGTGTGTGGAACTGGGAAGGGCAGTCCGACTCCTATCTAAGCGGCCTCCGTTGAAACCCAGAGGTTAAACTGAGAGGTTAAGAGCAAATGGCAGATAGATCCTGTCCCTTTCCGGCCAGCTCCCTCTGCTCCTATGCTGACACTGCATGGGCCTCAGGCAGTGCCCTAGGAGGCCAGGGGACATACAGCCAAGGGACTGGCAGCCCCGCTTTGTCACCGTCTCTGTCCCCTCCCCATCAGGAGAGGGCGTGGGGTGGGAAGGTTCTCATGGCATCCGCGCCGCCTGGGGCTGCCAGGTTTTCCTGGTACTGAGAGAAGCATCACCTGCCTCTGTTGTCAGGAGCTGATTGGATTAAGATTCTGACGTTGAAATGCTTGATTGGGGCTCAGGTTAAGTGGGGGATTCTGGCCACAACGTACATAATTCCTAGTTCTGTGCATTGAACCTCACCCTCTCACCCCCTCGTTTGGCATCACAAAGGCTGTGGAGAGAGAAACCGAGGCACACAGAGGGGAGCCAGGTCCTGCAAGGGCTGGACCAAGCCCTGCCGATGCCTGGCTGGCTCCCTGTGGGCTGAGCCGGCTCTGTTTACAAGGGCTGGTTCTTCCAGGGATACCCTGAGGGGGTGGCTGAGATCTGGGGGCCGGGTTCTGGCTTTGGATTTCCAAGGCGGGTGGGCCAGAGGAGGCTCCTGTTTCTACAGTGACTGAAGGACAGGCTCCAAACTCTGATCACTTTATGCAACTTGTTCCCTGTCTCCAGAGCCACTCTCCTTCCTTGGGCTCGCCTTGGGACAGGGGCACACTGGGATCTTTGAGACCATCCAGAAGGTGGGGTGCGGAAACCAGCAGTTAGCGTAATGGCTATGTTGCTGGACTCCCACGTAGTCGACCACGGTTTGCGTCCCAGACCCGGTGGCTTAAAACTCACGCCGGACGCGTGTGCGTGCGTGCCCAAGATCCTGAGGGGAGAATGGAGGAGAAGGGATTGCAGCGTGACCATTCCCCCTGGGGGGTGATTTCTCGCTTTCTGTCTCTCGTCTCTCTCTGTCTCTCTGGCGAGTGCCCGCGCCCTATAACGAAAACCTCTCCAAAAAAAAAAAAAGAAGGTGGGGTGTGAAGGCAGTCCCTGTCTTTAGAAAAATGTTTCAGTAATCAGAAAGGAAGAGGCAGTCTGGCTAGGGTGGTGCTGGGGGATGTGGGAGGGGAGAAAGGAGAAGCACTAAAGACTGGTTAAGGAGTATTCATTAAGCCCTAGAGTATGCAGCTCTGCTTGGTGCTGAGATCATAGAGTTGAAAAGGAAGACAGGGTCTGAGCCCTCAGAACCCCAGTGTGAAGGAAGAGAGACAGGTAATCAAAGAACACAGATACGCTGAGCTGAGACCATCAGGACTGGGCTGTTGGGTAGCGGGGTCTTGCACCCCAGTGTTGCCAGCACCCTCTCCTCCACAGCTGTGAGGGCAGCTTGCTTGATGGTGTCCAGCGTGGGCTCACAGGGTTGCCCTGAAGTTGAGTGTCAGGAAAAGGGGGGAGAGATGGTGAGGC
The DNA here is from genome assembly GCF_000334495.1 of Tupaia belangeri chinensis. NCBI lineage: Eukaryota > Metazoa > Chordata > Mammalia > Scandentia > Tupaiidae > Tupaia > Tupaia belangeri. Next base: position 3,169,819 of record NW_006160147.1, read on the forward strand.
GCAAGGTGACGTTAGATCCCCAGCTTGAGGGGCAAGAGAGGGCACGGTCTGTGTGTGACTGTGCCCTGTTCTCTGTTGCCACCGCCTCATGTGGGGATATCCATAGGGATCTCTGGACAAGCCTACTTCTCTCCCAACCCCATCTCCCAAGCGCTTGCATGTTAGGATCAAAGTGTGGTTTGGCTATGCTTAGAATGTCAGATGAGAGACCAGCAGGTACTGTGGTGGTTAAGGTGCTGCATCCCACATGGCTAACTCCATGGTTTCAGTCCTGGCCCTGTGGCTGGAAAATCACACTGGGTGCATGTGCGTGCATGCCCAAAATCCTGAAAGGAGAATGGAGGAGAAGAGATTGTGGCATGGCCATCCCCCTTGGGGATGATTTCTCACTTTCCCTTTCTCTATCTCTTCAGCAAGTACATGCACCCTAAAGCAAAAAAACCCAAAAAAAACAAAAAAACACAAAAAACTGAATAATAAATAAATGAAAGAATGTCAGCTGACTCAGAGCAAAGAGGCCCTGTCTACACTCAGAGAGCTCGTGATCTGTTGGGGAAGTAGCCAGTACACACACAGGACATGCTCAGAGGCAAGGGGAGGAAAAGCACGTGAGCTCTGATATGTGTGGGAGGACCTTGAGGTTATGGGGAGGTCGGAATTAGGTGGGAGTCACTGGAGAGGCTGAGCAGGAGGCATGAGGTTGGTGGTGAGCAGGAGAGATCTTTAAAGTTACATACATGAGCACAGGTTGCTGTGAACGTCCATAGCTGAAAAAGAGTGTAAGGACAGAGGCTCCGGTCTCCTCTGGGTGAGTAGCCCCTCTGTTTCCCAGACAACCAGTTGCTTTCATTTCGCTCGTGTGTCCTGAACTTTGAACCTGTGTGAGCAGCTGTTGTAGGCATTCTAAGCTGAGGGCACGTAGACTGAGTTGGAGAGACAGGTACGGTGGGTTCCTGGCACTGTAGGAGCAGGCTGAGGGGTCGCAGTGATCAGCTGTCTAGAGTGATCATACCAGGCTGTTTGGCAGCCCCCCTGCCTTGGCTAGAGCAGCTTTGAGCATTTACTCAAAGGAAGGCGTGTGGAAGGCCCAGGCCTAGCTGCCAGGGCAGATGTGGGCTGCATGTGGCCTGGCCCTGGGCCGCAGGGAGGCTCTGGGAGCTGGGCTGTGCTGGATGCTTGAGCAGGCACTTCCTTTGCTTTGCTGACCCAGGGCATTGATCAGATTGTGCCAGTCAGCTCGAGAACCCTCCAGCCACCCTCTTGTCATTTGGTCCTGAAGCACGCGAGGAAGACTAAAAGTAACAATAGCAACGGTCACCATTAGTGAGTGTGTACTGTGTGCTGGGTACCCTGTATGCTCATAGCGTCCTGGCATTGAGTCTTCAGAAGGGACACCCCTGCCAAAGAGGTTCGTTAGAATCATGGTTTTAATTTTTTTTTTAGAATTATTTAACTTTATTTATTTATTTATTTAAATTTGACCAGAGAGGGGCAGAGAGAGAGAGAGAGAGAGAGAGAAAGAGAGAGAGAGAAAGCAAGCCACCAGGTCCAGGACTTAAACATTGACCTGAACCCATGTGGGAGTACAGCACCCTTAGCAACCACGCCACCCCAGGATCGTTGTTTTACAAGTCTCACAGAGGTTGTCACTTGTTTAAGATCACACAGCAGGTGAGTTGCAGAGCTAGAATTTAAACCTATATTATTATTGGACATCAATTACTATATTTTATTTTTTAAGATTTTTCCCATAGGATGCATGTACTCACCACGGAGAGACAGTGAGAGAGAAAGTGAGAAATCACCACCTCTGAGGGGATGGCCACACCTCAACACCTTCTCCTCCATTCTCCTCCTGGGATTTTGGGTGTGCACACACATGCACCCAGTGTAAGTTTCAAGTCACTAGATCTGAGACTCGAACCGCCATTGGCCACGTGGGAGTCCAGCACCTTAACTACCATACTACTTGCTGGCCCCAACATCAATGACTTTAAAACCCATGCTCCTCTTGTGAGTGTGTGTGTGTGTGTGCATGTGCATGCGCGTGCACGTGTGTGTGTGTGTACACAGTATTTGGTTGGGGTGGCCAGATCCCCTATGGCCACATGAGTTCAGGACCCAGAAGCTTGAAAAGCATGATGGGCTCATGTGTGTGTATATGTGTGTGTGTGTGTGTGTGTATGTGTGTGTGTTTGTGTGTGCCCCAAATCCGAAGCAGAGGGAGAAATGGAGGAGAGGAGATTACAGAATGACTGTGCCCCATGGGGGGTACTTTCTTACTTTCCTCTTTCTCTAGCTCTTTCTGACAAGAGCACATGCCCTCTGGTAAATTAAAAAAAAAAAAAAAAAAGAAGATACATATATTGTATTGAGTTCCCCTAATCTTGGTGGAAACATAAAAAACTGAAATGTTTTATCCACATGCACAAAGCCCTCTAGGAAATCAGGTGGATGGGGCTCAGTTAGAATGCATTTGAGTATCTACTCTGTCCTTCCGAAAGATCCAGAAACATGGTTCCAGCTTTCAAAGGAGAAGATGGAGACACGTGAAGCACCTCGGGCACAGTAGGAGACAGTGTGTAATTAAGTCTTCCCTGGTGCCTCAGACCCTGGACGGTAGCATTTTGAAGGAAGGCGTGGTCTGCCAGTTGGATAGGATGCTTATTGGAGCCAGGGAGGTGACACGGGAAGCTACCCAGTCTGTGGGCCCTGCCTTCCGACCCTGGTTCTTCCACTTCTGACTTGGGGGGGGGCTGCAGCTCCTTTGTAAAATGAGTATATTAATGCGAACCTTCAGACCAATGTGAAGAGGTAATGAAGGGCCCAGCACATACCAAGTTGGTAGCAAACGCTCATCAGATGGTAACTGCTGTTCATGGAGGCGCCTTGACGATGGGACTGAGCCTTGCAGAATGAGTAGAATTTGGATACAGAAGGGAAGAGGAGGGCATTCCGGAGGAGGAAAGTCACCAGGTATCCAAGCAGAAGCTTGGTGGGTTCAGGTTCTCTGGAAAGGAAGTGGCCTGCTCATCCTGCCTGCTCTGCCCCCTCTTGCCACCACTTCTCTGCAGTAAAGTCCCTTTAGTAAAGTCTTGCAGGAAAAGGACATTGCCATAAGAGACCTGAGGGGCTTATGTTCTACTTCGGCTCCCTCATTAACAGAGTTTAGATGTGTTTCTTTCTTGGCAGAATGAGAAGACTGCACCTCCTTGTCACAGAAGCCCATGTCTCTGGGATGTCTGTCATTGATTAATTTCTAGTCCTGGCTTTCTCTCCCAGATGCAATGACATGAAAAAGTTGGAGGGCCTGGGGCGTGGTGGGGTCATCCCTTCTGACCTTTATCATCTTCTCTGGGCTCCTGCGGCTCTCTCCTCCGGGAAGCAGCTGCCTGAGCATCTGCCTTCTCCTCTTTCACCTGCTCCTCCTTACTCTTCCCCTCCTGGCCGGCCCAGCCCCTCCTGAAAGGCCTCCCTGGCAGCCCCTCTCCCTGTCATTATGATGCTAATCGTGTTGTTAATTTTTCTGAGATCCAGAAAGAAAGCCCCAATCTGTTCTAATGAATTTAATTAGAGAGGGGCTTGGAGGGCTTCAGAACCTCTTACCAGGATCACAATAAACAGAGTTAACGAGATAAACAGCCTGGGATCAGCCACTCCAGGGTTGGAAGGGAGGATTTCGCACTCAGTCCTAGAATAAAGAAATCCTGAAAATCACACTGGGTGCATGTGCGTGCATGCCCAAAATCCTGAAAGGAGAATGGAGGAGAAGAGATTGTGGCATGGCCATCCCCCTTGGGGATGATTTCTCACTTTCCCTTTCTCTATCTCTTCAGCAAGTACATGCACCCTAAAGCAAAAAAACCCCAAAAAAAACAAAAAAACACAAAAAACTGAATAATAAATAAATGAAAGAATGTCAGCTGACTCAGAGCAAAGAGGCCCTGTCTACACTCAGAGAGCTCGTGATCTGTTGGGGAAGTAGCCAGTACACACACAGGACATGCTCAGAGGCAAGGGGAGGAAAAGCACGTGAGCTCTGATATGTGTGGGAGGACCTTGAGGTTATGGGGAGGTCGGAATTAGGTGGGAGTCACTGGAGAGGCTGAGCAGGAGGCATGAGGTTGGTGGTGAGCAGGAGAGATCTTTAAAGTTACATACATGAGCACAGGTTGCTGTGAACGTCCATAGCTGAAAAAGAGTGTAAGGACAGAGGCTCCGGTCTCCTCTGGGTGAGTAGCCCCTCTGTTTCCCAGACAACCAGTTGCTTTCATTTCGCTCGTGTGTCCTGAACTTTGAACCTGTGTGAGCAGCTGTTGTAGGCATTCTAAGCTGAGGGCACGTAGACTGAGTTGGAGAGACAGGTACGGTGGGTTCCTGGCACTGTAGGAGCAGGCTGAGGGGTCGCAGTGATCAGCTGTCTAGAGTGATCATACCAGGCTGTTTGGCAGCCCCCCTGCCTTGGCTAGAGCAGCTTTGAGCATTTACTCAAAGGAAGGCGTGTGGAAGGCCCAGGCCTAGCTGCCAGGGCAGATGTGGGCTGCATGTGGCCTGGCCCTGGGCCGCAGGGAGGCTCTGGGAGCTGGGCTGTGCTGGATGCTTGAGCAGGCACTTCCTTTGCTTTGCTGACCCAGGGCATTGATCAGATTGTGCCAGTCAGCTCGAGAACCCTCCAGCCACCCTCTTGTCATTTGGTCCTGAAGCACGCGAGGAAGACTAAAAGTAACAATAGCAACGGTCACCATTAGTGAGTGTGTACTGTGTGCTGGGTACCCTGTATGCTCATAGCGTCCTGGCATTGAGTCTTCAGAAGGGACACCCCTGCCAAAGAGGTTCGTTAGAATCATGGTTTTAATTTTTTTTTTTAGAATTATTTAACTTTATTTATTTATTTATTTAAATTTGACCAGAGAGGGGCAGAGAGAGAGAGAGAGAGAGAGAGAAAGAGAGAGAGAGAAAGCAAGCCACCAGGTCCAGGACTTAAACATTGACCTGAACCCATGTGGGAGTACAGCACCCTTAGCAACCACGCCACCCCAGGATCGTTGTTTTACAAGTCTCACAGAGGTTGTCACTTGTTTAAGATCACACAGCAGGTGAGTTGCAGAGCTAGAATTTAAACCTATATTATTATTGGACATCAATTACTATATTTTATTTTTTAAGATTTTTCCCATAGGATGCATGTACTCACCACGGAGAGACAGTGAGAGAGAAAGTGAGAAATCACCACCTCTGAGGGGATGGCCACACCTCAACACCTTCTCCTCCATTCTCCTCCTGGGATTTTGGGTGTGCACACACATGCACCCAGTGTAAGTTTCAAGTCACTAGTCTTGAGCGTGCAACCGCCATTGGCCACGTGGGAGTCCAGCACCTTAACTACCATACTACTTGCTGGCCCCAACATCAATGACTTTAAAACCCATGCTCCTCTTGTGAGTGTGTGTGTGTGTGTGCATGTGCATGCGCGTGCACGTGTGTGTGTGTGTACACAGTATTTGGTTGGGGTGGCCAGATCCCCTATGGCCACATGAGTTCAGGACCCAGAAGCTTGAAAAGCATGATGGGCTCATGTGTGTGTATATGTGTGTGTGTGTGTGTGTATGTGTGTGTGTTTGTGTGTGCCCCAAATCCGAAGCAGAGGGAGAAATGGAGGAGAGGAGATTACAGAATGACTGTGCCCCATGGGGGGTACTTTCTTACTTTCCTCTTTCTCTAGCTCTTTCTGACAAGAGCACATGCCCTCTGGTAAATTAAAAAAAAAAAAAAAAAAAGAAGATACATATATTGTATTGAGTTCCCCTAATCTTGGTGGAAACATAAAAAACTGAAATGTTTTATCCACATGCACAAAGCCCTCTAGGAAATCAGGTGGATGGGGCTCAGTTAGAATGCATTTGAGTATCTACTCTGTCCTTCCGAAAGATCCAGAAACATGGTTCCAGCTTTCAAAGGAGAAGATGGAGACACGTGAAGCACCTCGGGCACAGTAGGAGACAGTGTGTAATTAAGTCTTCCCTGGTGCCTCAGACCCTGGACGGTAGCATTTTGAAGGAAGGCGTGGTCTGCCAGTTGGATAGGATGCTTATTGGAGCCAGGGAGGTGACACGGGAAGCTACCCAGTCTGTGGGCCCTGCCTTCCGACCCTGGTTCTTCCACTTCTGACTTGGGGGGGGGCTGCAGCTCCTTTGTAAAATGAGTATATTAATGCGAACCTTCAGACCAATGTGAAGAGGTAATGAAGGGCCCAGCACATACCAAGTTGGTAGCAAACGCTCATCAGATGGTAACTGCTGTTCATGGAGGCGCCTTGACGATGGGACTGAGCCTTGCAGAATGAGTAGAATTTGGATACAGAAGGGAAGAGGAGGGCATTCCGGAGGAGGAAAGTCACCAGGTATCCAAGCAGAAGCTTGGTGGGTTCAGGTTCTCTGGAAAGGAAGTGGCCTGCTCATCCTGCCTGCTCTGCCCCCTCTTGCCACCACTTCTCTGCAGTAAAGTCCCTTTAGTAAAGTCTTGCAGGAAAAGGACATTGCCATAAGAGACCTGAGGGGCTTATGTTCTACTTCGGCTCCCTCATTAACAGAGTTTAGATGTGTTTCTTTCTTGGCAGAATGAGAAGACTGCACCTCCTTGTCACAGAAGCCCATGTCTCTGGGATGTCTGTCATTGATTAATTTCTAGTCCTGGCTTTCTCTCCCAGATGCAATGACATGAAAAAGTTGGAGGGCCTGGGGCGTGGTGGGGTCATCCCTTCTGACCTTTATCATCTTCTCTGGGCTCCTGCGGCTCTCTCCTCCGGGAAGCAGCTGCCTGAGCATCTGCCTTCTCCTCTTTCACCTGCTCCTCCTTACTCTTCCCCTCCTGGCCGGCCCAGCCCCTCCTGAAAGGCCTCCCTGGCAGCCCCTCTCCCTGTCATTATGATGCTAATCGTGTTGTTAATTTTTCTGAGATCCAGAAAGAAAGCCCCAATCTGTTCTAATGAATTTAATTAGAGAGGGGCTTGGAGGGCTTCAGAACCTCTTACCAGGATCACAATAAACAGAGTTAACGAGATAAACAGCCTGGGATCAGCCACTCCAGGGTTGGAAGGGAGGATTTCGCACTCAGTCCTAGAATAAAGAAATCCTTGCACAGAGTTGGAGAAAACCGTGTGGGCCGTTGTCTTCCATCATCTGGGTGGCTTTGGGGGTGATTCTGCATGCCTCCACCCTCACATACTTATCTTTGTACCCCCTAGTTCTGCCCTTAGATGGGCCGAGAAAACTGAGACGTTCTAATCTTTTTTGATCATCACCAAGCATCTATTGATGCTATGGCCAGGAACATTTGTTCACTGCAGGCGGGACGTGCCACAAGATTAACTAGCAGAAGGTCACAGTGGACTAGTGGAGGAGGTCAGGAGAAGCCACTCGCAGGGAGAAGTCTTTGAGGTGAGACTTGAGCTATCAAGACCTGAAGACTTAATCAGAGCTGCAGGAGGAGGAGCAGGTGTCGAGGCAGGAGTGTGCAGAGGACCTGGATTTCTGAGGAATGAATGGCAAGACCTGGGTGCCTGTGAGGGATGTGTCTGCAGCAGTCTAGAACCTGGAGTGCTGGAGTCTTTGTCCTTCTAACCTGGTTGTACTGGGGGGTCCCCACTCTGCTTCTCTGAGCACTTACCATGGCCATCTTGGGGAGGGGGAGTGATGGCCTTCGTGCTGACCTGGCTCTCCTGGACCCAGTGTAGCCAGCTCAGGTGGACTGACAGATGCCAAGTGTTGTTCTCAGATCTCGTGATCTCCTGGGAGTGAACGACAGGCAGAGTAATTCCAAGGACTTTTTCAGTGATGAGAGTTCCCTTTTGTTACTGATGCTGGCCAATTTGCTCTGGCAGTAGCATTTTTTCCAAGTACTTATTGGACGCTTTTGGTTCCAAGCTAGTGAGATCTGTAGTTCTTTGTTATATTGGTAAGAGCTCTCTGAGTATGTATTTGTGCACGTGTGTGTTCGCACGTGTGCATGTGTGCATGTGCTGTCCAGGCTAGTGAAATTATCCCGATTAGAGGCTAGCTCTATTTGGTCTTTATTTGCAACATTTCTGGGCCTTAATTCTCCTCATGCAAGAAGGGAAGAATCAGCCCTGTATCTTATTGTGTGTGAATACATAGCTGAGTGCTTTGACAAAGGATATTAAATATGAAGAGGTATTACAACTAGCGCTTTGACAGGAAGTAGACTATTGAGTTGAAATTTCAAGTTTGTTTCCTCTCCTCTTAAAACATATTGACTGTGTGACCAGTCCGAGTTTTATTTTGAGGCACCACCAATCTTGATGCTTCTTATTATTTCCCATAGTCTCCCTGGATTTACTTGTAATTACAAATGAGATTAGGGGCTGGTCAAGTAGTTTAGTGGTTAAGCGATCTAGATCCCACATAGCCAACTTGGGGTTTGAGTCCCTGCCCCAGTAGCTTGAAAAACACCAGGCACCGGTGTGTATATGCCCCAAATTCCAACAGCATGCAGAAATGGAGAAGAGAGTGTGGCATGACCAAGTTCCATCTGAGGGTTCTTTCTCCCCCTCTCTCCCTGGGTGTTTCCTTTTTCTGCCAAGTGCCCATGCCCTCCGGCAATTAAAAAAAACAAAAGGAAATGAAGTTAGTATCCTGCTGTCAGGTGTTGGTTGACCTACATGAAATTTATATGCGAGACATTGTTTTCATCCATTGTTATAATACCATTGTGTGGTATTTTTCCACGTGTTGGAGGTAATGTGTCCTTTATGAAGTAAAACGACATGTCCTTTATAAAGGAAAATGTCTCTGAGGCCACAGACAATTTTCCTATGCTGGTGTAGACAAGGACAGAAACTAGATCTCTTCCTGATCGTCATCACACACTGAGTGGAATTGAAACCTTCAAAACTCACATGGGCAGCAAATCCAGGATTCTCTGCCAACCTCAGCCCTGTGCTATGCCCTGGTTTCATTTTTATAAAAAAATTGTACATGCAGTTATTTTTCTGAAGCCCCTACTGTGTGCATAGCACTCTTCTTGGTGGCAAGTTATATTGAGAGACTTCTCGGCTCATAGAATGTTGGAAATGTCTTAGCCCAAGATCATTATTTTACTGATCAAGAAACTGAGACTCAAAAAGGGGGAACATGACTTGTGCCTGGTTGCTGCAAAAGCTGGGGCCTCTTCCACGTGATGCCCCACCAGGAACAGTAAAATCCACCTATGAACCTAGTCATTGTATGAGATGCTGCATGAATAAATTCCCTAAAGTGTGATCTAAACTAGAAGTGTTTTGAGAAAAGCTTGAAGAAAAGTGGGGTTGGTCAGGGCCTCGAGAGAAGGTAGGATTTGACTAGGCGAAGTTAAGGAAGGTGGCATTTCAGGTGGGATAAAATGACCATAATCAAAGACGTAGAGGACGGAAGTAGTTGGTCTGATTGGGCGTGGTGAATTGGCCTGGTGGAGCAGTGGGCGGTGCAGCTGGAGGGACATGTTGGGGACTGGACTGCAGAGGACCTTAAGTGTCTGGGGACTTAGTCTTTGTCTTGGCTTTGGTGAGGAGCATATGAGACTTCTTAGCTGAATTAGCTCTTGCTCTGAGAACAAGACTGTAGTGTTAGGAAAAGTGGAGGAGAAATCCCTTCTTCACAGGCACCTCGCTGGTCGTTCCTTCTGGAGGGGTGTTTGGGAATGATATGCTGAAAGTTTTCTCAGGCGCTGGGAGGGAGTTTGTCGCTGTCCAGAGTGCTGACCTGTCCTCTGCAAGATTTTTCTCCCCAATGATACCAGGTTGGAAAGGAAAGCCAGGGAATGTTTAGAACCACCCGGAGGGATCCAGAGAATGATTCTGGCTAGGACTAGGCGGCATGTGGGCTTGCTGGCAGCTAACTGGTTACAGCATCTGATTTCACAGCCCTCGTGATGAAAGCAAAAGTCTGGGTCCACTTAAGGAGGGCCCATGTGTGTACACACATGTGTGCTAAGATGACCCAGTTTGCAGCCTGTCCCTCCTTGCCTCTGAGTCTTCATATTTTCATGAGAATCCCAGCACCTTGCTTCTTTCATTGTGGAAATGCGTTCTCTCTACTAAACATTCCCCAGAGCACTGAAAACCCTCCAGCAAACCAAGAGAGAGCAGTAGGCGTCCCCCAAAGCCCTGTTCATTACTTCAAATGAACATCTAAATGCTCGCTAGCACGGCTGTCCAATAGAACTTCCTTGGAAGCTGGAAATGTCCTTGGTCTGCACTGTCCAACGTGGGAGCCACTAGCCATCTACATTTGACTGCTGAGCACTTACAATGTGGCTAATGTAATTAATTGCATTGTAGATGAAATTAAATCTAAATTTAAATAACTGCATGTGAGTGCTGGCTACTGAATTATACTCCACAGCTCCATCCAGTCTGAATCTGATCTTTGCCATTTTTCTTCCTTCTTCTTGGACTTTTCTTTTTCTTTCTTTCTTTCTTTCTTTCTTTCTTTCTTTCTTTCTTTCTTTCTTTCTTTCTTTTCTTTTCTTTTCTGACTATTGAGTTGAAATTTCAAGTTTGTTTCCTCTCCTCTTAAAACATATTGACTGTGTGACCAGTCCGAGTTTTATTTTGAGGCACCACCAATCTTGATGCTTCTTATTATTTCCCATAGTCTCCCTGGATTTACTTGTAATTACAAATGAGATTAGGGGCTGGTCAAGTAGTTTAGTGGTTAAGCGATCTAGATCCCACATAGCCAACTTGGGGTTTGAGTCCCTGCCCCAGTAGCTTGAAAAACACCAGGCACCGGTGTGTATATGCCCCAAATTCCAACAGCATGCAGAAATGGAGAAGAGAGTGTGGCATGACCAAGTTCCATCTGAGGGTTCTTTCTCCCCCTCTCTCCCTGGGTGTTTCCTTTTTCTGCCAAGTGCCCATGCCCTCCGGCAATTAAAAAAAACAAAAGGAAATGAAGTTAGTATCCTGCTGTCAGGTGTTGGTTGACCTACATGAAATTTATATGCGAGACATTGTTTTCATCCATTGTTATAATACCATTGTGTGGTATTTTTCCACGTGTTGGAGGTAATGTGTCCTTTATGAAGTAAAACGACATGTCCTTTATAAAGGAAAATGTCTCTGAGGCCACAGACAATTTTCCTATGCTGGTGTAGACAAGGACAGAAACTAGATCTCTTCCTGATCGTCATCACACACTGAGTGGAATTGAAACCTTCAAAACTCACATGGGCAGCAAATCCAGGATTCTCTGCCAACCTCAGCCCTGTGCTATGCCCTGGTTTCATTTTTATAAAAAAATTGTACATGCAGTTATTTTTCTGAAGCCCCTACTGTGTGCATAGCACTCTTCTTGGTGGCAAGTTATATTGAGAGACTTCTCGGCTCATAGAATGTTGGAAATGTCTTAGCCCAAGATCATTATTTTACTGATCAAGAAACTGAGACTCAAAAAGGGGGAACATGACTTGTGCCTGGTTGCTGCAAAAGCTGGGGCCTCTTCCACGTGATGCCCCACCAGGAACAGTAAAATCCACCTATGAACCTAGTCATTGTATGAGATGCTGCATGAATAAATTCCCTAAAGTGTGATCTAAACTAGAAGTGTTTTGAGAAAAGCTTGAAGAAAAGTGGGGTTGGTCAGGGCCTCGAGAGAAGGTAGGATTTGACTAGGCGAAGTTAAGGAAGGTGGCATTTCAGGTGGGATAAAATGACCATAATCAAAGACGTAGAGGACGGAAGTAGTTGGTCTGATTGGGCGTGGTGAATTGGCCTGGTGGAGCAGTGGGCGGTGCAGCTGGAGGGACATGTTGGGGACTGGACTGCAGAGGACCTTAAGTGTCTGGGGACTTAGTCTTTGTCTTGGCTTTGGTGAGGAGCATATGAGACTTCTTAGCTGAATTAGCTCTTGCTCTGAGAACAAGACTGTAGTGTTAGGAAAAGTGGAGGAGAAATCCCTTCTTCACAGGCACCTCGCTGGTCGTTCCTTCTGGAGGGGTGTTTGGGAATGATATGCTGAAAGTTTTCTCAGGCGCTGGGAGGGAGTTTGTCGCTGTCCAGAGTGCTGACCTGTCCTCTGCAAGATTTTTCTCCCCAATGATACCAGGTTGGAAAGGAAAGCCAGGGAATGTTTAGAACCACCCGGAGGGATCCAGAGAATGATTCTGGCTAGGACTAGGCGGCATGTGGGCTTGCTGGCAGCTAACTGGTTACAGCATCTGATTTCACAGCCCTCGTGATGAAAGCAAAAGTCTGGGTCCACTTAAGGAGGGCCCATGTGTGTACACACATGTGTGCTAAGATGACCCAGTTTGCAGCCTGTCCCTCCTTGCCTCTGAGTCTTCATATTTTCATGAGAATCCCAGCACCTTGCTTCTTTCATTGTGGAAATGCGTTCTCTCTACTAAACATTCCCCAGAGCACTGAAAACCCTCCAGCAAACCAAGAGAGAGCAGTAGGCGTCCCCCAAAGCCCTGTTCATTACTTCAAATGAACATCTAAATGCTCGCTAGCACGGCTGTCCAATAGAACTTCCTTGGAAGCTGGAAATGTCCTTGGTCTGCACTGTCCAACGTGGGAGCCACTAGCCATCTACATTTGACTGCTGAGCACTTACAATGTGGCTAATGTAATTAATTGCATTGTAGATGAAATTAAATCTAAATTTAAATAACTGCATGTGAGTGCTGGCTACTGAATTATACTCCACAGCTCCATCCAGTCTGAATCTGATCTTTGCCATTTTTCTTCCTTCTTCTTGGACTTTTCTTTTTCTTTCTTTCTTTCTTTCTTTCTTTCTTTCTTTCTTTCTTTTCTTTTCTTTTCTTTTCTTTTCTTTTCTTTTTTTTTTTTTGAGTGATTTTTGCTATAGGGCGCATGCGTTGCCCAGAGAGACAGGAGACAAAGAAATAGAAAGCAAGAAATCACCCCCTGCGGGAATAGCCATGCCACAATCTCTTCTCCTCCATTCTCTTCTTGGGATTTTGGGTACACATGCACACACACCTAGCATGAATCTCAAGCCTCTGGATCCAGGACCCAAACCATGGTAAGCTATGTGCCATCTGCTGTTCCCCCACTTGTACTTTGGAATGGGGGTCAGTTTGACAAACTGCTAGATCTGAACTGAACCCTGTTTGACTGAGTTCTGCCCTGACTTCTAACAACATCCATGATGCCCTGCAGTTTTCCTTTCAAGGGCAGAGAGAATGCCCCTTGGGTTCTGGCTGAGGTCCCAGGGACCTGATCCAAGACTTTTTGGAGCCTTGAATGGGTAAGTCATGCAATGTTTATGTCCCTGGAAGCCTGGCTGTAGGGTGAGGGGGACTACTGGTGTGCTTTTTTATCAGGTGTTTGCCAGACTCCAACAGAGAGAGGCTCCTGGTCTTGACCTCATTCTTACTGTACGTGCTTCCACTCATCCTGTTTACCTGTTGTAGTGCACATGGCCCAGGATGGGTGTGCAGGTGAGTGGTAGAAGTGCCAGAGTGGGAAAATGCCAGTCAATAAGGAAATAATAACCATCTGTCCGAAGACTGGAGCAAAAATCTCCATCGTGCTGACACATGCCTGACCTTATCATAAACATGCTTGATTTCCTGGGGTCTTGAGTCTTAGGCTTGCCATACATTCGTTTGATTTCCTAAACCAGAGTGCATGCTTTTTGAAGGTATGCCTAATTGTTTTCTTGTTTTCTCCCATCAGATCTCAGTGTGCTGATAGTAATCCATGATAAATGTCTGCTTGTGAGTAGCTCTTTGTTAGCTTGGAGCTATGTGGTTGACCCTTTGAAACGTGTGCATGTGACTACAAATAATATTTATTGAGCTCCCGCTGGGTATAGCGCTCTGTGCTCAGTACCATGGGCAGTGACAAAGGGGGAGCTGAGGATGGTTGCTCCCAGTCTAATGGGAGGGTAAAGGCAAGCATGTGTGAAAAAATCACACACACACACACACACACACACACACAACTGAGAGAAACAAAGACAGATGTGGTTGAAGGGATGCAGAGCTGGGGTGGGGTGCAGGGCACTGCAGGGGCCTGATTGTGTGCACACCACTGTCTGGCCTTCTCTGGAGGATTCCCTGCAGTACGAGGCTGAGCTGGTACCAGCCACCTCCAGGCCTGCAGGGACACTGCTGCTTTATGGTGGTCAGGCAGCTTTTCTCTCCCCCGGACTGTGCTGTCCTGAGTTTGCCTCTTTCGTGGAGCAGAGTACTCAAGGAGGGGGAAGGGACCGGGGAGGGGAAGAAGCTCCTTTTTCTTCTTGTGCCTTCAATGGTGACAGGCTCTTGCTCTCAGACTTCCTCTTAGTCACAGAAGGGGTTTGTTGGGACTCGTGCAGCTCTAGTACATGGAGCCCTGTGAGGCAAGCCCAGGTGCAGCTTTGGAGGGACAGAGAAGCAGAGTCTGGTGATGTGTCCCCCCAGAGTCCTCCCAGCCCGCTGCTCCACTCTCTAGGGGTGTCCTCTGCCTGGCGGGAGCAGGTGGCCTGATCTCCTAGCCAGAGCCAGGGAGGGGCTTCTCTGGTTGCTCCTCACCCTCCTTTCTGCACACAGATTACCAGGGATCTTATTAGATTAAAATGCAGATTCTGAATCACTGGGTCTGGACAGTCCTGAAATGCTGCATTTCTAATGAGCTCCCAGGTGATGCCAGTGTGCTGGTGTGCCAACCACACTGTGGTGGACAAAGCCCTCTCTGGGGGCTCTCATGCCTGCCAGCATGTTGGCATCACCAAGGGAACTTTTACAACATGCTTATGCTAGGGAACCAGCAGTTAGCGTAATGGCTATGTCGCTGGACTCCCACATAGTCGACCGCGGTTCATGTCCCGGACCCGGTGGCTTAAAACTCATGCCGGGCGCATGTGAGTGCATGCCCAAGATCCCAAGAGGAGAATGGAGGAGAAGGGATTGCAGCATGACCATCCCCCCTGGGGGGTGATTTCTCACTTTCTATCTCTATATCTCTCTCTGTCTGTCTGGCGAGTGCATACACCCTATAGCAAAAAATAAATAAATAAATAAATAAATAAAAATAGATAAATAAAAACATCTCCAAAAAAATAAAATAAAATAAAAACAGCATGCTCATGCTAGAGACCAACCCACACCAAATTATGTGCAGTCTCTGGAGGTTGGGTCCAGAGGCATGGGCATGTTATAAAGGCCCTCCAGGGTTCAGACGCGCTGAGAACTGGTGACTATGGTCAGTCTTTCTCTTTCACCCTCTCTGCTTTTCCACCTGGCTGTACCTTCCTTTCCCCAGAAAAGTGGGGACTGGCTAGGGCCTCAAGAGAGGGTAGGCTCTGACTAGACGAAGTTAAGGAAAGTGGTATTTCAGGGCCACCCTTCTGGCATTGCAAGGGCATGTCCTGACCCTGGCGGAAGTCAGCTTGGGTAAGATGCTCGTAAAAGGGGCGGGAGGGCTGCTTTGCATGGTCTGAGCCACTGGGGGGAGGTCCTAGCGCCCAAGCGCATCCATCTGTAATCTTTAACTCAGGACCTTATCAGGACTAGCTGAGGTTGTCAGAATTATCACCGAGAGAGATCTACACAGAGTCCACCAGACTGGGAGCAGGCGTGCCCACACAGAGCTATGTAGACCACACAGTTGGCTTCGACGTCAGGTCTGCTGCTCTTCCCTGAGGCGTGACTAGCCCTCTCTCCATATCTGGTCCCCTTTTGATCTCTTGCTGTTTCCTAATTGGGCCACTTTTTCCTTGGGTAGCCCATGCCATTCTGTGCTGGGATATTGGCTGTACCAGAGCCAGTACTATAACATCCAGAACTTTCTTAAGCTTTGTGTGTGAATTGTTCTGTTTACTTTAAAGTAAGAGGGGTTTTTCCCATTGTGATGCTACAATATGGTCTCTGCTTTTTTCTCCTTCTTTCTCTTCGAGTGTCTGGATGGTTTTCTGCATCTGAGCACTCCTTTTTCCCATCTCAGACTGCATATGGTTCATATGACACCCTTTTGATGAGAATAGACTTTTGGTTAAGCCCGGGCTACACACGAATCCCCTTTACCCAGAAGTCTGGCCACCCATGCAGCGTCAAGTGTCGTCAGGGACTGGTGGTCTAGTGCTTAATCTTTTCACTTCCAGGTATCCATGGCTGGAGCACACCCTCCCCTGAGTGTCTTAGGAATATGCATGAAGCCTACTGGGCTTCCAGGACCTGGGTGGGTTTAGCTGGTGGCTCAGGACTGTGCCTCTTCTCCTCCTCCACCTGGCCATCCTCAGCAGTAGGGCCATCGATGTTGTCATGCTGCCCTAACAGTTGGGGCGTCCATGGGGCAAGCATGCTGGGTGCCGGGAGCATCTGCTATTGGTGTGGGGTAAACAGAGTGACTCCCCTGCGTAGGAAGTAAACATCAATGCTGTATGGCTGGGGCCTGCTGGAAGGTCCTGGGAGGCTGCCGTGGGAGAGAGTGTGCTGGGTCAGGTGCTGGCCCCTTTCTGGGTCAGACTGGGAAAATTCCCCCAAACGCATCCCCTGGCTCCTCTGTGTTCCTAAAACCTTGAAAAATCGAGAGCTGTTAGATGGCATCATAAAAAGTTGCAGCTGGGGCTTCTCAGAGCAAGAAGGCTTTGTTTCGCAGTCAGCTGGTGACGTCATTCGGGGTCTACCCAATGCTGGTGCGTCCGGGACAGACCGAAATAGGCCAAGGACTACTCAGTGGTGGCTAAAGATATTCTGCTTGCTGAGACTGGGTCTTTTTTTTTTTTTAATTGAAAATTTTATTGAAATAATTCAATCACATTTCCTAGTAAGAAATAATACGAAGGTCTCCTGTGTGCCTTTACGGTTTCCCCCAGTGGTAACACCTTGCATGTCTATAGGACACTCTTATGACCAGGATGTTGATATTGATAAAATCCACCAGTCTTACTCCCATGGCCTCAGTTTGACTTACATTACTATTTATTTCTTTGTGTGCTGCTCAGACTGTTTTTGCTGCAGACCGTTTGTCTACTTTCTCCCTTTCTTTCCTCCTTGGTTAGTTTTTCTATTTTTTTTTTTTTTAAATTTCAAGAAATCATGTACTCACCAGAAGGAGACAAAGAAAGAGAAGGAGAGGGAGAAGGCACCCGCCAGTGGGGCATGGTCGTGCCACAATCCCTTCCCTGTTGGGATTTTGGGCACACACACACACACGCACACACCTGGCATGTTCTTCAAGCCACCGAGATCAGGATTCAAATCATGGTCAGCCATATGGGATCCTGCTCCCTTAACTGTAGACCAGTCCCTAGCTTGGTTTTTCTTTTTGTAAAAGTTAGTTTTTTCCCCCAGAATGATTTTTTTAAAAATTAATTCAGTTATTTTAATTTGACCAGAGAGGAACACACAGAGAGAGAGGGAAAGTGAGAAAGCAAGCCAGTCACCAGGTCCGGGTCTCAAACTGTGATCGGCCATGTGGGAATGTCCAGCACCTTAACCACCATGGCGCCTGCTGGACCCCTAGCTTTGTTCTTCTAAGCTCATGTTATGAAGTGTCCAAGTGCATGCACCTGGTCTTAGATGTAAAAGATAGAGCAGGAGCAGGACCCTGCAATCAGGCTGTCTGGGTTCCGAGTTGGTTCTCTGTTCACTAGTTATGTGATCTTTGGCAAATGACTTAGATCTTCTCTAAACTTTGCCTGTGAACTAGGGAGTTAAAGAGTGCTTACCCTGCATGGAGTTGTTGAGGTTAACGTGGATAATGCCCGTGAACTCTTTGCATAGTGCCTGGGAGATCAGAAGTGCTCTGTGAAGGTCAGCTGCCCTTATTACCCGCCTCCACCCCCACCATGCTTTCTGGTAGTAGCTTCCTGTCTTGCCTGTTCAAACTCCCCTAATGGGTCTGGTGATCAATTACAAAATATTTCTGAGCCTCATCCAGGTGCTCAATTGTATGCTAGGTACTGTGAGAATTACAGTGGAGACGAAGAGCCAGTTTTGGCCTCAAAAATCTTGGGCTTAGGGTTGGCAGGTGTCATGGTGGTCTAGGGCACTGGACTCCCACATGGCTGACTGTGGTTTGAGTCCTGGACCTGGTGGCTTGCTTTATCATTTTCCCTCTCTCACTCTCTCTCTCTCTCACTCTCTTACTTTGTCCCCCTCTGGTCAAATTAAAATAAATAAAGTTAAATTAAAAAAATCAGTCTTAAAAAAATAAAGACCTTTGACTAGCCCCATAGGGCAGTGATTAAGCCAGATCCTACATGGCTAACCAGGGTTTGAGTTCCAGCCTTACTGACTTGAAAAACACACTGGGTGTATGCACATGCCCAGGCTCCTAAGAGGGGGAGAATTGGAGGAAAAAGGCATGTGGTGTGACTAGGCCCATACTTTCTCTCTCTCTCCTCTCTCTCATATTCATGCATGAGCCCTCTGACATTAAAAACAAAAAAACCCTAAAAACCCCTCATATTCCAAGCGTGCCAGGCAGCCACTGTGGTCAAGATCACTACACAGGAGATAAGGGACAAATGCAGATGCGTGGCTCAAACCACAGGAGCTTCTGGAGTTTGGGGAGGGTCGGGAACATTTTTAGCCTGGAAGGACTTCAAGGAGGTGCGTGTTGGAGTGGATCCCCGAAAGATGGAGCCATTAAGTTGTGTCTCCAAAGGGAAAGGGGCTGCCATTCAGGAGAAATGGACGGCCCAGTCATCTTCAGGCCCTTCTTTCTTTAATGCTGGCCGCACCCACAGGGACAAAGGATGGATGGAGGGGACGAAGGGGTGACTGTTCTGATTTAACAGTGAGGCCCAGAGAGGGCGAAGAAGTTGCCACAGGAAGGTTAACCAGCAAAACAGAGTTGAGCTGAGCTGTACGTTTCAGGCAGGGAATACGAGTCCCTTTCTCGTAGTGAGCCATTTCCCATGATCAGATTGTATAAGGGGTCTTTAAAACTGTCACAGAAAATGTGTGTTATAAAAAGAATTTTAATTTTTTTTCAGCAATATCAACCCATACTTTAATTCCATTTTCCATGAACTTTCTGAAGTACCCACATATCCTTGTGCCCTTATACCAAGTTAATACGCTGAGCTGACAGTGACACCTGCTGCAGGGTGGGAAGAGGCGGGTGACTGGTTGAGGAAGCAGCGTGAAGAAGGCAGAGCCAGGCCTGGGTATCCTTCTCCTGAGTCTTGGCCTGTGGATTCCTGTCCTGCTGTCCCCTGGGCTTCTCTGGTGACTCAGCTGTCAGCTGGAGTCTAGCATGAGGCCAGCCCTGGATTGCTCAGTGGGGGACGGGGAGCATCTCACCCCACACAAAACCCTTCCAGTTCAGGCAGTGCTGGCACAGAACACCATGTGACCGTCACTGTCCCCTCCCGGCTCTGGCAAGAATGCAAGGGCCTGGTCTCAATAGCCACGGGACTCGGTGGCCAAACCTGGCAAGAGCCCATTGTCTCTACATCACCACTGGCTGGTGGGTGGCTGTCGGCTAGCTGGCTTGTTTGTTATTTGTGCAGTGGAGGCTGCTCTGGGTCCTGTATTCAACTTCAGCTGGGCAGCTGGCACTTGCTCAGCCCCGGCTCCAGTCTATCCTACAATTCTTAGTGGTACTAATAGAAGACTGTGGGGGGTGTGTGTACATGTGTGCACGTGTGTGTAGAAAAGGGGGAGAGGAAGATGTTACGCCTCCTGAAAAGGTGTCTCCATTGGGGTGAGGAGGAGCACTCGTTCTTGGAAGAACTAGATTTGTGTAAAATGGTTTCTAGCCTGAGCACCAGTGGGAGGACAGAGTGCGTGCAGTGACTGTGGGTCCTAGGTGCCAGTGGCCTGTGACCTCCCTTGTTCCTGGCTGTTGTCATAGCAGGAGCAGCAGTAGGAGTAATAACAGCGAGGCTGTAATAATGGCAGCTAGCAGCCGTTCCGAGCTCACTGTGTGCTGGGCAGCACGCACGGGCCTGGAACGTGCACCATCTCGCGCCACACTCAAGTGTCTCCCAGGCGAGGAAGTAGGGCATGGGGGCCTGAGTGGCTTTCCCCTGAGGTTGCTCAGCTCGGAAGCTGTGCAGTTGGGGCTTGGATTCGGATCCTTTTCCTTCGGTCTGATTGAGTTCTTCACCTCTGTGCTATCCTGAATATCGAGAAGACCCCTCCCAGCCAATAGGCCACTGGGAACCCCACACCCCACCTGTCCCTTCCTGCAGAGAACAGCTGTCTCGGTAAGCGAAGGTGTGGGTCTGGCCAGCTGATTAATTCCTTGGTTAGGAGGAAGCCCTGAGTAGCTCATGGGAGACTTAGTCTCCTGACTTTGGGAGACTTTGGGATTAGTTATGTCAGGACCTTCATTCTGGATAGGAGTAAATGAAGCCCAGGGAAGGACCCATCAGAGCTGTGCAGCAACCTACCAGCAGAGCCAGGACTAGAACCCAGTCTTTCCGGCCCAGCTCACGGCCCAGGGTTCTCTAACCCTCTTCAGAATACCGTCCCATACTCCTCCACTACCACCCAAGATGCCTGTGTGAGACAGGGAGGAAGGACGACCGGGCCTGGTTCTTTCTTTAGCACGGGGCTGCTAGCTTGTTCAGGCCACACGGCAGTGTAGAGCCCTACTGTCTGCACCAGAAAGCCGCCAGCCGCCTTCCTGCACATTTCTTCACCCAGTGGCAATGCATGTGGAAGGCAGGGCAGGAGAGAACTCGACTCTCGCTCCCCCCACACATAGCCTCCACCTTTTCCTTCCAGAAATTCCACAAAACTCCATTGATTCAAGGAACCTTTCCCTGGCCGTGTTGGGTGCACTCCATGGGTGTGTAGGGCAGGCTTCTTTGTTTTGGTCCTTTCCTTGTGAGCAGTAGGCATGGCCAGGGACTTGTCTATCTGTCCGTTCTGAGGTGAAAGCTTACCGGATCCCTCCCAGGGCAATGGTGTTGGTCACAGTTGTGATGTTTGGACAGGGCTAGGGAGGTGGGGACGCACCTCTGGCTCTGCCTTTGTCTTCCCATGAATGCTTTGTGCTGGGAACGTGGTAATTTCCTCATTTCCTGGAAGGACTGAGCCTCAGGAGGGGCCCAGCGAGAGAAGCCTGGAGGAGTCATCCTGTCCCCCAGTCCGTTCTCTGTTCAGGAACTGACCCTGCCTTCTAACAGCGACTCAGGGGTGGAGGTCATCCCCTTTGTCATTACTTTTTTGCAAATTTTATTAAAGTAAAACACAGTAAAATATACAGATCCATGCCTTTTTTTTTTCTTTTTAGAGAGAGATTTTTGTTACAGCGCATATGCTAACTGGAGAGACATAGAGAGACATAAAGTGAGAAGTCACCCCCCAGGAGGGTGGCCACACCACAATCCCTTCTCCTTCAGTCTCCTCTGGGATTTTGGACATGCACACACGTGCGCCCAGTGTGAGTTTCAAGCTGCAGGTTCTGGGCCTCGAACCGTGGTTGGCCACATGAGAGTCCAGTGATCTAACTGTTATACCATCTGCTGGTCTCAGATCCATGCTTTTTAATGTTTAAAAAAAAATTTTTTTTTAAGTTTCTTTCTTTCATGAGAGAGAGAGAGAGATAGCACCTGTAATAGGTCTTGATGCTACATCCACTCCCAGCCTCAACCAACCCCGAGTGACAGGCATGTGAGCATTCAGCCTACCCTGGAGGTCCCCAGATGCAAACCAGAACCTTCCCATGTGGGTCAGCCTCCAAGAATGTCACATTTTACTGCTGCACAACTGTCTGGAGCCTTATTTTTTCAAATGTTATTTTTCTAATTTTAAAGATATAAGTCATAAAACTTGAAGTAAACATAAAACCAGTAGAATTTGATGTGTATTTTTAAAAATAATTATTTAATAATTATTTATTTGTGTTCATTCATTTTTTTTTCTTTTAATTTGACCAGAGAGAGACAGAGAGAGAGAGAGGGAAAGTGAGAAAGCAAGCTACCACATCTAGGACTCGAACTGTGGTCGGCCATGTGGGAATGTCCAGTGCCTTAACCACCATGTCACTTGCTGGTCCCCAGTTGGGCTCGTTCTAATTTGAAAGCTGCTGCTAGAATCTGGCTGTTGGGGACAGAGAGGATTAGGGACGGGGTGATGATGCGACCTTCGTCCCTTCTCTAGATGTCCCTGGCTACTACCTAGCTTCTTGTCCTCACTTGCCCCCTAGAAGCAAAGCATTCATATGATCCCATTACTAAATCCCCCAACCATTACTAAATCCAGTAATCGGTGATAACACTGTGTAGGCCATCACTTATTGAATAGCGACCTTGTACAAAATATACAACTCAGGTTGACACAGTGGGATGAAAGTCCTGGGACTCGGATGTGGGCATGTCCCCAGGGAGCCCGGTTGGCCTGAGTAAGTGCTGTGTCCACCTCCAGCCTGCTTCTCAGGCCTCTCTTTGGTGCTTATGATCAAAGCTCAGGTGCAGGAGCCCTGAGTGGGAGGTTATGGTCCCATTCTTGAATGTGTCAGCTTTAGCCATTTGCATCTGAGCCTCCCTGTGGAAACTGGCTTCCACTGAGGCTTTGGGTTATTTTCTGTGAAGTGCTCAGAGGCGTGCCCAGCATGGTGTGAGCACTGTGTCAGCTGAGCCCGTTACCATCAAGATCATCACCCTCGTGTATCCACGCTGGTGACAAAGACTGCAGGGACCTTGACCAGGCCAGTGTATGATGTTCAAGGTTAGCCTGTACCCGAGCTGCCTGGAAGGCTGTGTGCATGCAGACTGCTGGGCCCCACCCCACAGTTTGGGGCAGTCGGGGCCCAGGGGTGTGTATTTCTGACAAGTCCCCAGGTGAAGTGATGCTGCTGGTGCAGTGACTGTACCTGGAGAGACCCCCCCTCCAGCTCCTGCCTTGTGCAGAGGGCCTAGGGAAGATGGCTCAGTGGTGGTCTTAACACTGTTTAGTTTCTGAGCTGGGACTAAACCCAGGTCTCCTGACTCCCAGCCTGGGGCCAACCACGTGATGTTCTGGTCACCTTCCTCCTGGAAGGGTCAGCTGGGTGCTGCAGGACTGCCTTCCTGAGATTGTTGCTGTCCCTACTCTGGAAGGGTACAAGAGCAGGTATGGCATTACTCCAGGGGCCAGAAGTCCAAACTCTGACCCTGCGGCAGTTGCTCTTTGGTGATGTCTGGCCATTCCTCCATGTATTTGTCCAATAAACGTTTGCCAACTGCGTGTCTATTGTGGGAACTGAGGCTAGACTGGTGCCGCGAGGGCACCTGGGCACACAGGACAAACCGGAGTTCTGTGGCATCTCTTCAGTTGGATCCCTCGACACTGCCTTAGCATCCAGTGGGCTTTGGGGCCGTACTCTCCCCCAGGAACACAGGTAGGAGGGAGGACCCAGGATCAGGAGACTGGATACTAACCCTGGCTCTGCTCTGACTTGCAAGGAACCTCAGGTTGGCCCTTCTCTTGTCTAGGCCTCCATTTCTTTATTACAAAATGCCACAAGGCAATGAGTGGAGCAGTGGGGCGACCGAGGCCCCTTCCCAGCCTGACTCTAATGTTCCCAAATGACTTGTAGTGCCATTTGACTTCATTTCTGCTTTTAGTCCGTCATTTCATATCATTATTCCATATTTTCTTCCTTAATATGAATCAGCCTGGGAGGTTTGGGGAGAGGTGAGACACATCACGCGCCATCTCCTGGGTGGCATCTCATCTGCTGTGTGCCACTGACTGCAGGGTGGATCTGCCCGTGTGGGCTTTATTTGCTTTTCTTCTTAATCGTCTATTGTTGATTTATCCGTAAGGAACCATTAGGGCAGACAGGAAACATATGGAACATCATAAAGTTAATGAGAAGCACAATAATAATAATAATTGCACAAATTTGCCCGACGATGATGGTTAACAGATTGTGTTCATTTGACTAGAGTTTTTATATAACACATCAAGATGTTTTTAGTACTCAAAAAAAGTGATAATTATATCTAAAGCAGACTTCATTGACTGGGAATAAACATTATTCATATCTATGTCAGAGAAGTGTGTGTAAGTGGGTCTGAAAGTTTCTCTCATTTAGAAACAAACTTTAAAACTTCAAGTATCAGTATATGAATTTCCACCTTCAGGATGTGAGAGCAGCTTTTGACTATTTTGGGGCCTTAATATTTGATTGAATTATTGTAATACATGCTAACCTGCAAACCTGACATGATATATCTAAAAATGGGTTAATAAATATGCTTTTTATTATCCAGAGAATCTGAAAGAATGTATTAACAGTATTGTTAAATTGGGGAAAAAGTTAAAATTTGCCTTTATGTATGTAACAATCATTAAAGATGGTGTTAAAATCATACTTTCTAAACATTTTAGTACTGCACATATCAAAAATAGAGCATTTTTAAAACTTAAAATATACAAAAATAACTAAATTATTTTCCACGTTTCCTTGGGGTGATATAAGATGAAAAACTCGGGAGCGTTGGAGCAGTCTCTGGGAGTCCTCCCGGCGCTGGTGCTCCAGGGTTCTGAGGACCATGAAGAACAGGGAAGTGTAGTCTGGCTGGGGGTGGGGACCCATATGCCCCTGGACTGTTGTGGAAATGGGATTAGACGCGTTTTGTGAGAGTCCAGATGTCAGAACTAGATTCAGAGAGCAGCTCCCCATCCGGTTTACTCGAGAGTTTCTGTTTTCCGTTCATTGGGCCTTAGGGGTGGAAGACATTCGAGACCATCTGATCCTGTTAGAGCCACCCCCAGGCAGAAAATGGAGTGAGAGTGTGTTCTCTCTCGTATGGGCAGTTGGGAAAAATGACCTCAGAGAAGCAGAGAGTTGAAGAATGACTGCTAAAGGCTGGGAAGGTTGGGGGCGGGGTACGAGGGACAGAGGGGTATTGATTAATGGAAGCAAAATGACAGAGGTAAGAGGAACAATTTCTGGTGTGATCAAAGACAAGTAGGATGAAAATAGTTAACAACAATTACCGTATATCTCAGAGTAACCGAAATGCAGAGTTTGAATATTCATAACACAAAGTAAAGACCACAGCTTGCCGTGAGGGGTATATGATAACCTGGGTTCAGTCACTTTGTGTTCTTTTTTTTTTTTTGTTTTTGAAGAGTTAGTTTATTTAACTTTAGGTATTTATTTTAATTTGACCAGAGAGGGACAGTGTGAGAGAGAGAAAGGAGAAAGTGAGAAAGCCAGCCACCAGGTCCAGGACTTGAACCACAGTCAGCCATGTGGGAGTCAAGCGCCTTTAACCACCATTCCATCTGCTGGTCCCCACTTTGTGTTCTTGTACCAAAAAGTCACATTGTACCCTACATATGCGAACAACTGTTATATATTAATGTTAAAAAAAGTGGAGCGAGCAACCTTGTGAGGTGTAAGTTCTCCCTGTCTTAGGGAATTTAAGTAAGGACCTTGGGGGCCCATGCCTGAGGTGTTGGCTGCCATTTTGTCCTCTGTGGCGGGAGCCTGCCAATGGGGCTCACTCTCGAGCGAGGTACTCTCTCCCTCCTCTCCCATCAGCTGGAGGTTGTCTTTAGCAAATATCCATCCAAGGATAGCTGGGGGCCTGGACCCCTGGAAGTGCTGCCAAGGACTGTGGGACCCTCCCCAGCCTCCTGGTGGCCTCATCTGGGTGAGCTGGTCAGTGTGCCTGCAACGGCACCAGTGTTTTAGGTACACATTTTAGGGGAGGAGATGGTGATCTTTCGAAGAGGGGCGGATGGACTGAGCTGGAGCAAAGTGCCTTGGACTGGGGTTCGGGCCCACCTGGGGCCCACCTTGCCCAAACGTCCTTTGCCCTGAGGGCACACTGTGTGGCCCCATGCTGCTCCCTCTCAGCCTGGCTGGCTACTTTCATGGCCACATTGACAGAAGGGCCAGGATCTGGAGAGCCCAAGCCCCAGGCAATCTACTGCCCACATTTAGTTTAGAAATGATCTATTGGATACCATTTTTTAAAAATGATTATCCCTTCTAGTTTTTCTTTTGTTGATGATGAAACAAATGCTGCCCTACCCTTAGAGTCCATGTTGGAAGCAGCTGGCCTACACTGATTCAGGCTTGGAAATAAGCTGGCCTAGGCCTGAACATTTGCAGCAGATAATTGAGGATTGCTTTTAGTTCCCCATAATCACATTAGCTTATATTTTTATATTTTAATCCTCTTCAATTTTGGCCACTTCCTCTGTGTGTGTCTTTAATGTCCACCTTTTAGACTCAGCTGGCCTCACAGAGCCCCGGTCCAGTCTTCTTTCTACATTTGCCTACACCCAGGGCTCTGGTTCTGGCTTCCATACATTTTGGTTGTAGTTAAGATGAAGCCAACAGAAGCACAGGGTTTGTAACCTTGAGCCCATCCTTTGTGCTCTCTTCCTACCTGGGGGAGACCTCCTCCGTGTGCATGTGCGTGTATCCTGAACACAGCTGTTTGCACAGCCGATCCCTCGGCACAGGGCTGAGCTATGCCAGCCCCTCTGGGTCTCACTGACAAGTTGTAAGAAGTCTCTGTGCTCACGGTTTGGCCCACATGGAGAGCAAGCAGGGAGTCCTCATGCTGAGGATGGGAATGAGCTTCTTAGCTGGGCTTCTCAAGATACTCCTTTCTGCCTGCTTCTCCCACCCACCAGGGCCAGGTGCAGACCTGGCAAGGGGGGGACCCACCTGCAGGGTGTGAGAAGGCTGGAGAGGGATGGGTCCAAGAAAGCCCATCATGGGGTCTGTGCTTGGCTTCTTGTTCTTTCGAGGGGCTCTGGCAAGCTCTCTGACTGTCTAGCAAGCTCAGACTTAGCCATTAGCATGGTCTTGCAGTAGTTGGTTCACCGACTGATTCGACTGTCCTGTCCCTCACTTCCCCGAAGCCTTTCTGTCTGACCTGTTAGACCCAGCAAGAGCTGAAATTCTGGCATTTTCTCCCTCCCTCTCCACTCCCTGTTTGTTCTAGTCCCGGGCAGTGGACTCATTGGGGCTGGTGCAGGAGCTGCAAGTAGGTGGCCTCACCTGCTTCCCTTCTGGCCTCACCAGGCCCCACCCCTTCATCTGGGAGGGGAGTGTCTGTCTCAGGGGAGGAACCAGCTCAGCACCTGGAGTGGAGCTCAGCCTAGACCACAGAGGCTGGCTGGGTTGCCACCCCCCATCCTCCTGACCTGGGAAATCCTCTAATCTGACCTAATTACCTGCAGTGAGGGAAAGTGAGTGGATTCCTAGCAGATGCTGCAGTCCAAGGAGGGAGGGGACCCTGGACAGGTGCGTTTGCCACTCTGCGATTAACCCTTTGGCTGCTACCCCTTAGGACAAGCATCTCCTTTCACTTTGCTGTCCTCTGGGGGGAGGACCTCTCTGGAGTTCACCCAGACTGGTCAGCCGTCCCCTGGGCCTCCATCTTTGGGACGCAGGCATCACAATCCCAGCTCAGCACAGATCTGCTTGCCCTGGAGGCCCCCTGTTCCTGTCCCTTGGCGCCAACTATCAGGGGATGCGTCTATTTGGCTAGGAGCTCCACCATGGTTCTCTGGGATCTCCTCCCAACCCTGTCGGGCAGGAACCTTTCAGTCCCTTGGGGAGGCCTCAGTGAGAAGCGGTTTTCCACTGAACCCCCGCTGGACTGGCTCCTGGCTGACAGCTACTCCTCCAGCTTCACTACCTGTAGGAGAGCTGAGATGCGAGTGTGCGTGCGTGTGTGTGTGTGCAAGGCACACTCACTCGGCTCACCAGCAGTTATCGAGTATGTGCTGTGCTCACCGTGCTCATGTCAGGCCAGGCCTCGCAGCATGCGCTGTCCTCTCACCTGCCCGAAGCGCCTCGTCTGAGCTCCCTAACATTGCTTGGAAGAACTCTGGGACCTCTACCAGCGCCCAGGACTTGGGCTGTCAGACAGTGAGCAAGGGTAAGAGCTGGGATCCGCACTCGGCCCGCCAGCGTTAGCGCAGACCAAGGGCATGTGCCAGACCTAGTCCTTCCTCGGGGGTGGGGGGTTAGCGTCTCAGTGCAGGGCCGGGGCTGCAGCATTGGTGTAGACAAAGGATGTGTGTGAGACCTGGTCCTTCCTCAGGCGCGTTAGCATCTCAGGGCAGGAGCAAGATTTGCACATGCCGAGGAGACAGGGATGCCAGCCCCGCTCAAACACAGTGACGCCACCGGAGTGATAGATGGCAGTGGGTTTCGGAAGGGGAGAGACTGTGCAGGCTAGATCGCTGGGGCAGCTTCATGGAAACGGCAGGCACTGAGCCAGACCTCCGAGGACCGGTACTATTTTGACACACGGTAAAGGAAAGGGGCGGGGGAGACTTGAATAAGGACCTAGGAAAGGCTGTGGCGGGAATGGGGTGTGTCACTGAGCAGGGGGCACTAAGCGGTTTCTGATTGGAAGGTTGCATTCTGGGGTGAAATTAAACCCAGTGAGATGCAGGAAAGGAGGGGAAAAGGCCAGGGCCTTCTCTCACAAGGACTCCTAGAACAGCAGTAGTTCCAGCTTTCTGCTCAGCCTAGCTCTGCCTTTACCTTCCAAGCTCTGCCGCTGGGGCCCAGCCTGTCTTTCATGCTCCTGGAAGCAAGGGTTTTAGACCCAGAACTCCTGCCTTTTTTTTTTTTTAAGAGGTTTTTGCTTTAGGGCGCGTGCGCTCCACAAAGAGACTGAGAGACAGAAAGCAAGAAATCACTCCTCAAGGGGGATGACCATGCCGCAATCCCTTCTCCTCCGTTCTCCTCTCAGGATCTCAGGCATGCATACACATGTGCCCAGTGTGAGTTTAAGCCACCAGGTCCTGGACTTGAACCGTGGTTGGCTACATGGGAGTCCAGCGACGTAGCCATTACGCCAATTGCTGGTCCTACTCCTGCTTCTTGACATAGCAGACAATCCAGCCAGGTATCTGGGAACCAGCAAGTGAGGTTGCCACAGTGGAAGCTCTACCTGGGATTGGACAGGAAAAGCTGTAAAGAAGGGGAAGCACACAGGGCCGGTGAGTGGTGTGGTGGTTAAGGGAACTGGACTCTTATGTGGCCAACTGTGGTTTGAGACCCAGACCTGGTGACTTGCTTTCTCACTTTCTCTCTCTCTCACTCTGTCCTTCTCTGGTCAAATTAAAATAAATAAAAAGTTAAATAAAATAATTCTTTAAAAAAAAGTAACAAAGGGGAAACACAAGGAAAATATTTATGTAAAAATTTATGCATTTCTTCCATGACAGAGAGAGACTGTCCTCAACAGAGTCCATCCTCCAGCCTCAGGAAGCCCCAGATCACGAACATGTACGTGTGCCCAGTTTACTCAGCGTCTCCAGACACAAACCTAGAGCCTTCCCCAAGTGGGTGAGCTTCACAGAGCATGGTTTTTTACCCCTGCACCACTCTCCAGCCCTGGAAGACACCAATCAAAGACAATTGCTGTGGGGCCTTGGATCTATGTTTCACTGACCCTCCCAACCACCTTACAAGGCAACTATCATCCTTGTTCTCAGTTTGCACAAAAGGAAGCTGAAGGTCAGAGAGAGGAAAGTAACTTGCCCTTGGGACACAGCAGGACACGCTTGAGTCTGCGTGCCCCTTAATCCCTGTGCCCTGCCGCCCCCCTGTTGTAATACGAATGAAATGATAAGGTCTTTGCCTTCTAGGGCTTAGAGTTCAGTTGGAAGAATAAGCTAAAAAGTCCAAGATCTGTAAGAGGGCAACAGAGGGGATAAAAGTGAATAACCGGACAGATGGCAGCGCTGCTGTGAGCTGATGCGGACAAAGCTTCACAGATGACGCTGGGCTTAAGAACATCAGCGAGGATGGTGGGAAGGGCAGAGGCCGGCCCTGGGAGCTGAGGTCAGCGGTGAAAGTACCGAGACTTGCAGAACGTGGTGTGTGTGTGGGTCTGTGTGTTGCGGGAAGGGGCATGTCATGTAATAAAAGGTCAAACTTACACAAAGATAGAGACCAGGATAATTCCCATATACTTTAGTGCATAACTTTTATTTTTAACTTCGTCAGGTTGCATTTTTATTTTCATTCAGTTCAATGTTTTTGTTTTTGTTTTTTGTTTTTTGTTTGTTTGTTTGCTTTTGTCTTGTGCACTCACCAGAGAGAGACAGAGAGTGAGAGAAAGAGAGAGGGAAAGGGAGAAAACACCCATAGGGTGGATGGTCACGCTGCAATTCCCTTCTCTACTATTTTCCTTTTGGGATTTTGGGCACTCTTGCGCACATGCCCCAGGTGTTTTTCAAACTGCTGGATCCTGGACTCAAACCATGCAGTCAGCCATGTGAGAGTCAGTTGCCTTAACCTCTGCACCACCTGGCTGGTCCTCTAGTGCATAGCTTTAATAAATGATTTATCGAGGTGAAATTTGCATGACATAAAATGAACTATTTTAAAGCAAACAATTCAGCAATATTTAGTGGATTCACAATGTTGTACAACTACCTCCTCTTTCTTGTGTCAAAGCTTTTTCACCCAAAGAGGCCCTTTTACCTATCGAGCAATCATTCTTCATTCCCTCCTCTGTCCACCACCAAGCAGTCACTAATCTGCTTTCTGTCCATATGGTTTTATCTAGTCTGCATCTTTCATATTAAAGAACTCATGCAACATGTAGCCTTTGGCTTCTTTTTCAATATTCTCAAGGTTCATCCACATCGTAAGGTGTAGCAGCACTCCATCCCTTTTCACGGCTGTATAATATTCCATTGTGGATCTATACCAGAGTTTCTTTCTTCATTCTCTCGTTCATAGACTTTTGGGCTGTTTCCATCTTCTGGCTATTGCTGTGCTGCTCCGAACATGTGTGTATGTGTACTTATTTGAGCACTTGCTTACAGTTCTTTTGAGTATCAACCCAGGAATGGAAGAGCAGGGTCACGTGGTGATCCTGTATTTAGCTTAACCGCCATGCTCTTCTTCGCGGCAGATGCACCATTTTACGTTTTACACTCCCACCTGCAGTGCACAAGCGTTCCAGTTTCGTCACCCCCACACCACAATCCCTTCTCCTCCATTCTTCTTGGTATAGCAGATGCTGCCCCATTTTCGAAATAGGCTCAATCGCCGCCCACCTGGGCCAGAGTGTGACTGCTTCTCACATTGTCATTCCATTGCTCCCACGTCCCCTGCCATCTGTCAGCTTTGCGCTCTCTTAGGTCAGGGGACTGGCCCCCGAGGAGCCGGGTGATGCTGACTGCGATGGCCATCCCCAGTGGGAGGTTAGAATGGGTGCTGTGTCCAGCGTGGCCGACAGCTGGGTTCACGTACGAGGCCTGCCAGTGTCTAGGCAGACTCTGCCCTCTGTCGGCCCAGCAGGCTGGCCCAGGTGTCCACCCTTTCCCCTTCACTGACCCGGCTGCTAGGGAAGGCAGAGCCTCACTCTCACCATCTCCTTTCTCCTTTTTCCTTTTTTTTTTAACCACAGCACTCCGTTTTATTAGAGAGTGTATTAAGTTAACTCACTAGGAACATGGAAGTCCTAGGTAAAGGGTACAAAAGCCCTCGAAGCCTCCTCAGTGAACCTCCTCTCACAGTGACCCATTGGCTCGGCTTCTTGGGTTCTTTGGTGGGATCGCCGCCTCGTTCCAGGTACAGATCATTGTGAGGATACTGCTTTGGCCCCACGGGCAGGTAGGAGGGTAATTCTCCCCCACCCAGAACACGAACATCATGAAGGCCACAAAGCCGAAGAGATGCTTACACATGGCATGCCAAGAAACAGGTGTAGGGGCTGTGTCCAGGTCCCAGTGTGTCGGTTCACCCCGGTTCAACCTCAGGTCTGAGTGGTCCCAGTCATGCCATGGATCCCTCTCCTGCTGTGAGCAGTCAGGGAGCTTCGGGTAGTCACCATGCCATCACCTGGGTGGGGCTTGTAGTCTTCCACACGCATTATGCTTCTTGGTGGCGGCCGTTTCCTCTGGGGTCTTGGGATACGGCCCTGGGAACATGTCCTTGGTCACGTGGGAGGCTGTCCGTGCACCCAGCGGCACATTCCGGGTTGTCCTTTGCAGACACCGGATCCCCAGGACCCCCGCCCTGGCTGCCGCCATGTTCACCTTCTCGCCTACAGCCCACCTCCTTTTTCCTTTTTTGGGGGATAAATTTTTACAAGAGGGCGTGTGCACTCACCAGAGAGACAGAGACGGAAAGTGAGAAATCACCTCCCAGGGGAGATGGCCACACTGCAATCCCTTCTCCTCCATTTTCCTCTTCGGATTTGGGGCGCACGCACACATGCACCTGCTGTGAGTTTTAGAGCTGCCGGGTATGGGACTCAAACATCGGTCAGCCACATGGGAGTCCAGTGCCTCCTGGCCCCCATCTCCTTTTTCTTAATATTTGCTCTTAGCTGCTTGGGCTGCCTGAGACCCGGGGTTGTCTTCA
Source organism: Tupaia belangeri chinensis (assembly GCF_000334495.1). Lineage (NCBI taxonomy): Eukaryota > Metazoa > Chordata > Mammalia > Scandentia > Tupaiidae > Tupaia > Tupaia belangeri. Next base: position 3,202,085 of record NW_006160147.1, read on the forward strand.
AAAGCACAACTGGTTCTCCCAGCCTATCCCAGCTAAAAAGTAGGAGTGGAGTCTCGCAGGAAGTGAGCCTGAGTCGTGAACCTACTTGTTTTCACAGCTACTTCATTTTTCTGGGCTCTGACTTCTTTATCTGCAAAATGAAGTGAGTAATAACCCACGGTTGTAAGATCAAATGAGAACATTTATCTTTTCTTTTTAAAAAAGTTTGCTATAGGGCATGTATAACTTACCAGCGAGAGCATAGAAAGTGAGGGCTCCCCTGCCCCCAGCTTTGTAAGGAGCAGTCACGTCACAATCTCTTCCATTTCTCCCTCCGTTCAGGATTTTGGGCAGACGTGCACATGTGCCCAGTGTGGTTTTCACATCGCTGTGTGTTTTCACCACGCTGGGTCTGGAACCTGAACCATGCAGTCAGCCAGGAGGGATCGAGCCACTTTATCCACCACACCAATGGCTGGCTCGAGAGTTGTGCTTTTTTCAAAGATGTGATGCCTCCCGGGCCCTGGAAGCGCATTATAGGGACATGTGGGATCTCAAACCCCCTGGCGCTGCTACTGAGGTGAAGTTTTCAGTCCTGCTTGGACATCCCAGGACAACAGCTGTTTTTCTGGGTGGCCTCCTCTCGTAGAAGTGCCGCACATAGTACCACGGGCTGCGTGGCTTGCACAGAGAAGTTAATTCGCTCTCGGAATTCCAGAGGGAAGCCCCAGAGCAAGATGTCGGCCTGGCCGGTTTCCTCCGAAGGCCTCCCCTTGCCTGTGGCTGGCTGTCTCCTCCCCGTGTCTTTGTATGGTCATCCTCTGTGTGTGTCCTAATCTCTTCATACAACGAAACAAGTCCTACCAGATTAGGACCAACCATATGGCCTCATCCTACCTTAATTACTTCAAGGGCCCCACCTCCAGATCCATCCGATACACTCTGAGGTGCCGAGGGTCAGGACTTGAACACTGGAGTTTAGAGGGGACTCAGTTCAGCCTGTGACAGGTGGCCAGGACCGCAAGGGTGTTTAATGACATGGAGGGAGAAGGGGGGTGGAGGCTTTGTGAGTCTCCTGGGCTCCCGTTTGATCAGAGTGACTCACTGGTTCAGGCAGATACAGAACACGTGGAGGAAGGGAGCGAATAATGATGGCAGCAAAGAGGGCACTGGGGGCTTTGGGGAGGAGGAGAAGCAGCGTCCAGGATCAATAATTTATTCCTGGATACCAGGGGAGGATGTTGTCATGGCAACGGAGGCGCGTGGTCGGCCTGGCAGTTACCTCTCAGCGCTGCCTCTCCGTGCTGGGCTCTGCTCTCCTCCCAGCTCCCTCCTTGCTCTCTGTCAGACGCCTCCCTTCCCTCTCATTTTTCTTGTTCTCAGGAGCATTTTGTGGAGTGGAGATTCCATCCAGGGCAGGGATCCAGGGCTCCCAAAACCGGAGCAGCTCTGTCCCCACCCGGCCGTACCCTGACTGCTCTTTCTGGGGGTCCAGCGAGGGGTTATTTGTAACAGCACAGGCAAATGGAGTGCTATTTGTTTTTACAACCTCTCTTAATCTCCCCTAATAAATTGAATGGGTGAAAGATCTTCGGAAAGTTCATGGAAAATGCATGTTATTAAAAAATCTAGGCATAGTGCCAACCAGCGGTGTGATGGTTGAAGCAGCTGGATCTTGCATGAGTGACAGCACAGTTCAAATCCCAGACCCAACAGTTTGAGGAACATACTGGGTGCTTGTGTGTGCGTACCCAAAATACCAAGAAGAAAATGGAGGGAACAGGATTGCAGTGTGGCTGTGGCAGAGTGGGTGCTTTTTCTCTCTTTCTCGCTCTTTCTCTGTCTCTCTTTATCTGTCTCTGGTAAATGCATATGCCCTTTAGCATAATTAAAAAAAAAAAAACTGCATGGATTTCAAAATTCTTTCACCAAAATCAACTTCTATTTTTTTCATTAAAAAAATACTTATTTTATTTATTATTATTATTTTTAAATTTGCTATAAAACACATGCACTCACCAGAGAAAGATGGGGGAGGGGGAGTGAGGGAGCAAGCTGCCAGGTCTGGGACTTGAACTGTGGTCGGTCACATGGGAGTCCAGCACCTTAACCACCGTGCCATCTGCTGGCCCCTCAACTTGTTTCAATTTCATTTTTCCATGAACTTATTGAAGTCCCTGCACACTGACTCCTAACCACACTTTGCTCTGGCCTTGGAGAAGTCCCCTCACTCTGCACCAGGCAAGTGGCCTCAGTGGAGGAAGATGCAAGAGCATGCAGCTAGCAGGACAAGCCTGTCCCCCACCACACTGCAGTGAGCTCCACGGGCAGGGATTCTGTTCTCAGTGCCACGTAGTAGGTGCCCTGTGAATGTTTGTGCTGCATCATGAATAAATGAAAGCGAGGACAGAAGGAGACCCCACACCACGACTGAGGGAGGAGCAGGCCCCTTCTGGGTCTCTCCCAGTACTTCCCAGAGGCTGAACCTGGGGTTCAACAGCTGCTTTGATTGAGACCATTTAATTTTTAAAGTTATTTTCATGCACATTAAAATTCACTGCTTCCCCGATTCACTGGCTGTCACAACTAATAAGGGATCTGGACCTATAAGAACCATTTAAGACTTAATGTTATTAGTCTTGTAATTGCTGCTAAGGGTCTTGTCTCTTCTCGGAGTTTGTAAATCCTCACATGCGAAGATTAGGAAAACATACCCCTAAGCTGGAGGCCGCCACGGGCGCTGGCAGTTGGAGACCAGCCTTGGCCTGGTGTGTTCACGATAAAGCCTGGAGCTGGGGGTGCAGATATTCCCAGGGGCCCCCATGAGCATCTTTGGGAATCGGAGAGCAAGGGAGGGCCGCCTGGCTGAGGAGTGTGGCCTGGCTGGCCTCAGGACCAGCAGCTGCTGGTGGAGGACAGAGCCCTTTCTCTGGTGAAAGGCCAGTCTTTCCCTGCCCCTCCCCAGCCCTGATGGCCCTGAACAGATAGTAGCAATGTCTGTCGTAATCACATGGCCGTGGCGCTCCAGGCAGGGATGAGGGGTGACAAGAAACCAGCTGTGCTGGAAGTGTTCTCTGGTCCATCACAAGATGTGTTCCCCCATAAGGAAATCCCCCACGGGGATTTCTTTCCACACGGAGCTCTCTCTAGTCCTCATCGAAAAGCTTACATATGGGGCCAGCAGGTGGTGTGGTGGTTAGGGTGCTGGATTCCCACATGGCTGGCCCCCGTTCGAGTCCCCGACCTGGTGACTTGCTTTCTCACTTTATCTCTCTCTCTGGTAAGTGCACGTGCCCTATAGTAAATTTAAAAATAATAGTAAGAGGAATAGTAATAAATACAAATTAAATAATTCTTTAGAAAATATTCCAAAAATTTTGAAAAGTGTATATAACAGGTCCAGGCCTGATTGTTTTAGTGTGGTGAAGGCCCGGGCACATGGACCGATTGTCGCTGGTCTGCGGGCCGGGGTCTCCTGTGCCAGTCTCTCTGCTCTGGCACTTCTGAGGATCTCGGCACTGCTGCCTGTTGGGCTTCCAGCCAGCCGCTGCTGCCCTCCCCACCCTCCTCCTGCAGGGATACGCGCAGACTGCCTGCTCTTCTTTTTCTTTCACCTATTTTAATTTGTCAGAGGACATGTATGCTCACCAGAGAGAGTCAGAGAGACAGAGAGAAAGAACCCCCCATGGGGCACGGTCATATCACGATCCCTTCTCCGTTTCTCCCTCCTTCCAGGATTTTGGGCACACATACATATATGCACTCAGCATGTTTCTCAAGATGCTGAGTCCGGGACTTGAACTGTGTAGTCGGCCATGTGGGATCCAGCCGCCTTAACCACCATGCCAAGGGCTGGCCCCCTTTTCTTATTAAAAGTTTATTTATTTCTCCCATGAGTGAAAGAGACAGAGAGACTGCACCCAAGCAGGTCCTGATGCCTCAGTTCACCCCTAGCCTCAGCCAACTCCTGCTCATGTGCACGGGTGTGCCCAGTGGACTCAGCACGGCTCCGGACCCTCCCATGTGGGCCAGACTCACAGTATCATGTTCAGCCCCTGACACTTACCATTTTAAAGTGCAAGATTCAGTGGCATTTAGTACATTCACAGTGTGCACAACCATAACCCCTGCCCAGTTCCAAGCCATGTCCATCACCCCAAAGGAAACCTTCACCAAATAATAGCCGGCTTCCTGTCTCCTCAGCCCCTGGCAACCATTCGTCTGTTCTGTCTACGGACTTGCCTGTCCTGGATGGTGCGTGTAAGTGGAATCTCAGCCGGTGGCCTCCTGTGTGTAGCTTCTTGCACCAGGGCAGTGTTTCCAAGGTTCGCCCGGGTTGTAGCACGTCAGTCCTCCACTCCTGGCTTTGTGGGGTCATGTTCCGTTGTCTGCAGGTGCCACGTTTTTGTCTGTCAGTTCATCTGTTGGTGGCCATTTGGGCTCTTTCGAGCTTGGGGCTCTTAGAGTAGTGTTACTACGAACATTTCTGTCAGGAGCAAGTTTGGGTTTGAGCACCCACTTTTGAGAGTCTAGGGCATATACCTATGAGTGGAATTGCCAGGTCATAGCATAGTTCAGTGTTTAACTTAGCGAGGGCCCATTTCTGCCACTGTGTTACCCGTGCCAGTCTCTATCTTCTGAGAGGGTGGTCAGCCTGTGCCCTATGCCCACTGTAGGCTCAGGGCCTTTGGCAGGTACTTTTGGAAAGTTTCTTGTTACTAGTCCCTTGTCAAGACATAGTGACATGTGGGGTCAGCAGGTGGCATGATGTTTGAGGTACTGGACTCCCACATGACTGACCATGTTTTGAGTCACAGACCTCGTAGCTTGCTTTCTCACTTTCCCCCTCTCTCTCTCTGTCTCTCTCTCTCTGTGTCTCTGGTCAAATGAAAAATATGATAATAATAAATAAAATTAAATAAAATAATTCTTAAAAAAAAAAGACATAGTGACATGGCCAAACATAACAAGGAAATGTGTGATGACAGGAGAGGGATCTTGAGTTAATCTTAGTGATATTACCAGCTCTTGGGGGGGCTGCGTATTTGTTCCTGTAAGAAAGCCAGTGCTCAGAACCGTGTTTCACCCTGCCTGAGAACAGCTTTTAAGATCTTTCCTTGGCAATATTTTTTTTTGCTTTTGACGCTAGACAGCATTCCCAGCTGTATTACCAACCATCCTTCCCATTCCTAGCCCTGTCTATCAACTTAAAACAAAAAAATCACATCTACCCTCATAGGATGAAATTGGCCACCATGGGGGTCCATCAAAAGAATATGCTGTAGGCTTTGAAAGCAGTTCCAGAAGAGAAGCTTCAGAAATGTTCTCAGCCGGGGTGGGCGAGTTGTTGGAATATGTATACAGCCTCCCGAGGGGACTTCTTTGAAAGAGACAGCAGTCATTTAAATGTATAAATTCTGGTGTGTTCATTTAAAAGATGACTTAGAAAGCTTCATAGGCAGACAATAAAAAGCTGATGTGAATAGTTATTGAATTGTATACACCTCTAGAAAATCACAAGGAAGAGTTTTATTTGGGAGTTTTAGGGAGATATAGTCCAAAATATAGCCTGGGAAGACACTGGGATGGTTAGCACACAACAGTATTGCCTGCTTGCTGGGAAACCCAGAGTTAGGGCATCTCCCTCATCGTAAAGGTGAGAAGGGCACCTAGGTAGCTTGGTTAAGATGGGGACCCATGAAATAAACATTATTATTTTCGTTGCTCCTCATCTTTGGAGGGCAATATGAAGATAGGAGGCTGGTGAATGGTACTAGTGAACTGGTACCTTGCGAATTAAGTTTTAAAATGGTGAAAAAATAGGGACTGGAAAGAGGTGCAGCAGTAAAACACAACACTCTGCAAGGCTGACCTAAGAGAGAAGATTCCAAGTTCGTATCCAGAGACCTCCCTGATTACTCTGGGCTTGCCCATGGGCCTGTGATCAAGGGGTGGCTGAAGCTGGGGTAGCTTGTGGCGTGAAGCCTGTCTTGGAGATACTTTCTGTCTCACTTTCTGACTCATGAAAGAAATACGTAAATAAACTTAAAATTTTTTTTTTTTCTAAATGACACATCTCTTACTGTGGCCTGGACTACTTAGGGCCTCTCTTTAAAGGTTACACCTTTAGCCCACTTTGGAAGTCTGGCAAAGAAGCTTTGGGCAAAACACTTGAGGCCACTGTGCTAGGTACATTTGACCTCCTGGGTGGTGGTGTGTTTTTCCTCTTTGGTCAAAAAACTAAAGTCATTAGGGAAATGGGTGAAAGTAAAGAAATCCAGAGAGTTGGGATCAGCAGATGGCATAATGGCTATATCCATATAGTCAACCACAGTTTGAGTCCCAGACCCGGCAATCTAAAACTCGCACCAGGTGCATATGTATGCATGCCCAAAGTCCCGAGAAGAGTATGGAGGAGAAGGGATTGTGGCGTGGCCATCCCCCCCCGGGGGGGTGATTGCTCTCTTTCTGTCTCTCTCTGTCTCTCTGGTGAACATACATGTCTTATAGAAAAAAAATCTCTCTTAAAAAAAAAAAGAAAAAAAAGTCCAGAGAGTGGCCTGGAGGAAGGAGTGATGGGTCAGGGAATTTTTGTCTGGTTCTTACAGGATTTTAGAGGCTCGTTGGAGCTGGTGACACTGTCCCCATTTTACAACCCGACCTGAGACGTGGAGGACAAGGTCGCAGAATTTCAGAATTTCTATTCCAAGAATAGATCCCCCTCCACGCCACCACAGTAACTCACTCCAAGGTTTGGAGAATAGTACCCTCAGGGGAAATAGCTTTTCTGAAAACAGTTTCAGGTCTTTGTCACTTTTATCGCAGCCATCATTAATTTGGGGTCAGATATTGATGGGTTTGACAGCAAAGCATGGAAGGATGGTGCTGTGATTCTTTATTGTGGTAAAAAACAAATTAGGTTGTCAGGAAAATCTTGATGTGCTTTTCTGTTTTTCTGCAAAAATGCATTGTTATTTTCCTGACGACCCAATATAATATAAAATTGGCCACTTTAACTATTTTTAAGTGTACAGTTCAGTGGCATTTAGTATATTCATGATGTTGCATGACCATCACTACGCTCTATTTCCAAAATATTTTTCCTAGAATACATCACTGCTTTCTGTTTCCAAATAGAAACGCTATAACTCTCTATTCCCTTCTACCCTTACAAACTTCTACTCTTTCTGGCTCTATAAATTAGCTTATTTTGGATACTTCATATAGCTGGAATTGTATGATATTTATCCCTTCATGGCTGACTTATTTCACTTAGCATACATTTTTTTTTTTGAGAGGTTTTCACTATAGGGCGCACGCACTCGCCAGACAGACAGAGAGAGACAGAGAGATAGAAAGTGAGAAATCACCCCCCAGGGGGGATAGCCACGCCACAATCCCTTCTCCTCCATTCTCCTCTTGGGATCTTGGACACACATGCACACGAGTGCATGTGTTTAAGACGCCGGGTCCAGGACTTGAACCGTGGTCAACTACGTGAGAGTCCAGCGACATAGCCATTACGCTAACTGCTGGTCCCCTTAGCATGTTTTAAGAAATTTCCATGTCATAGTGTGTTTTAGAACTCCATTTTTTTATGGCTGAATAATATTCCATTGCATGGATATATAACATCTTGCTTTACTACTCATCTGCTAGGACATTGGTGGTTCTCCTCTCTTGGCTATTGAGAATAATGCTGTAGTGAGTATCGGTGTTAAGTATCTGTTTGAGTCTCTGTTTTCAATTCTTTGGGCTATATATTTAGGATTGAAATTGCCCTGTCTTATGGTAATTCTGTGTTTACATTTCTGAGGAACTAAACTCTTTTCCAGTGGCTGCACCATTTTATGTCCCCATAAGCAATATTGGAGGATTCCAATTTCCTCATATCCTCTTGAACACTTATTAATTTCTGTTTTAGTGATTGTTATTTTTAACTTAATCGATTATAGCCATTCTAGTAGGTGGGAAGTGGTATCTCATTGTGCTTTTCATTTGTATTTCCCTAATGGTTAATGAGACTGTACATCTTTTCATGTGCTTTTTTGGCCCTTTGTATATCTTCTTTAGAGAAATGTTTATTCAAGTCTTTTTCCTATTTTTGCACTGAATTTATATAAAGAACTCCTAAAACCCAACAACGAAAAGTTGAGCTTAAGGAATTCTTTGCAGGGGACCAGCAGGTGGTATGGTGGTTAAGGCCCTAGCCACTCCCACATGGCTGACCACGGTTTGAATCCCAGACCTGTTGGCTTGCTTTCTCACTTTCCCTCTCTCTTTGTGTGTGTGTGTCTCTCTCTGGTCAAATGAAAAGGAATAAATAAAATTAAATAAATAATATTTTTTTTAAAAAGGAGTTCTTTATATATTCTAGATATTAAACGTTTATCAGATATGTGATTTGCAAACATTTTTTCCTATTCTCTATGTTGTCTTTTTACTTTCTTGGCCATGTCCTTTGATGAACAGAAGTTTTAAATTTTGGTGGAGTCCGGCCTATTTGTTTGTTTGTTTGTTTGTTTGTTTGTTTGTTTTGCTTAGAAACAACAAAACAAGAAAACAGGTCAATGAAGAGGAATTTTTTTTTAGGTTAATTTTACATTTTACATAAAGTCCCATCATGATGTGTACTATATATATTTTTTTCAACAGAGATCTTTACATTTTTCTGTAAGTCAAATGTTTTCTCACCTTGCACTTCACACCCGTCCTTCACCACCCACTCTCTACCATCCACTCTCCCCCCACCTCCCCCACATGCAGTCTGTAGCAGCCACACCCATCCTCTCCACTATTACATCGTTAAATCTTGCAACCTCTGCCATAGAGGGCAGACGCTCAGTATGTACTTTCAAAGTCTGGCTTGCTTCTCTCAACATTAAGCCTTCTATATTCATCCACTTTAGGTCAAATGATAGGATCTCATTGTTTTTATACTGAATAATATTCCCTAGTATATATGTGCCACAGTTTTTCAACCCCATCACCAGTTTTTGGACACTTAGGTTGGTTGCAGGTTTTAGCAGTTGTGAAATGCTGCAGTAAACATGGCTATGCAATAAACATGGATATTCTTTGGGTAAATACCACGGAGTGGGATTACTGAGGTAGTTAGGAGGTAGTTCTAGTTGTAGGTTTTTTAGGAACCTCCGTATTGTTTTCCACAAAAGCTGCACCAGCAACCGGGTAAGAAGGTTCTCACCAGTCTCGCTAGCACTTGTTACTCTTCATTTTACTGATCCTAGTCATTCTAACTGGGGTTAAATGGTATCTCATTGTGATTTTAATTTGCATTTCTCTTATGACAAGAGACTTTGAGCATGTTTTTCATATGCCTTTGGCCATTTATAAGTCTTTGGAGAGTGATATCTTCAATTCCTTTTCCCATTTTGTAATTGGATTATTCATTTTCTTATGAGTGAGGTGCTTGATTTCCCTATATATTCTGGACATCAATTTCTTATTGGAGGAATAATTTGGAAATGTTTTCTCTCATCCTGAGGGTTGTCTTTTCACTTTAATTATTGTGTTACTTGCTGTGAGGAAGCTTTTAACTAGAGTAATCCTACTTGTCTAATTTGCAGATTATTGCTTGCACTTTAGGGGATCTTATATTTAAAATTATTTGCTTACTCCAATGTTTTCAAAAGTTTCCCCTACAGTTTTTACTAGTAGTTTTATAGTTTGAGGCTTTATATTTAAATCCTTGATCCATTTTAAGTTGATTCTTGTTAATGATGACAGATAAGGGTTCAATTTCATTTGATAACTAATTTCTTCAAGCACTACTTGCTAAAAAGACTTGTTTTCCTCCATTGCATTGTCTTATACCCTTTGCCCAAGATCAACTGGCTGTATGATTTGGGGTTATTTCTGGATTTTCTATTCTGTTTCATTGATCTGTGTGTCTGTCTTTGTGCCAGTACTATACTGTTTTGATTATCACTGCTTTGTAATGTAGTTCGAAGTCAGGTAGTGAGATGCTTTCTACTTTATTCTTTTGGCAGAGTATTGCCTTGGTGATATGGAGTCTTTTATGATTCTATACACAGATTATAATTGCTTTTTTTCTGTTTCTGTGAAGAACATCAGAGGCAATTGGATCAAAATCACATAGAATATGTAAATTCATTAATTTGTGTTGCACTTACATTTTGATTACATTGATTCTTTCAATCCAAGATGTCCTTGGATTTTTTGGTATCATACAATTTCTCTTTTCAGTTTTTCATAGTTTCCTTGTAGAGGTCTTTCACCTGTTTGGTTAGGTTTATTCCTAGGTATTTTATTTGTTTTGTGGCTTTTGTAAATGGGATTGCTCTCTTCAGTTCTGTCTCGGTATGTTGGTACATTAAAATGCTATAGATTTTTGTATGTTGACTTTGTATTCCGCTACTTTACTAAATTCATTTATCACTTCTAGGAGTTTTTACATGGATTCTTTTGGAATCTGCAAATGGGATCTGCAAATGGGAATAGTTTGGCTTCTTTTCCTATCTTAATTCCCTTTATTTTGCTCTGTTGTCTCATTGCATGGGCTAGGATTTCCAATACTATGTTGAAAAGGAGTGGAGAACGTGGGCAACCTTGTCTTGTTCCAGTTTTTAGTGGAAAGGCTTTCAGCTTTTTCCCATTCAGTATGATGTTTGCAATGAGTCTGTTGTATATGGCTTTTATTGTGCTGAGGAATGTTCCTTTTACCCCTATTTTGCTGAAAGTCTTGATCATGAAGAGATGTTGTATTTTATCAAATGCTTTTTCTGCATCTATAGATGATTTTCACCTTTCTTTGAGAATGTGATGTATTACATTTATTGTTTTGTGCATGTTGAACCATCATTGTATCCCTTGGATAAAGCTTGCCTGGTGTGCAATCTTCTTAATATGCTATTGGATTTGGTTTGCTAGTATCTTGCTGAAAATTTTTGCATCAGTATTTATCAGGGGTATTGGGCTGAGGTTTTCTTTTTTTATTATTATATCTTTGTTTTTTTCATAATTTATTATTATTATTATTATTTATACATTCAATTGTTATATATCATACATCATTTAGTTTGTAAAGAGACTTTACCCAGCATGATATACACCAAACAGCAGGTGAGTTGAGAATATTATACACAACATCACCAACAGACCACAAACCATATCTGTATCCCACAAATGTCTTACTTCTCTATTTTTCCCCAAATTTCCCTTCCTGCACTCTTCCCCTCTCCTACTCTCCTTCCACTTTGTCCTCAGTGTCCATAACAATTTTCAATGCTTTTATGTCCTTCAGTCTTTTAGTCTCTACCATAGAGTATAGACAGTTGGTATATGTTAAGTGGAGACATATAATGTCTCTGTTTCATAGCCTGACTTGCTTCACTCAGCAATAAATCTTCCATGTTTGTACACTTTCTATCAAATGTTGTGTTTTATGGTTGAATAGTATTCTATGGAGTATATGTGCCACACTTTTTCAATCCATTCATGTTTATGGACATTTGGGTTGGTTCCATGTCTCAGCAATCATGAATAATGCCATAATAAATATAGTTGTGAAAGCACTTTTCAAAAAAATATGGAACACTTCATGAATTTGCATGTCATCCTTGCACAGGGGCCATGCTAATCTTCTCTGTATCATTCCAATGTTAGTATATGTGCTGCTGAAGCAAGCACCTCTTGTCTGTTTTTATATCAAAGTAGAGGCTTCATAGAATGAGTTTGCAAGGATTCCTTCCTTTGAAATCTTTAGAAATAGTTTGAGGAGAATTAGAGTTAACTCTTCTTTAAAAATTTCGTTGAACTCAGAAGTGAAGCCTTCTGGACCTGGACTTTTCTTTGTTAATTTACTATTACTGAATCGATTTCATCGCTTGTTATTGATCTTTTTGGACTTTCTATTGGGTCATCTGAAAAGTCATGACGTTATTTTCGCATAGAAAAATACATGAAGACTTTTCTAACAACCTGATATTTCATCCTGATTCAGCCTAAGTAACTTGTACATGTCCAGGAGTTTGTCCATCTCATTCATGTTTTCTAGTTTGTTGGCATACAGTAGCTCATAGTTATCTCTTATATATTTTTTATTTCTTTGTTTATTCTCTCCAAAAAGCAGCTTTCATTTAGTTGATTTTTTGTATAGTTCTCTTTTTCTCTATTTCATTTATTTTAGCTCTAAATTTTACTATTCATCTTTTATTTATTTATTTTGTTGTTGTTGCTTTTCCAGTTCCTTAAGATACAATGCTGGGACCAGCAGTTGGCGTAATAGCTATGTCATTGAACTCCCATAGAGTTGACTATGGTTTGAGTCACGGACCCGGTGGCTTAAACTCATACTGGGTGCATATGTGTGCATGCCCAAGATCCTGAGAGGAGAATGGAGAAGGGATTGTGATGTGGCCATCCCCCTTAGGGGGTGATTTCTCGCTTTCTGTCTCTCTGTCTCTCTCTGTCCTTCTGGTGAGCACATGCACTCTATAGCAAAAACCTCTCAGAAAAACATTTTTTTTAAAAAAAGATGCAATGCTAAATTATTTATTTGCTACTTTTCTATTTTTTTCTTGTGAGCACTAATGGCTATGAATGGCTCTCTTATGACTGCTCTCACTGTGTCCCAAAGGTTATGAAGAGTGGTATGTTTATTATTGTTGGTTTCAATGAATCTTTTTACTTCAGTAGTTTGAAAATCATTCAGGAGTAGATTGTTTAGTTTCCATGTTTTTCTGTATCTTCAAGGGCTCTTTCTGTGACTCTCTTAAGAGTTTTATGATTTTAGTTCTTATATCTAGGTCATTGATCCATTTTCACTTAATTTTTAATATGATGTGGGCTCCAACTTTATCTTTTTGCAAGTGGAAATCCAATTGTCCCAGCACCATTTGTTGAAGAAATTTCCACCATTGAATGGACTTGGTACTCTTGTCAAAATTAACTGGCCATAGACATATGGGTTTATTTCTGGACTTTTAACTAAATTCCTTTGGTCTATATGTCTCTCTGTCCACCACTGCCACACTAATTTGATTATCATAGCTTTGTAGTAAGTTTTGAAGTCAGAAAATGTATATCTGACTTTGTTTTTTCTTCTCAGGACTGTTTTAGCTATCCAGAGTCTCTTCGGCAATCTCATCGGAATTTGAGTACAATCGTTCTTGAACATATCTTTCTATGGACTTAGGTACTGATTTCTTTGGGCAAATACCTACCAGAAGAACTGCTGGGCTATAGGATATTAGAATGTTAAGCTTTAGTATACACTATCAAACATTTTTCCAAAACAGTGTGCCAATTTACTCTTCTTTTTTAAAAAAATTTGCTATAGGGTGAGTGTACTTGCCAGTGAGTCACAGAAAGAGAGAGAGAGAGAAAGTAAGATAACACCTCTTCTCCTGGGAGGGGATGGCCATGCTGCAATCTCCTCTCCTCCATCCTCCTTTCAGGATATACACACACATGTACCTGTGTGTTTTCCAAGCTGCTGGGTCCAGGATTCAAAGAATGCAGTCAACTATGTGGGATCCAGCTATTTTAACCACCATCAAGTGGCCCTCCAATTTACTCTTGCACCAGCGTCGTATAAAAGTTCTAGTTGTACTACATCCTTGCAAGCTTTGAATATGTCAATCCTTTTGTAAAATTTTAGTCTTTCTAACAGATTGGCCCCAAATTATGAGTTAAATATTGTTTCCTTCTTCAAGTATAGTATACGCATCCTGTCTTTCTCCTGGCACCAGACCCGGGAGAGTTCTACTTGCTCTCTTGCCCATTTGTACCAGCTAGGGTCTGGCTCAGTTCTGGGGGCTTGAGATCTGGTTGGTAGGGAGGCAGAATATCTTTGTAGCTTTATAACACAAAAGCTCAGCTCACCCAAGAGAACCCTTAGACTTGGAGTATTTATATAGTGGGGACGGAGAGGATGATCAAGAGTCGCTAAAGGAAAATCGGTAATTGAACGCCTGTCTTGGCTGCAGGAGACGGATTTGAATTCCACTGTGGATGGGGCTTTTGGAGCTGTGCCAAGCCCTTGAGAGCGGTCAGCTGTTAGGTAACCAGCTTCATGAGATGGGGACACTGGCAGAGCTGTCCCATTTGACCTCGGCATTTGCTCCCAGAAGAGGCTTCATTAGACACAGACTGTGTCCAAAAGCATAAAAGGCTTTTCCCAGCCCCGCAGCACACCAGGGCGAGGGACTCTCAGGCCTGTGTCTCCTACTTGCCCTGCTCTAAAAGGACCAACCCATGGCAGAGAATGCTCTTCTCCATTTCCAACTTGCTGTTCAGCTAACCAAATCGGGTAGATCAGTAAATGTTTACTGCAGGCCTGGGTTCAGGGCTGGACTAGGCACTTGGAAGCTGTAGGGGACAGGATAACTCCATGATTATAATTTATTCATCCTCTGATAAGGTAGGGTTTGTCTGTATGCATTTCGCAATGAGGAAGAATAATTAGCAAGGGATATACATAACGTGGCCTGGAAGCCAAGGCAGAAGCATTCACACCCAGGTGAAGAGTGGGACTGGCTTCCTGGAGGAGGTGGCCTTGGCACTGGCCTTAGAGGGGAGTAGGATCTGTTAGGCAGAGATGAGGTAAGGGAATTCTAAGCAAAGAAGCAGGGAAAGCAGAGGTGTGGCAGAGCTGCTGGGGAATTGGAGAAAAGCAAGTGCAGTCAGCTCCTGGATGCTGACAAGGAGCCCCAGACGTGAGCCCTGGGGAGCTGGAGCCCATTCTGTGGGAGCCCTCACAGAGTGCATGTGCCGATCCATCCAATGCCATCACTGACCGGGAAGCATTCTTGTAACAGCTGGGAAACCATGGGACCTCCTTTCCCTCTCCAGCTTCTGCTTCTCCACACACACACACACACACAGAAACACAAAGATGCGATGTACGTAACAAGACAGACATGGGTATGTACACACAGGAACTAAACACATTGAAACTCACATCAGAACACATATCCATATATTGGAACTGATTGCATGCGCACATGTGCACACACACACACACACACACACACAAGCACAGAGACATAAGCCCAAGAACACACATTCAACAGTGCACACACATACTGAGACACCTGTAGACACACGGACAGGTACATACACTCACTGAGTTACACTAAGGCACACATACACACCGAGACAGACAGACACCCTGGGACAGACATACCATGTGCCGGCGAGCCAGGTAGCGCACATGTACATTGTGACTTACACGTACACTGGCCGAGATACTTTCACACACCCACGGCCGAGCAGAGCGTGGGGTGTTCACACTCACTGGGATGTCCACAGGGAACTGAAACCCCTCCCCAGAGACACGCACTGAGGCCTTCACACTGACTCACAGTCACATGTCACACACCGCAACCACAGACAGACCCACACAGCAGTCACACCACAGCAGGCAGAGACAGCCCCGGCGGGCACAGAAGCAGGCGCTCTGCCCCAGCTCCTTGCGCTGTCCTCACAGGCTCGCTTCCCCACAGCTTGCTTCTGCCCGGGTCTCCCTTGGCTCAGCCTGGACAGCTGAGGGTAGTCGCATGTCACCTCCCTCTCAGCACTGGGATTTCTCTGACAGAGTCACCCAGCTCTGCTTAACTGCTGCAGACAAAATACTTCACGACTGCAGGTTTCCTGCAAGATCAAGTTCACTCTCAGGCTGGGAATGAGGACCATGTGTCTAGAGATCAGACTGGACCCTTTGCTGCCAGTGACAGTTAACAGATGTGGATGGGGACCTCTGGCTTGTCCAGGCCAACTTGTTCCCTTGGTCCCTGGAGGCAGCCCACGGCTACAAAGGCCCCAGGCCCCCA